>NC_080791.1:83293552-83897552 GCF_028018385.1 Neofelis nebulosa | reverse complement strand
AGTCTTTTCTTTCATTCCCTTATTTTCTTGGCTTTATCTTTCTTATTGAAAGAACCTGGTATTTATGTTACAGACTGTTTTGTTTAAGAATTGTGCAAAGTCCAGTTTGCCCTATTCCTCTTTTTTTTTTTTTAAAGATATAACTGTAACAGTGGGCCAAGCATGTACATTTATTCCATAAGTATCTCTATCATTTGGCTATCTGACAGCATTTATGGCTTTACCTTTGACTTCTCTCTTCATCATCCTGGTGGGCACTCAGGGTAAGATTGAGAGATGAGCGGGGACCACAGACATTAGAAATAGGAGAATTAACTTTCTTGTCCAAGCAGCAAAGTAAATCAACAACACTTTATTCACCTCTTTTGTTCTTTTAATAAGTGGCACAATAAAGTTTCTGGCCAAGTCCAGGCTTAATACACTTACATCCACTCCAATGGTTTTTATGGAAAATATAATGTGAAAACCCAAGAGAGCAGCCCAAGGAACTATTGATGGTTTGGAGGGGTAGGTTACTCTCTGATGCAGAAAAAAATGGCATTACCTAGAAAATGTCCCACATGGTTGGTATGCCAGCTTGACCTTGCAACATTATCTTGAAAGAGCTTACAAGTCATTCAGAAGTAGTGATCAGGTTGAAGGACTAGCTGAAAGCGTTCCCAGCCTAAGTGAGTTGTCTTAGTGCTATGTTTGCAGGGCAAGCACATCTTATTTTATTTATATGGTGAACCCCCACCCACTACCTATAGGCCCAGAGGTGCATTTGTAAGTAGAATGCAGAAATATGAAACTCTAGCATAACAAAAAATTCATTAAGTGCACTCTTGAATCTTGACAGGGTCTGTCCCTCAGCCACATGTGGCAGATATTGTAAGTCTATGGCTCTGAGCTACTCTGATCAAGCAGCCTTGTCATTCTAATGGATTAATTAATGACCCAAATTTCAGTGTACATCTCTGTAAAATAGGAAAGGCATTGGAGAGCCTTGTTCCCTTGCTTGTATCTTTGATCCTATATTCCCTTTGAACTGCTTAGTTGCAGATTGAGTAGTAAATGCTAGTAAACAACCTCATAATGAGTGTTCATTTTTAGTCACCAAGCCTGCATTTGCATTTTTTTTCAATTTAGAAAGTGTGTTTATTTGTGTTCATTTATGAGATATAATGGATATTATGGGTGATTGTGCTTGGGACCCACCATGGTTTTGTCACAGCCTTTTAGGATAGGCTAGTCTTAAAGAGAATAACATGTAGACAGAGAAACATTTGCAGGAGGAATTAGATGGTGGAGTAGTAGGGGGACCCTGGGCTTGTCTCATCCCTCTAACACAGCTAGATCAACATCCAATCATTTTGAATACCCAGGATTTCATTTTGAGGATTAAGAGAACAATCCACATAATCTGAGGGAGAGAACATGGCCAGGATGTGGTGTGGAGAGGAGAACTGGAGGAGAGAAAAGCCATGTGTCCTGCAGTGGGGATGGAGACCTTTTCTTGGAGAGGAGAAAAGGGAAGTGGAGAGAGAGCAGAGCATGGGGTTTGCAAAAGAAAAGCCCTCCCCCAAAACCACTGACTGGGGAATGCAAATAACAATATATCAAAACAGAGGCCACAGTTGAAGGGGAAAGTGGAAGATAATGCTGGAAAAAAAGGAGTTTAATGAGATCCTAGAAGGTCTTGAATTCCAACTCAATAAAACCCAGGTCTCGTTGACAAGGGGTTCCTGAAACTTTATGTGGAGTGATATGGTCTTAACAAAGAGACCGCAGCTGTATTTTAGAAAAATAAACCTCTAACCATGGCATGTACAGGGGAACACAGCAACAAAAGGCACCTCACCTAGTAAGGCATAAGAAATTAAATAATCGAATGAGAGATTCTCATGTTGTTCTCTGGACTCATTTTATATGTGTAACACATAATTAAATAAAATTTAAGGCTTTGTAACAAAATTTCATTTTACTAAATAGCTGTCAGATAGCATTTATTTGCAAAGTCAAACTATTTATACACATACTTTACAAGAGTCAGTAATTAAGTCTACATGCTAAGGCTTATTTTGATAGTTGTTTCCATGGTTAGCAATTTTTTTTTCCATCTTAGAGCTTCAGTTCCATTAGGTTTTTTTTTTCCTCAAAAAAGGATTATTTTTAGGTTATCATTCAAATGATTAAATCATTGGCCATTTTAAATGTGGTAATTAGTGACTAGTCTTCAACCAACCCTTTTTTATTCAATAACAAGATTACATGAAATGTATGATTGCCTTCCTCCATTCTATAAGCCTCTAATATAATGTCTCCAACATATTAACATTTAATTATGTTTTTGGGAGAATTGATCAGGTTGTAGGATTACCAATATATCCTATGGGTCATAGATCTGTTTCAAAATGTAGCATCATTCAGAAGATTTACTGTTGGATCAAACACTAGTCTGAAATAACAGAGTTCCAAAGCTAGATGGATAGATGGTTATTGATTATAACCTTCTTAAAAAAGATCATTTTGTTTCCCTCCTTTCTCTTTTTCTATATGTATTTGTCAGGCCTAGAACAATGATAGACAAATAATAGGCACTCATTAAATAAAGGTATGAACAAAGACCTTTCATGTTTTGCAATTGTTATGATGTTGGAATAGGTGCCTGCTTCAAGAAGGAGCCCTATATGGTGGATATTAAGTATCCCTTAGACCCCATTACTCAACTCCTCCCCTTTCTTTAATGTAGGAAAGAGGAGATCAGATTTGTATTAGTGAATGTAAAATCCAGCACTGGCATTTTATTTTATTTTATTTCTTTTTTTTTTTTTTTCCAGCACTGGCATTTTAGCTATGAGATCATAGGCAAGTTGTTTTCCTTCTCTGAGCTTCACTCTTCCTCAGCTTTTTTTTTGTTTTAAGTTTATTTATTTTTGAGAGAGAGAGAAACAGCGAGTAAGTGGGGAAGGGCAGAAAGAGAATCCCAAGCAGGTTCTGCACTGTCAGCACAGAGCCTGACACAGGGCTTGAACCCACGAACCCTGAGATCATGACCTGAGCTGAAACACAGAGTTGGATGCTTAATTGACTGAGCCACCCAGGTGCCCCTCTCTCTCTCAGCCTTTTAATGGAGATAGTAATGTGTCAGGCTGAGATTAACATCAAATGAAATGAACATATATAAAGTACCTAGTTCTGTGTCTTGAATATAAAGGTACCCAACAGATAAATCTGTGTCTTAGTAAAACAGTGCTTAAAACTGAAATATATGTGCCCCTGATACTATATTTTTGTTCCAATTCTATCTATATGTAAAATTCACACTTGGAAGATAGGATCAACTAGTTTTCTTCAGCCAATGCATGCTGGAGATGTACCACAAAGACTTTGACATTTCACAGATGTCCGATGTTATCAATACCTTAGAAATCATAAAAGCACAATGCATAAGAGTGCCTCACATACATTATATACTTATTTTATTATGCCTAAAACTTTATAAATATCCTAGTATCTCTGATGGCTTATCAAATGTTTGCTATTTCTCTCTATGAATATTAAATTATCTTGAGCCTTTTTCTAGGTAGATTTTAATCAGAAGCATCACTAATAGTATAGTGGGAAGAGAACAGTTTCCCCCAGATCACATTGCCATTTGAAGTGTTGCCTGACTACTTATACTTGGGTTAAAGTGGTGCTATTGAGACATGTAGATAAAAATATTAATAGGATCTTAGAATCCATCCGTTATGACTAGCTTTAGAGTAAATTTTATAGTAAACTTTAATAGTCTAATAATGGCTATTACTCAAGTAATAGTTATTACTCAGACCTCAAGATTCTAGATAATGTTCTACTTTAGATTTGAAGAATTTTTCCATCACACCTGGAACCATTTCTGGATCTTTATCTTATACTGTTTGTACATGGATATTATGTCATAGATTGTCCTCCACATGATTACAAAGCATACTAAAGTGATGCTACAAACCATTTTCAGAAATAAATATGTCTCTGTAAATGTAGATGCCAGATGTCTCTGTAGAAATAGGGATGACCATATTCTTTTTTGACATTGCTGGCACATTTGTCATATGTAAAAAAGTGTATGTATGTACAAAAAAAGTGTCATATGTACAAAAGCCTAGAACTTTGGGATGAGTGTTTTGGCACATGAAATTGAATGAATCAATGGGAGTCACACCCATGATGTAGGCTAAGTAATAACAATGATAAGTATTTATTGAGCCAGTACTAGGTACCAAACATAATAATAAGCATCTTATGTGCATTAACGTGGTTAATTTTGATAAAAATCCTATAAAGTACATAACATTTTCCCTGTCTTTCAGATAGGAAAGCTGGGTTTCAAAAACATGAAGTAGATAAGTTTTAAAGAGCATACTTCAGCTGAGGTCATTCCAATTCCAAAGCCCATAGGGTAATGCAACGTTATAGCTTCTGATTTTCATGAAGATCTGGCACAGTACATCTATGCACCACGTAAACTTCCTAACTCTGAGTTTATCCCCAGCCGAGAATGGTATAGTGATCATGAATTTCCATACAGAGTCCTATCATACATCAGCCTTCCCAGCCTATGATTTTACTTGTCTCTATGCAGTCACTCACTGGCTGGATGGCTGAGAACATTTCCATAGCATTCTTTGGCCCCAGAGAGCTATAGCTGAAGGACTCCTCCTCAGCTGTAGAAAGACAATTAATTATTTCTAAACTAGCCCAGTCACATTAAACTCTTGTAGGAACATAATAAATGACAAAGGAGTTTGAATCATCTACAGTGCATCTGTGGAACTTGAGGAAACTTTGCAACAAGACATAACAGACAAAGCCAGCCAGCCTTTCTGATTTAAAATGATTTTTGCTTTAATTGAAATGATTGCTATGAACAGCTGCCAGGTGAGCTGGGTGAGTGTGGGTGGGAGGTGACTAGAAAAGTTTCTGCAGCTGAGACCAGATTCATTTATATATTCCTCCTTCCCTCATTCCTCCCCCCCTCTCTCCCTCCTTCCTTACCCTTACCTACCTTCCTTCCTTCCTTCCTTCCTCCCTCCCTCCCTCCCTCCCTTCCCCCTTTCCCCTTTTCCTCCTTACCCCCTTCCCTCTTCCTCTCTTCCCCCTTCCCCCTTCCCCCTTTTCCACTTCCTCTCTTCCCTGCTTCCTTTCTCCCTCACCATCTCCTTCTAGATTGGGAATCATGAAAGTAAAAGCAAGTATATACTGCAGAATAATTTATTTTATTTTTTATTTTTAAATTTATTTTATTTTTTTCATTTTTTAGTTTTGTTTTTTTACTTTTTTTTAAATTTACATCCAAATTAGTTAGCATACAGTGCAACAATTATTTCAGGAGTAGATTCCTTAGTGTCCCTTACCCATTTAGCCCATCCTCCCTCCCATAACACCTCCAGTAACCCTCAGTTTGTTCTCCATATTTATGAGTCTCTTCTGTTTTGTCCCCCTCCCTGTTTTTATATTATTTTTGTTTCCCTTCCCTTATGTTCATCTGTTTTATCTCTTAAAGTCCTCACATGAGTGAAGTCATATGATTTTTGTCTTTCTCTGACTGATTTTACTTAACATAATACCCTCCAGTTCCATCCACGTAGTTGCAAATGGCAAGATTTCATTCTTTTTGATTGCCGAGTAATACTCCATTGTCTATATATATATATATATATATATATATATATATATATATACATACACACACACACACATATATATACCACTTCTTCTTTATCCATTCATCCATTGATGGACATTTGGGCTCTTTCCATACTTTGGCTATTGTTGATAGTGTTGCTATAAACATTGGGATGCATGTGTCCCTTTGAAACAGCACACCTGTATCCTTTGGATAAATGCCTAGTAGTGCAATTGCTGGGTGGTAGGGTAGTTCTATTTTTAGTTTTTTTGAGGAACCTCCATACTGTTTTCCAGAGTGGCTGCACCAGCTTGCATTCCCGGCAACAATGCAAAAGAGATCCTCTTTCTCTGCATCCTCTCCAACATCTGTTTTTGCCTGAGTTGTTAATGTTAGCCATTCTGACAGGTGTCAGGTGGTATCTCATTGTGGTTTTGATTTGTATTTCCCTGATGATGAGTGATGTTGAGCATTTTTCACGTGTTTCATTTGCTCATGGTTGGCCATCTGGAAGTCTTCTTTGGAGAAGTATCTATTCATGTCTTTTGCCCATTTCTTCACTCGATTGTTTTTTGGGTGTTGAGTTTGATAAGTTCTTTATAGATTTTGGATACTAACCCTGTATCTGATATGTCACTTGCAAATATCTTATCCCATTCTGTCAGTCCCCTTTTAGTTTTGCTGATTATTTCCTTCACTGTGCAGAAGGTTTTTATTTTGATGAGGTCCCAGTAGTTCATTTTTGCTTTTGTTTCCCTCGTCTCCAGAGACGTGTTGAGTAAGTAGATGCTGCGGCCAAGATCAAAGAGGTTTTTGCCTACTTTCTCTTCGAGGATTTTGATGGCTTCCTGTCTTACGTTTAGGTCTTTCATCCATTTTGAGTTTATTTTTGTATATGGTATAAGAAAGTGGTCCAGGTTCATTCTTCTGCATATCACTGTCCAGTTTTCCCAGCCAGCACTACTCGCTGAAGAAACTGTCTTTATTCCATTGGATATTTTTTCCTGTTTTGTCAAAGGTTAGTTGACCATACGTTGGTGGGTCCATTTCTGGGTTCTCTATTCTGTTCCACTGATGAGTGTCTGTTCTTGTGCCAGTACCATACTGTCTTGATAATTACAGCTTTATAGTATAGCTTGAAATCTGGGATTGTGATGTCTCCTGCTTTGGTTTTCTTTTTCAATATTGCTTTGGCTATTTGGGGTCTTTTCTGATTCCATACAAATTTTAGGATTGTTTTTTCTAGCTCTGTGAAGAATGCTGGTGTTATTTTGACAGGGATTGCATTGAACATGTAGATTGCTTTGGGTAGTATTGACATCTTAACAATATTTGTTCTTCCTATCCAGGAACATGGAATCTTTCTCCATTTTTTTGTGTGTCTTCTTCAATTTCTTTCATAAGCTTTCTGTAGTTTTCAGTGTATAGATTTTTCACCTCTTTGGTTAGATTTATTCCTAGATATTTTATGGTTTTTGGTGCAATTGTAAATGGGATCGATTCCTTGATTTCTCTTTCTGTCGCTTCATTGTTGGTGTATAGGAATGCAACTGATTTCTGTGTGTTGAGTGTATATCCTGCATCTTTGCTGAATTCGTGAGTCAATTCTAGCAGTTTTTTGGTGGAATCTTTTGGGTTTTCCATATAGAATATCATGTCATCTGCGAAGAGTGAAAGTGCGACCTCCTCCTGGCCAATTTGGATGCCTTTTGTTTCTTTGTGTTGTTTGATTGCAGAGGCTAAGACTTCCAACATGCAGCCAAGAATTCTTTATCCAGCAAGGCTGTCATTCAAAATAGAAGGAGAGATTAAAGGTTTCCCATGGCCAACAGGCACATGAAAAGATGCTCAACGTCGCTCCTCATCAGGGAAATACAAATCAAAACCAACTCAGATAGCACCTCACACAGGTCAGAGTGGCCAAAATGAACAAATCAGGAGACTATAGATGCTGGAGAGGATGTGGAGAAACAGGAACCCTCTTGCACTATTGGTGGGAATGCAAATTGGTACAGCCACTCAGGAAAACAGTGTGGAGTTTCCTCAAAAAATTAAAAATAGACCTACCCTATAACCCAGCAGTAGCACTGCTAGGAATTTACCCAAGGGATACAGGAGTACTGACGCATAGGGGCACTTGTACCCCAATGTTTATAGCAGCACTCTCAACAATAGCCAAATTATGGAAAGAGCCTAAATGTCCATCAACTGATAATGGATAAAGAAATTGTGGTTTATATACACAATGGAGTACTACGTGGCAATGAGAAAGAATGAAATATAGCCCTTTGTAGCAACATGGATGGAACTGGAGAGTGTGATGCTAAGGGAAATAAGCCATACAGAGAAAGACAGATACCATATGGTTTCACTCTTAGGTGGATCCTGAGAAACTTAACAGAAACCCATGGGGGAGGGGAAGGAAAAAAAAAAGGAGGTTAGAGTGGGAGAGAGCCAAAGCATAAGAGACTCTTAAAAACTGAGAACAAACTGAGGATTGATGGGGGGTGAGAGGGAGAGGAGGGCACCTTTTGGGATGAGCACTGGGTGTTGTATGGAGACCAATTTGACAATAAACTTCATATATTGAAAAAAAATAAAAAAAAATAAAAGAAACTTTTTCTGCAAAAAAAATTAAAAAAAAAAAAAAGTTTCCCAGACAAAGAAAAAAATTGAAGGAGCTCGTGACCACTAAACCAGCCCTTCAAAAAATTTTAAGGGGGGCCTCTCTGAGGGGACAAGCATCATAATGGCAATAAATTCATATCTTTCAGTACTCACTCTAAACGTCAATGGACTCAATGCTCCAATCAAAAGATATAGGGTAACAGAATGGATAAGAAAACAAGATCCATCTATATGCTGTTTACAAGAGACCCACTTTAGACCTAAAGACACCTTCAGACTGAACATAAGGGGATGGAGAACCATCTATCATGCTAATGGTCAACAAAAGAAAGCCGGAGTAACCATACTTATATCAGACAATCTAGACTTTAAAGACTGTATTTATTTATTTTTTTTGAGAGAGGGTATACTGCAGATGGTTTACTGAACTACTGAAAATGACACAAAAACATTTCAGAATTGGACTGTGTGGGACAAACATGACTTCAGATTCTGGAATAGGCTCAATATTCAGTCTCCTCATAGGTGAATGGAAATTCCTCACAAAAATTTTAAGTAAGCAGATGAAGATAGACAAGTCATTTTAAAAATCTCTGGGATCATTAATTAAAGGAGAAGATGAGTTACACTTTTTATCTCCCTTGTTTTCTTTTCTACTAAGAACAAGACATATGTATATATAAAATTCTTATCCAGTGGTACTAAACATCTGAAAGTCCTTTGCTTCATTCTTCTTAGCTTGGATGGGTAATAGAAACCTAAAACTACAAATGGCCATAGAAGTCATCTTACACTCTCGTTTGAGAGAAGAGAAAACCAAGGCTCCCAGAGAAAGGAAGAAATGTATCGATTTGTACAAATCCTCGGTGAAACAAGGAGGAATAAGTATTAAATAGATTGAGCCAATTGAAATGCTTTGTTCTGGATCACCATGGTGACTTTGTATATACCCTGGTCTTCTTGTTCCTCAATTAATTTGCTACTTGTGAATTATGCTATTTCATTTTAACATCATTTAATTGTTTCTCCAGTCTATGAGAGGAAAAGTAACCACTCTGTATTACTTGTGTTTAGCTTTTTGTTTTCTGTCATGCATACGTGGAATTTGTAACCCTTTTTTCACTACTTAATCTTTCCAGGGTAATGACCTATCATTTCATTGCTTTTGATGAAGTAGAAACACTGAAAGAATAAATACTAAGTTGTAATTTGAACATAAATATAATTAATAGCTGGCATTTATTGAGGATTTACTATATGTTGGACATTGCATCAACTATATTATATATTACAGCTTTTTAAATTCTCATAGCAACTCTATAATATATGTGCAATTGTTCTTTCCATTTTGTACTTAAGGAAACTAAGACACAGAAAGGTTCAGTAACCTGGCCACAAGTTGGACACCCAGCCATTTATTTATTAGTGATAGTTCCATTTCTTCAATCAGGCTGTAAAGATTCCATTTTTAACAAATGTGCTCTCCTCTTTCTTTAGTATGAACCAATTTTGCAGAAGAAAACTTATGTAAGTAGTTAAATTAGTTGCCAAGGCCACAGAGCCAAGACGTAGTGGGGCTGATACACGAATGCAGGTCTGTCTCTTATCGTGATGCTGATCATCATGAACTACTAAGAGCATCAGATGCCACAGAGTAGACAAAAGCAAAAGGGAAAGGCCAGCAAGATGCAAAGTGGGACCTTTGTACTATAAAGGAGTTGTACCACAAAAGGAGGTTTTTTTTTGGGGGGGGTGAAGGTGTAGTTCTGAATGTGGGGGATCAGTCCCAAGTTTTGTCAGTGTACCACCACAGCATTGCTACAAGCTTGGGAAGGCAGTCTAACTCCTGGAACACAAATAGGCTTCAATCCAATCCTACTTTGTTTAGTTTCACAAGAAAGCAGTTTCATCATTTAATGCCATCCTCATCTCAAGGAAGACCTGCAGCTACCTGAGTTTACAGATTCCTTAGTCCCTGTGTCCATATGGGGTGAGCATGGCTGCCTCTGTGGAAAGCCAAGATGTGTGTGGGTCATTCTGACTCAGAGAAACTGCTAATTTCTCAGCAATCTTTTATACCTCTATTTACAAAGGCCCAAGGCCTGCATGCCCAATCCCAGCTGCTCCAATCCAGGTGTATTTCCATATAGCAGACAATGCAGAACCAACATTCCGCATTTATCTTAACTCTGTAGTTTCCAAGGAAACAGTACTGCAAAGACAGACACTGAATTCCCAATTCTGTATCAGCCCAGGCCTGATATTAACCCTTTATACATGGTTAAGAAGACCAAAGTAATATCTGACACAGGGCTGGCACCCAGTAGGTTTTCAGGAAATAACTTGAAGAATGTATGAATGTGTGAATGAATATGTATATAATGAATATTGCCTATCTCTTGATTATCATCTCACAGTGACTAGATGCAATGAACTGATTTATAAAACATTTATTATATAGTTGAGGATGTTTCTGGCAGATGACTTAGCTCTGGGTATTTGTACAAATAGCCTTGCCTGTTATGTATATTAATAAAGAAGATCAAATTTCAGATCTGAAGGCCTCTGGGTGACCAGGAAGCTAGTGCAAGTAATAACAAAAAATATATACTCTTAAGGAATCATTTCCATTTCCATTTTTAAAGTCTAGTGAATTTCCTTTTGTATAAATAAATTTATATTTATTATTGTAAATAATATATATGATTTCCCTGAACAATATTGGAATATTGTTGGGAATTTCTCATTTTTAAATCTATTTCTAGTCACTTATTCATTAATTCAAGAAATCATTATTGAATTCCTTCGGTGTGCCATGCACTCTGCTTGATGATGGGATACAGTGATTGGCAAAAACATTCATCTGCCATCATCGGGCTTACTTTCTAGTGGGAGAACATACATTAAACAAATATTTAAACAATTATATACAAAATGGCAAAGACTATAAATGCAATGGGAGATGTTAGTGGATATACAAGAGCATGTATTTGGATGTGGATTTGTGAGTAGTCAAAGAGTATCTGAAGGGGTACTGTATCACCAGATTTTGGAATGGGGAGTGACAGCCACTAGGGAATTCACTGGGGAAAGCACTCCAGGATTAGGGAATAACATATATAAAAGTCTCAGGAAAAAGATGAAGTACCATGCATTCGCTGAAAATCTGTCATTATAATGTGACATTGTAATTTATGTGTACCATTTCTAAGACGGTAATACATCAAACATGTACATTTTCAATAATTCCTACAAAAATTTACTTTTAAAACTGAGAACACACTATGTATCATGCACTGTGCTAACTGCTAAGAATACAATGATTGAGACAGAATGGTTCATTTTTTAAAAGTACATATTAATGGAGAATCAAGCAAATTACTGGGGAAAATCTAGGCATTTCAGATACAGAAATGCTAAGCAACTCTTAGAGGAAGTGACATCTCAGTTGAGATGTAAATGTAAATTAAGCACTGGGCATCAGGAAACTTCCCAAAATCCTTGCATAGACTTAGGCAGAATGCTGTCCTTGTGAATAATGGTCTGCCAAACCACATTTTAGACTTTTTTTTTAATTGAACTAAAATTGACATACAATGTTACATCAGGTTCAGGTGTACAACATAATTCAGGATGTCTATAGGTTATTCTATGCTCATGGCCAATGTAGGTACCATCTGTCACCATACCACAGTACTGCAATACCATTGACTGCCTTACCTATGCTGTATCTTTTATCCCCATGATTTATTCATTCCACAATTGGAAACCCGTACCTTCCATCTTTCACCATTTTTCCCTTGTGCCATCCCTTCCCCTCTGACAACCACCAGTTATTCTCTGTAAAATGGGTATATTTCTGCATTTTTGTTTATTTTTTTGTTTTCTTTTTTTGATTCTACATACAACTGAAATCATATGGTATTTGTCTTTCTCTGACTTATTTCACTCAGCACAATACCCTCTAGATTCATCTCTATAGTTGCAAATGGCAAGATCTCATTCTTTTTATAGTTAATATTCTATTACATACGTATGATACATAGATGTGTGTGTGTGTGTATGTACACACATCTCACATATTTTTTATCCATTCATCTATCAATGAACACTTTGGTTGCTTTCATATTTAGGCTATTATAAATAATACTGCAACAAGCATAGGGGTGCATTTATCTTTTCAAATTAGTGTTTTCACTTTCTTTAGGTAAGTACCGATTAATGGAATTACTAGATCATAAGGTATTTTTAGTTTTAGTTTTTTAAGGAAACTCCATACTGTTTCCACAGAGGTTGCAATCTACATTACCGCCAATAGTACATGACAGTTCCTTTTTCTTCACATACTTGCCAAAACTTATATCTTGTCCTTTTTATTTTAGCCATTCTGACAGTTGTAAGGTGATACCTCAAGTGATTTTGATATATATTTCCTTGATGACTAGTGCTGTTGAGCATCTAGTCATATGTTTTCTGGCCATCTGTATGTCTTCTTTGGAAAAATGTCTATTCAGGTCCTCTACCCAGTTTTAATCAGATTGTTTGTGTTTTTTGGTATTTAGTTGTGTAAGTTCTTTAAGTATTTTGGTTATCGACCCCTTATCAAGTATATTCTCCCATTCAGTAGGTTGCCTTTTTGTTTTGTTGATGGTTTCCTTCACTGAGAAAAGCTTTTTATTTTGGTATAGTCTCAATTGTTTGTTTCTGATGGCTGAGGAGACATATCTAGAAAAATGTTTCTAAGGCCAACATCCAAGAGATTGCTGCCTATGTTTTCTTCTAGGAGTTTTATGGTTTTATGTTTCCAATTTAGGTCTTTAATTATTTTGAGTTTATTTTTTGTGGCTAGTGTAAGAAAGTGGTCCAGTTTCATTATTTTGCATGTAGCTGTCCAGTTTTCCTAACACCAGTTATTGAAGAGACTGTGTTCCCCAATGTATATTCTTATGTCCTTTGTTGTAATTTACCATATAGGTATGGATTTATTTCTGGGTTCTCTATTCTGTTCCAATTATATGTGTGTCTATTTTTCTGCCACTACTATATTGTTCTAATTACTATAGCTTTATATTTTGGAATCTGGAATTGTGATACCTCCAGGTTTGTACTTCTTCCTCAAGACTCTATTGGCAATATTTGGGGTCTTTTGTGGTTCCATATCAATTTTAGTATTATTCTAGTTATATGATAAATGCTGCTAGTATTTTGATAGGGATTGCATTGAATCTATAGATTGCCTTGGATAGTAAACACATTTTACAATATTAATTCTTCCTATCCATGAGCATGGGATGTGTTCCACTTATGTATTTCATCTTCACTTTCTTTCATCAATATTTTATAGTTTTCAAAGTACAGGTCTTTAACCTCCTTGCTTAAGTATACTGTTAGGTATTTTACTCTTTTTGGTATGATCGTAAATTAATTTTTTAAAAATTTCTCTTTATGATACTTTGTTATTAGTGTGTAGAAACACAACAGATTTATGTATATTAATGTTGTGTCCTGCAAATACACTGAATTCATTTATTCTCATAGCTTTATGGTGGAAGCTTTAGGCATTTCTATGTGTAGTGCCATGTCTTCTGCAAATAGTACCGCTTTGACTTCTTCCCTACCAATTAGGATGCCTACTTGCTTTCTTTTCCTTCCTTCCTTCCTTCCTTCCTTCCTTCCTTCCTTCCTTCCTTCCTTCCTTCCTTCCTTCCTTCTCTTTCCTTTTCCCTTTCCTTTCCTCCCCTCTCCTCTTTGTTCTTTCTTTCTTCTCCTTCTCCTTGTCTGATTGCTGTGGACTTCTAGGACTGCACAGAATAAAAGTGGCAAAAGTGGATATCCTTAGAAAAAGCTGTCAGTTTTCACCATTGAGTATGGTATTATCTGTGAGTTTGTCATATGTGGCCTTTATTATGTTGAGGCAGTTTCTTTAAACCTACCTTGTGAATTTTTATCATGAACAGATGATGGATTTTTTCAAATGCTTTTTTCTGCATCTATTGAGATGATCATATGATTTATATTCTTTATTTTGTTAATGTGGTATATCTCATTGCTTTGTGAATATTGAACCATCCTTGCATCCCCAGAATAACTCCCATTTGATTCTGCTCAGTGATTGTTAATGTGTTGTTGCATGTAGTTTGCTAATATGTTTTTAAGGATCTACATCTAGGTTGATCTGGGATATTTGGCATGTAGTTTTCTTTTTTTTTTTTTTTTGTAGTCTTTGTCTGGTTTTGGCATCAGGGTAATGCCAGTCTCACAGAATGTTCTTGAACATTTTCGTTCCTCTTCTGTTTTTTGGAACAGTGAAGACAATAAGTATTAATACTTCTTTAAATGTTTGGTAGAATTCATCTGTGAATCCATCTGGTCCTGCACTTTTGTTGGGAGTTTTTTGATATACAATTCAATTTCAACACTAAATTGGTCATTCCAGATTTTCTATTTCTTCTTAATTTAGTTTCAGAAGATTGTATGTTTCTATGATTTTATGTATTTCTTCTATGTTATCTAATTTGTTGGCATGTAATATTTGTAGTAGTCTCATAATCTTTTGTATTTCTGTGTTGTCAGTTCTTTCCCCTCTTGAATTTCTAACTTTATTTATTTTGGTACTTTCGTTTTCTTGATAAGTCTGTCCAAACGTTTATCAATTTTGTGTATCTTTTCAAAGAACCAGCTCTTGTTTTCATTAATCTTTACCATTTTTTAGTCTTTATTTGATTTATTTTTGCCCTTATATTTACTGTTTCCTTCCTTCTACTAATCTTGGGCTTTGTTCTATTTTTTTTCACTTCTTTTAGGTGTAATGTTATTTATTTGAGATTACTTTTTTCTTGAAGTAGGTCTGTATGATTTTTGGATTTGTCTCTTAGAACTGCTTTTGCTCCAACCTAAAGATTTTTGGGCCATTGTGTTTTAATTTTCATTTGTCTCCATGCATATTGTGATTACTTCTTTGATTTCTTCAGTGATTCATTGGCTTTTTAGTAACATGGCTGAATGGTACCTATCTTGGAGAATATTTCATGTGTACTTAAAAAGAATGTGTATTATGTTTTGGGGGGATGGTATATTTGTATACATCTGTTAAGTCTATATGATTAATGTGTTATTCAGAGAATGTTTCCTTATTGATTTTCTGTCTGGATGATCTATCCATTGATGTAAGTTGGGTGTTGAAATCCCATACTATAAATTTCTCCCTTTATGTCCATTATTATTTGCTTTATGTATTTAGGTGCTCAAATATTGGCTGCATAGATATTTACAACTGTTATATTCTCTTGTTCAATTGATCCTTTTATCATTATGTAAGGCCCTTCTTTATCTCTTATTACAGTCTTTGTGTTAAAGTCTATTTTGTTTGAGATAAGTATTGCTACCTTTTTTTTTCTTCCATTTACATGGAATACCTTTCTCCATCTTTCACTTTCAGTCTTTATGTGTCTGTCTTTTATAGGCAGCATATAGATAGGTCTTGTTTCTTTATCCTTTCCACCTTCTTCATCATTCAGTTGGAGCATTTAGATCATTTGTATTTAAAGTAATTATCGAGAGATGTATACTAATTGTCATTTTGTTAATTGTTTTCTGATTGTTTTTTTTAGTTTATTTGTTTTTCTTCTTCTCTTGCTCCCTTTCCTTGTGATGACTTTTTGTTGATTTTTTCTTAGCTTTCTTTCTCTTTATTTTTTGTGTCTCTACTGTAGGTTTTCGGTTTGTGGTTACTATATGGTTCACATATAACATCTAAGTATATAGCAGTATATTAACTTGAAGGTCACTTATGTTTGAACCCATCCTAAAATATATTTTTTTACTCCCATGTTATATGTATACACTGTTACATTATATGTTATTCATCATTTTCTTATGTTTAATTTTGGCCTTTTCCACTTAAAGAAGTTCCCTTCCAAGGTTGGTTTAGTGGTAATAAAACTTTTAATTTTCATTTGTCTGTTAAACTATTTCTCTCTTTTTTAAATCTGAATGATAACCTTGCTGGTTAGAGTATTCTTGGTTGTATTTTTTTTTTCCTTTCAGCATTTGATACCATTCCCTTCTGGCTTGTGAAGCTTCTGCTGAAAAATCGGTCGATAGCTTATGGGATTTTCCTTGTATATAGATTTTTGATTATCTCCTGCTGTTTTTAAAATTTTATCTTTAACCTTTGAAATTTTAAGTATTGTGTGGTGGTATGGATCTCTTTGGGTTTATCTTATTTGGAAATCTCTGTGTTTCCTGAGCTTGAGTATTTCCTTTTTTAGGTTAGGTGAGTTTTCAATTATTATTTCTTCAAATAAGTTTTCTGCCCCTTTCTCTTTTCTACTTCTCGGACCCCTATCATGTGATGTTTGTTTGCTTAATGTTGTCCAATAGATTCCTTAACCTATCCCCATTCTTTTAAATTCTATTTTCTTTTCGCTATTCAGCTTAGAGGCTTTCCATTACCATGTCTTCCAGATCACTGATCCATTCTTTGCATCCTCTAATCTACTGTTGATTATCCCTAGTGTATTTTTCATTTTAATTATTGTATAGATAGATATTTTCTATCTCTTTGTTGAGGTTCTCCATGAGATCTTACATTCTTCTCTCCAGTCTGGTGAGCATCTATATGATCATTATTTTAATCTCTTATCAGGTAGATTGGTTACTTACTTTTCATTTAGCCCTTTTTCCGAAGTGTTGTATTGTTTTTTTTTTTTTTTTTTTCATTTGGAGCATATACCTCTGTCTCTCCACTCTGCTTCACTATCTGTGTCTATGAATTAGAACAGTTACTTCTCATATGGCTGTCCTCTGTGTACACTGTGTGTCTGGTCAATTTGGCTGGTATGGCTTGAGGGTCCTGAGGCTTTCCTGGTGGGATGCCTGGAGCTAGAGTGTATGTGGGCCTGGGCAGTAATGAGGCTCTCTGTGCAGAGGATATCTGGATAGTATAGCTGATATTGAAGTGGATGCAAACTGAGGTCTCTTGGGTCTCTCTTACAGTGGGTGACTTTGTGGGATCCCTGGAGCCCAAGTTCCATGTGGGCTGGTAGGGTCTGCTGAATCTCCATGTAAGGGGCATTCCAGCAGATGGAGCTGAGGTGGACATGGGTTGGGGGATTTCTTGGGTGCTTCTGCAGGGGGTATCCTGGTAGGACAGCTAAAGCTGAAGAGGATGCAGTCCAGGTTTTCCTGGATTGCTCAGCATAGGAGGTATCCTGGTGGGGTAGCTGGAACCAAGGTAGGCTCAGGTCAGGGTGTACAGGGGAGCTCTGCACAGGGGATACCTTGACAGGATGACCAGAATCTAGGTGAAAATGGGCTGAGGTTTCTTGAGATTATCCAAGCAGTAGATGCCCTGGCTGGGAGGCTGGAGCCATAGTGATGTGGGTCTGTAGAATTCTGGGGGTGCATTGCATCTGTGTTACCTTGACACAACAGCTGGAGCTATAATGAGCAATGACTGGGCTATCTCAGTGTGCACTGCACAGGGTCTCCCTTCATGGGATAGGTAGGGCTCCAGTGGGTTAGGGGTCTGGGGCTCACTGAGGCCAGCTGGGGCAGCCTGACCCTTCTCTCCTCCACACTATTAAGGTGGAAGGGGGTCATGGCACCTTCAAGCCCCTCCAATCCAGAGAGAGAGTTCCATAACTTCTCTACCATTTGGCATGGTACTATGGATAGCTCCTCTATATTCCTGTAGCTCTTTTAAACCAAAGTTTTTTTTTTTCTTTTTTCTATTCCCCAGGTCAGATGAATCTGCTCATAATCCCAAAGTATTCTCCCTCCTGACTACATCAGAGGTGGGTGTTCTCTTTGTTATCATGTCTTAAGCTCTCCTGCCATTCTCTGTGTGGTCTTTTATTGTGCTGAAGCTCTTCAGGTCAACTTTCAATTCTTCTTGTGGATGAATTGCTTTATAAACAAACATAGATTTGGTGTGTCCATGGAGGAGATGAGTTCAGGGTCTTTCTATGTTGCCATCTTGAACTGGAACCTTAGGTAGACTTCTAATTTGATTTCCCCAGTGAATGTCTCATAGATGGTTAATTTCATGAATGTAATGTGAATTTTTTAATAGCTTTAGGAATTTTTATTATTTTTTTCTCTAAATACATAGTCCATAATTATACTACTTAATATATGTGTGTGTGTGTATACACACACATATATGTATGATATAGAAACAGATACAGTTATATCGAGAGAGACATATTGTCAAAAACACATTCCAATCCACATGTCTCTAAAATATTCAGAAGTTCATTTTGAAAATGTTGAGTGACTGCTGGTTAATGCAGAGCCAAGACTAGAACACTTGGTCTGGTGTTATAAATACCTTGTCTTGAAAGGAGAAAGAGCAGCCCCCTTCAAAGAATTGCTATTGATTGTGTCTTTTCTTTGAATTGCTTAGAAACTGAAGTTACTAGCAGAGATGTTATGAAGGATTTGCTGGAATCAACTTTGGTGAGATTTTCTTGGGAGAAATTTTGCAGCATATTTAATCAGGCGACCAAGAAACAACAGCTGCTTGTGTATGAAGCATCAGTAAAGCTGCTAAGATTTATATAATCTTTAGTGTTCAACAGATTGCTAGCATTTATAGGACAGTCAATGTATGCCTATGCTCATATGCAGTCATATAATGCTACCTTTCCCACTGCCTCTGAACAGAGCGGCTTCCTAAGAAAGAAATGCTTTGGGGAAAGATGAAATGAGGACTAGAGGAATTTGTGATCAATTTCCAGGAAAGTGGTGATAATAAATTGCCCACCAGAAGGCAATGAGGATAGAACCTACTTGTAATAGAAAAAAAAAGTTATTCAATTTAGCCTGTATATAGGTAGACATCTATCACTATTAGCAGCAGAATCATTCCACTGACATTACTCCTTGTGGCAAAATCAATATAAAAATATTTATGTGCTGGTATAAGTATGGGAACATTTCTAACTCTAGATGATTACCACTTTATTAAAAATCTGATGATTATCAAATGCTATTGGTTTTAATTTTCCCTAAATGTAACTAGTGAATTCATGCAAAGGAACATTGAGATGTATACTTGAAGACATACAGAATTGTAAGGGCTCTTAGAACGTATTCAGAGTCTACCCCATACATAAAGTAGGAGATCCTTGTATTCAGCTGAGGTAAATCTGTTAACAAGAGCATGAACAGTTCCAGTGCTCTGGACTCTTGGTCTAGTACTTTCTCAACCATTTTCTACTGTTCTAAATAGAAGTTTCTCAGGGTAGCATTGCGGTACTCAAGAAAATAGCTCTTCTTGCATTCTAATCTTATATTCTATGGTTTCCCAGTGTATATATCTCCTCCCCAAGGAGACTATACTCATGCCCACCCATAAGGTCTGATTTTATACGGCTTTCCTTTCTTTTTGTTGATAATGCCCTACATTTTTCAAGATCCAAGCCGAATCCCAGCTATCCTACCATTGGGACCTTGAGTTAAAAATGGTATCTACTTTATTCTAAGTTGATAGAGCATGTAGAGCCTAAGTCACCATGTAACAGCAGTTTTTACATTGCTTATTAGAGGCCATATCATAGAGTAGAAAGACCTTGGTCTTTACAGTTAGGCAAGTATAGATTTTAATATCTAACCCTAACCTTTGACATATATATATATATTTATTCTACATATTATATATATATTAGTATCTATATATTAGTTTATAAGCATATTAGTATGTTAGTTAAGTGTGTATGTTAGGATTTTCTGCTTTTCTGTGGGAGTAAATAAATCCTTAAATCTCATCTCTTTATTGCAAGAAAGATTTATTTCTTGCTCATAATAAGTCCAATTTGGATTGGGAAGCTCTTTCAAACAACGTCTAAGGGATACAGGTTGTTCCCATCCAACTTTGTTTAGAAAAGACAAAGGTATGGAGGTGTCATACAAGCTCATAAAGGCCTATCTAGAATGTGGCTATTTTCATTTCAACTCACATATCACTGGCTAGCACTAGTCCTATGGCTTTGCCTGACTTCAAGTCACCTAAGAATTGTTGTTTTCTAGGTACGGGAAAGAACATGAAAACTGGATAGGGATGAGTGCCAATGATATCTATTACAAGAGTCATTTAAATTAGCTAAGATACCCATTCTTTTTCTCAGAATAAAATGAGATAATAAAGTGCCCAGTATCCAGCACATAGAAGCTCAATAAATGAAAATTAATCTAATATCTTCTAAAAGAACTTTTTAAAAAAGTATATTTATTTATTTTGAGAGAGAAAGAATGAGTGGGCAAGGGGCAGAGAGAGAGAGATCCCAAGCAGCTTTGTGCTGTGAGGCTGGATCCCCTGAACTGTAAGATTGCGACCTGAGCCAAAATCAAAAGCCAGATGCTTAACAGACTGAGCCACCCAGGAGTCCCTAAAAGAGTTTCTTAAGGCCAATTAAATCTCACTTATTTGCCTCTTTGGTCCTGAGCACATACTTGGCTAAATATTACTAAGTTTAGAAATTAAAGCGGGATAGCAAGATAGCAATGTAAGAAAACCCTAAACTCACCTTCTCGACAGACATAACAAATCTACACCTATTTATACAGCAATTCTTGAAGAGCTGAGGGTTGACTGAACAGCTTCTGAAAAACAAATGATAGACCACACAGATAATGACAAAAAAGATCAAGATAGAGACACAGTTACAAAAGAAACCTGCACCTCTGACATTGCAAACCTCAGCAGAGAAGGATAATACTTTGGGACAATGAGCACATTCTTCTGCCCTGGGGCACAGGAAAAAAAAAAACATCATTTAAAAGGGCAACAAAATAAAGGAAGTAGTCCTATAACCCTGCCAAATGGAGAGGGAGCTGCCGGAACCCTCTCTGGGTCAGAAGGGCTGGTGAGTACCGTGGTTTGTTTCCCCTCCATCTTGACAGTGCAGATGGAAGCAGCGTCCAGGCACCCTAGCCAGTCTGCCATCTCAGTAAGTCACAGTACCCTGGCCCACACCAGTGCCAGCCATCCCACAAAGGCAGCTGCATCCTGACATACACTGGGACACTCCTGGTCAGTGCTCACTATAGCTCCAGCTCTCTCACCAAAGTGACACAGGCACAAAGCCTCTCTGTCCCCCAAACATCCCAGGTCTGTACTGCTTCAGCTCCAGATGAAGCCCTTGACAGGGGCACTCCCGTTCATAGAGCCCTGGGGCCACCCAGTCTGCATTGCTTTTACTTCAGTCACCCAGCCAGTGTCCTGTGTATATAGCAACCTGGAAACCACCAGTTCATACCCATCTTGGCTCCAGTTGCCACACAGGGTACCTCCAGCATGGAGCACCTCAGACTCCCCCAACAAGCTCCAGATGCCTCATTAGGGTGCCCCCTGAGCACAGCACCCCAGAACACTCCAGTTTGTACCCACTTAAGCTTCAGTCTTCCTTCTAGTTGCTCTTTGTGCAGAGAGCCCAGAGACTACCCTGGCCCATGCCCAATTCAGCTGTCCTGCCTGGCTGTACTTTGGAAAGAGCACTGGGATCACTGCAATCCATACCAACTTCAGCTCAGGCCATGTCATAAGGGCAATCCCAGAATGGAGTGCCCTGGGGCCAGCACCACCCCCAACCTATAGCAGCCACAGCTGTAGTCAACCAAAGTCATCAGACACATACAGCCTACACAGGGGACAACCATATAGAAGATCATTCTTTGAAGTTTAGGAGATATAGCTGTTCTACCTAATAAATAGGGGGAAAAAAAGACTCAAGCAAAATGAGAAGACAGGGACATATGCTCCAAATGAAAGAACAAGATAAAACCTCAGAAAAAGAACTAAATGAAAAAGAGATAACCAGTCTACCTGATAAGTAATTCAAAATAATTATCACAGAAATTTTGCAAGACTGGAGGAAAAGTAGATTCAACTCAGTGAGAACTTCAATAAAGAGAGAAAATATTTAAAATATTAATTAAAATAAATTAAATGAATAATTACCAGAGGGAAGCAACAGTAGATTAGAGGATGCAGAAGAATGGATCAATGATCTGGAAAACATGGTAATGGAATGTACACAAGATGAACCTTAAAAAGAAAAAAATAATTTAAATATGAGGCTACATTAAATGATCTCTTGGACAACATCAAGTGAACAAACTAGGGGTCCCAGAAGGAGAAGAAAGGGGCATAAAAGGTTCAGGAAGCACTGAGAGTCCCAAACAAAATGAATCCAAGGAGGTATACACCATGACACATAATAATTAAAATCTCAAAGTGAATTTATTTTTATTTTGAAAGATAGAGAATCCAAAGCAGGCTCTCATACCCAGAGTAGATCTAAACTTGGGGCTTGATCTTATGACTCTGAGATCATGACTTGAGCTGAAATCAGGATTTGGATGCTTAATCAACTGAGCCACCCAGGCACCCTTAAAGAGAGAATTTTTAAAAGCAGCAATACAGGGGCGCCTGGGTGGCGCAGTCGGTTAAGCGTCCGACTTCAGCCAGGTCACGATCTCGCGGTCCGTGAGTTCGAGCCCCGCGTCAGGCTCTGGGCCGATGGCTCGGAGCCTGGAGCCTGTTTCCGATTCTGTGTCTCCCTCTCTCTCTGCCCCTCCCCCGTTCATGCTCTGTCTCTCTCTGTCCCAAAAATAAATAAAAAACGTTGAAAAAAAAATAAAAAAAAAATAAATAAAAGCAGCAATACAGAAGCAACTAGTAACATACAACTGAAACCCCATAAGGCCATCAGTTGATTTTTCAGAAGAAACTCTGCACATTAGAAGGGAGTGGAATGATAGATTCAAAGTGCTAAAAAGAAAAAAAACACACAGAAAAAAAACAGACAAAAAAAACAAACCAAAACAAAAAACTACCACTAATAATACTCTACCCAGCTAGGTTACCATTCAGAATTAAAGAAGGGATAAACAGTTTCCCAGACAAACAAAAGTTAAGGGAGCTCATCACTAAACTGGCCTTACAAGAAATGTTAAAGGAACTACTTTAAGTGTAAAAAACCATAATTTGAAAGAAAAAAATGTCATTAGTAAAAGCAGACATACAGTAAAGGTAGTAGAACACTTTTAAAGCTAATACTAAGTAAAACACAACACACACACACACAAATAACATGGAGTGGGGAGTATAAATGAAGTTCTTTTAGAATGTGTTTGAACCTAAGTTACCATCAACTTAATGCAGACTGCTTATATACATAGGATGTTACTTACATATGGACCTCATGGTAACCACAAACCCAAAACCTATAATAGCTACACAAAAAATTAAGAGAAAAAAGCCAGGAAGAACTCTAAAGAATCATCAATAACAAGGAAAGAGAGTGAGAGAAGAAAGGCACAAGAACAACTACAAGAACAACCAAAAAACAATGAATAAAATGGCAATAAGTACACAACTATCAATAATTACTTTAAATGTAAATCATCTAGATTTAAGGTTACTGTCCAAGATAGTGACATAGGAAGATCCTGAACTCAACTCCTAAATGGACATACAAATCTGCACATATTTATAGAGCAATTCCTCCTGAAGAAGTAGTGAGAGCTCACTGAGCATCTTCTGCATAAGAAATTACATAAAAACCACATAGAAAATGGCAAGAGAGACAGAGACATAGTAGTAAAGGGAATAGAGGGTAGGTATATTCACCTTGTGAGAGGTTCCAGAAGGCCAGTGTGCCCCGAGTGTGAAAGGAGGCTTTGTCCCTGCTGTACAGAGGTGGGTCTGGGGTGGGGGATATCGTCACCAGCGAGGTGGGTCTGGAGACCTCTGTGACCATGACTGCTCTGGTAGCTCAGCTGTCATCACTTCACTCAGCCCACAGAGACCGATGGCGGCCATGCCCAGAGACCCTACCCAGGACGTAGGTGATGTTACCAAGGTCTTAAGAGACTTCATCTGGCTTCAGAGTGGAAAAAAACAAAACAAAACAAAACTATGAGCTTGAGAGCAAGAAGGACAGTCACTGTAGAAGCTACTGTTATAGCCCAGACCTTGCCCTCCTTTGCAAAAATAACAGAAGAATCCTCCTGCACATCACTTAACCAGAACTGGACCCCCTCAAACAACTGCCAAGCACTGAGATAATGTTTATAACTGGCACCATCAACTCATCCCGTGCCAAGATATGTTGCAGGCCACTGCACTCCCTTTGTTGAATAACCACCCTAAACCCCTTTACAAACCACCAGGCCAGGTAGCAACCTCAAAGTTGGTTTTTGGACAAGAGTCCAATTTCTCCCCAGGTTGCCAGCCTCGTAAATAAATCTCAGATTCCTTCCCAATCAAAACTTGTCTCTTGAGAAAAGATCTTTCAGGCAACTGGCAGCAGAACTTGGATTCAGTAACGTTTTCTTTGTACTTATCCCAGAAATTTGCTATAGACATAAAATTACTGATGAAATAATGTGCACCCAGCTCCCTGGGACCAATAGTGAAGTACATGGGGTGTGCAGTTTTGTATTGATCACAGAAATTTTTGAAAGACTATTCATTCATCGAGTTCTCCAGAGCAACAGAACCAATATACAGACAGAGAGAGGGAGAAACTTTCTATTCATTTTCCTCAATAATATTGGCTATAGTTAATAGAGATACAAGAGAGAAAGGGGAGAGAGATTTTAAAGGAATTGGCTCACAAAAATGTGGAGGCTATAAAGTCTAAGATCTTAGGGATAAACTGGAGATCCAGGGAATAGATGTTCAGCTCTAGTCTGAAGTCAGTCTAGAGACAGAATTCCCTCTGTCTGTGGAATTCCTGACTGTGCCCTTCTGATCTGAAAATATATTGCATATTTTATCTAAAAAAAATGGATGGAGCTAGAGACTATAATGCTAAGTGAAGTCAGAGAGAAACAAATATATTATTTCACTCATATGTGGAATTTAAGAAATAAATGAAGAAAGGAAAAAAAAAAAAGAGAAACCAAAACACAGACTCTTAACAATAGAGAACAAATAGGTGGTTACCAGAGGAGAGGTAGATGGGGAATGGGTGAAATAGGGCAAAGGGACTAAGAGTACACTTCTCTTGATGAGCACTGTCCTATATAGAATTGTTGAATTACTATATTGTATACCTGAAATTAACATAACACTCTATGTTAACTATACTGGAAAAAAGAAAGTAAATAGGATGATATTTTGTCATTTGTGACAACATGGGTAGACCTCGATGGTATTATGCTAGTTGTAATTAGATAAAGACAAATGTCAGGGCACCTGGGTGGCTCAGTTGGTTGAGCACCCAACTTCGGCTCAGGTCATGATCTCACAGTTCAGTTTTTAGGTTTGAGTCCTGCATTGGGCACTCTGTTCTCAGCATGGAGACTGCTTCAGATCCTCTGTCCCCATCTCTCTCTGTCCCTCCCTCTACCTCTCCCTCTTTCTCTCAACAAATAAACATTAAAAAAAGACAGATATCATATGATTTCACATATATGTAGAATCTAAAAAAGTAAAATAAACAAACAAAAACAGAAACAGACCTATAATAGAGAGTACAAACTGTTGTACAGTTGTATGAAACAGTGGTGGGAGGGAAAGGGCAAAATGGGAAGAGCACTGGGGGGTACAGGAATCCAATTATGGAATGATTCATGAGGATAAAAGGCATGGTATAGGGAATATAGTCAATGGCATTGTACTATTCTTGTATGATGACAAGCTACACTTGTGCTGAGCATAGCATGACATATGGAATCACTATGCTACAAACCTGAAACTAATGTGACATTGTGATCAGCTTATAAAAAATAAGTAAGCTTATTTAAAGAAATTTAAGCTTTCAGGAAATTTCTTCCTCATACCAATCCTTGACTTGGTCCTATTTTTTCTTGAAATTTCTGTTGCTTTTTCCCAAGACATATCTGATTTTGAAATATTTTACTCAATGACTCCTACTTCTTTTTTTCTATCGTAAAGTCTCTTCCTAAGATTATGCACATAATTATATATTTTAGTTTGTATATACTCTTATCTGCCTACCTGGAAACCACATTGTGTATGGGCCATTCTTTGTATAAAATTTTGATGATTTTGATGATTTTGATACTCGAGGCTTGGAATCTCCGAAGCAGTCCTATCTGCCCTAGTTCAGTGAAATGAGATTTTTTTTTCCTTAAAGAAGACATGAATATTTCATGAAATACATAATCCAAATGTTAGGATTCTTAAATGCACTATATAGATAAGTGGGAAATCTGTTATAAATACAGTGAGGCTATGTACATATAACCTAATGTTATTTATACCTTGTACTCTATATACTTTCTTATATATACCTATGTTAAATCTCATTAATTAAAAATCCAATTAATTAAATTTAAACTAGATTCATTGAACAATAAATTTGGTTCCATCTACATGTATCTACGTGTATCATTCTATAATTAGGTTTTATCAATTTTAGCATAATAAAAGGCATGGAAGAAATTTAAAATAAAAGCAATTCACCATTAATCCATCCACTCTGATATAACTGTTTCAAGCTATTATTAATAATTTTAATTTTTTTCCAACTCTCTATTCCAAAGAAGAAATATTTTCCATTCTGATTAGAAAGAGGCAGTGACTAGTTCATGGAGAACGTGATGTCAAAGGAAATTAGAGAAAACAGAGTGCATGTAAATTATTCTTTCTTGCTATCTTTACCTTTTCCATCTTTGGATCCTATGTCATCCATTTATTGAGAAGCTCCTCCACTGAAAAGGACTTGAAAATGTACAGGACTTTTATGATCTCCAAAAGAGGGAGCAAGCTTTAGCTTTTCCTTGGTAAATGGAATTCTTCTCTTACCTTCACTTCATCTTTTCTTTCTTCTTGCATCCTTTACTTTCTTGACTGGTAGTATCGCCATCTTTTTACCCCCTTTTGTCAATCATTTAATTAACTTTTTTTTCTCTGAGCATTGTGCTTCAGACAAAATGAAGCACAGTGGAGAGAAGCACAGCACCAAAGAAAGTTAGACTTTAGTATTTTGCTGTTACAGTTTAGACTGAACATAGCAGTCCATTTAGAGGTAGTCATTCTAGCCATGAAGGGATATATTTCTCCATTTGGGCCAAAATATAAGGACATTTTCATAGCTTAGAGAAATTGCTTTGAGACTTTCCAGGAAATACACTATAAAAACAGAGACATTAACACAGAAACTGTAGTGGGACAAACCTTCAGTATTTCTGCTGAATAAAGAGCTCTTGGTCTCAAATCATATTAGTGATCACATTCAGTTCAGAATGACTGAGAGGTGATGAATAGGTCATGGCCAGAATCTGAGATCTCTTACCTATGTCAATAAGCCCACGGTAGTTTATTTCAACATTTTCCTCTATGTGGAGGCTGTTTGCTCCAGATTCTTAACAGAGAAGTGGTAAAGCACTTACAAAAAATATTTCTAAAAATAGTGTTGAGGGCTGGTGAATTTTCTGCCCAGAATTTTCTGACCCTGACCTTCAGATCAGTAAGCATTTCCAATATGAAGGATGCCTACTTATTTCAATAAAACAAATAGATCACATGGTCTCCTGATTATATCCCTCCAAACTTCTGTCACACTAAAATGTACAGTCTCTTTACCTGATTCTGAAGGTTCCACAGTATTCAGCACCTGCCTGCCTCAGTAAACTCATCTCTCACCACTTTGTCCATTCTTCATCCACTCTGGTCAGAGTATCTTTCTAAGGTAGGATTCCAACTCATTGTTTTTACAGGATTTTCTGTTTTTGCACTGAAAGAGAAGCATCCTAGGGACCTTCTCAGTTTTGGTAAACTGTAACAATTCTAAGAGTTCTTGGAATATACCTGGTTCCCTCTGGGTCTTTGCACTTGTGAGTCTCTCTGCTTAGAATGGTGTTTCCTCATATCCACATAGAATGTGTTCTCATTTGTTAACTTTACTCAAACATCACTTATTTTTTCTTTACCAGTAGATCTTAGCCTTTTCTCCTATTACTTGCTATCCCCTGAATCCATCCCTCTCTTGCCACTTTTAACACCTATTGCTATATGAAATTGTGCTGTGTTTATGTTTATTTATTGTTGGTTTCTTCTATGAAGAAACAAATCCAGTGAGTTTAGGGACTTAGCATATTTTGTTCACCTCTGTCTCCTGACATGTAGAAGAGTTCTTTGAACTTAATAGGTATTCAACAAATATTAGTTGAAAGAATAAGTAAATAAAAATTGAGGAGAAATTTCATTTGTAAATTGGTAGCAAAATTTAGCTTCTTGTTCTCAATTTACTTTCTAAATGTTTTGTTATAAAGTTGGATAAATTACATAATTTTCAACAAATAAGAAACAAGAAATAATCAGAACATTATCTCCCAAAGAGATAACTGGTAGAAATCTTTCACAATTTTAGAGTGTAAGGAATTCACAAATTTCCTATGTGCATATTTTTCTCCAAACTTTTTGCCATGCTGGTAGAATGAATGACCTTTATTATATGCTATTTCTGAGATTATAAATGGCAATAGTGAAGCCATTTAAGGCATCAACACTGTATCCAAAGTCAGTCTTTCATTCTGAGTCATACTGTGACCAGAGAGAGGGGTGGGGAGTGGAGAGAAAAGAAAAGGAATAAAGAAAAAAGAAAAAAAAAAAAACATCACTTGTAACTGAGTGGAAGGACCTGGAGGAGATTAGTGAAAGAAAATTACATAAAGATACTTTGTTCTAAGTGCCTTGGAAAATTTCCTTTAATTGCAAAGCTGGGATCCTGATAAATTGATTTTAAAAATGTGGTAATGGAAGCAATTAATCTCTTCCTCCCCAGTGGTACCATAGCAATTGGTATTGTGCCTTTATCAGAGGACTTAACAATCTATCTTGAATAAGATACTTATAGAGGCTCTTCTTCATCCAATAGGTTGTATAGCCCATGGACTCTGATTCACTGTGTGTACGTGTATGTATATATAAAATTTGTTTTTGTTTTTTTGCTATGGCATTTATAACTGGGAGGCACTAAGTGGTCAATAAATGGTTGAGTTGATAAGAGTAATTGGAATCAAGGAGAGAGAATAACATCTATATCAAAAAGAGGAGAGAGTGTTTGTTATATTCCCTCCTAATTTTTTCCTTAGAAAGAAATAAAAGCAAAACACAACACAACAAAACAAACAAAAAAAACAAGGTTTTGAGACTTCTGGGTTTATAGGCAATATTTAAGAGAGAGTGGCAGGGGAGTTGAGTCATTAAATAAGTGGCTTCAAACGTTTTCACCTATTACCCGGAGTGTATGATATATTTCCATTTCTGTATATATTTGTTTGATACTCCATTTTGGCAATATTTAATGTTATCTTTAAAATATTTTTAATGTTTATTTTTGAGAGAGAGTGAGAGGGACAGAGTGCAAGCAGGGAAGGGGCAGAGAGAGGAGATAGAATCTGAGACAGGCTCCAGGCTCTGAGCTGTCAGCACAGAGCCCAATGCTGGGATGGAACTCATTGACTGCAAGATCATGATCTCAGTCCAAGTCAGATGCTTAGCTGACTGAGCCAACCAGGTGCCCCAATTTGGCCAGTATTTTAAACTTTTTTATGCATTAGATATGTAAAAAAAAATGCTCTCTTTCAGTTGAGGTTTCCCTATCAGTGAGATTAAGCTTTTCCATATTTATTTCTCTTTTTTTTTTTTTTCTGTAAACTATATTTTCATATATTTTGCCTTCTGGGAGGCTTGTCTGTTTTTCCACTGATTTGAAAGAGCTCTTTATGCATCCTGGATATTTATCCAGAATGTTAATGATGTCTATCCTAACCTATTTTTAAAAATTATTTTTGTTCATTTTTATGAGGGCAAAGGGGGTAATGTATTTCTTAGATGTTTTTGGATTTTGTATCTTTCTTAAGGAAGCCCTTCTCTACTATAAAATTATAATATATTCTCTTATTATTTCTCATAATATTTATGTAGTTTGGTTATAGCTCTTTGATCCATTGCAAATTGAACTTGATATATGTCTGAATTACAGTTTGACTTTATTATTTTCCAAATAAAAAGCAAATTATCTGCACATGATTTAATAGTCAATCTTTTGCTAAGAAATTTGAAATATCATGGATCAGTCTATCCTGTACTAATACAATTTCTCTCTCTCTCTTAACCATTGGTAGAAGTGTATTGAATATACTTAAAGATTTTTCTTCCATTTGAACTGAAATAAGTTGTTAAAGTTAAAAAATTCCTTTTAGTATTTTGATGAAAATGCACTAAAATCATCAATTACTTTGGGAAATATTTCTGTCTATAATAATACATCTTCCTGTTCATGATATTGGTATGCTATTTAATTTATTTGATATTTTATTTGACAGTTTTCTTATTGTTAGCCTTGAGCTTCTTATATTAGGTGTGTTCCTATACATTTTATTCTATTTTTTTTGATATTGCAAATATGATATCTTTCTGTCCATGACTTTATTTTTAAAATTTGGTTACTTTTGGCACATAGAAAAATTATTAATAAAAAATACATATTGAACATTAATGTATCCTTTTTACTGAATTCTCTCATTCATTCTTATAGATCTCTTAGGCGACTTTCTTGTTTTATATGTAGATAATCATATATGCATGTAGTCAGTTTTGGCTCTCCCTTTCTGTTATTTATAACTCATTTCTTTTCCTCTTTCTCTCTCACCAACTTGGTCAGCTGATATCATTCTGAACAGTAGTGGTCATAGCAGGCAAACTTGGCCTGTTCCTACCAAATTGTTATCTGTGTAATAAATATTTATTAACCCCCTACTGTGTGTCAGAAACAAGTTCCAGTCATTAAATAAAACAATAAAAATTCCCGCATTAATGAAACTTATATTATCATAGGAATGATGCACAACACAGAATATGCACAAAAATACATAAATTAGAGAAAATATTAGAAGATGAAATTAATATGGTTAAAGAAAACCCAACACAATTGGAGGGGTTAGGTTGTAGTAGGGTGGTGCAGGATAGATCTCAGAGGAAATGATATTTTAGTAGGGCCCAAAGGTGGTAAGAGAGTTAGCCATGTGGACATCTGGAGAAAGAACATTCCAGGCAGAGGGAATGTCAGTGTAAAGGCCCTGGTATGAGAGGCTGCCCAGTGCATTTGAACACCAGGGAACAGGCTAGCATGGCTGAAGCAGAGTGAGCAAGAAGGAGAAAAGGAGATGAGGTTGGGCAGGTCATGGGGGCAGATAACACAAAGCTGTGGAGAAAAGGACATTGGCAGTAATATGGTATGGAATGGGGAACCACTACAGTGTTTGGAGAGACAGATGACATTATCTGACTTACATTTTGAAAGAATCACCCGGTTGTTATTTGAAGATTTGGTGATAAGGACAAAACATTTTGTAAAATCAGGGAGACCACGTAGGAAGTTATTTAATAATGCAGGCAAAATATGCTGTAGGTCATATGAAAAATGGCCAAAGTATGGACATATCTTGAGGTAGGGTACACAAGATGTCCTGCTGGCTCAGCAGTAAAATGTAAGAGAGAAGACTCAAAGCTTTATCTTAATGTCACGTTTTTCTTTTTCCTTCCACAACTCGAAGTTTGGGTTTCAATAAACTGAGATTATGCAAGTTTAGAGGTGGGACAGAAGTTCATTTTTTGTTATGGTGAATTTGTGGTGACTGTGGACAGCCAAATGAAATGAAATGGTTGGGTGCATGGGTCTGCAGTATAGCTAGGGATACAGAATTGGAACTCATCAGCAGACATCATGATCAGAACTGTGAATACAAATAAATTCTTCTAGGAAGTGCAAGTAGGAAAGAGAAGAGACCCTGGAAATGAGTTATGAGGCACCCTAATGAGTAAAAGAGACCGAGAGGAAATGGTCAGGAGGTAGAAGAAAGCCAGCAGAATGTGGTATTCTGGAAGCCAAGTGAACAAAGTGTATCAGTGTGCAGGAGGGTCAACTCTGTCAAATATTTTTGATTTGAGATGTACTCGAAATTTAAAATCCCTATTTCAAAAGTGACTTTATCATTCTTTTTTTACAGAAACTTCTCATGGCATAGAAACTGCCAGCAGCCAGATGAAGACACCTGTCCCTATCTGCATGTGGAGTCATAAGCAGTCATTTCCTAGCTTGGCAGCACTCCTTCAAGTGACATTTCCAACACCACCTAGAGAACCAGGAAATTCAGTCAGGCAGGCAGCACCAGAGGTGGGCCTGATCAAGTCCCTCTTGACAAATTCTTGTTCAAGAAATAAGAAAAAGGGGAAGACCCTGGACATAAATCCCAACATGCTATGGAGAATTTTTTGGAGGTAATTGCTCATTTGCAAATAGGCAAAGTTTTTAAGCTTTGACTTGTTTAGAATATGGAAGAAAATAATAATAAAAAGGACAGTCTTATTTCTTTTCTAATTACCCACACAGAATGAAGAGAACTGAGGAAATTAATCTTAATGACCCAAACCCCTCCCCTCTAGAAACACACTTTCCCTCATTGTATGGGTATTTCAAATAATCAGATCCCCAAAATGGCTTCTAGTTCTCCTCCTTTTCATGGCTAGGTAGCTTTCCTCTTTCTCTTTTTACTTCCTTCCTTTCTTCCTACAAATAATTATTGAATACATAGAATATTACAGGCCCTTAGGATACATCAGTTAATTTTATAGACATTGTCTTTGCCCTCGTGGAACTTAGTCTGGTGGGGGGATCAGGCATCAAATTAAAACTTATACAAAGTGTTATATAATTTCAGTAATTTCAGTAATAATAAATATAGTACTATATTAATTTTTAACAAGTCTGTAAGTTCAGGGAAGGCTTTCCTAAAGAAAACAATATTCATTGTTGAGACTAAGAGGATAAATAATACATAAAGCAATCCCAAATATAGAAGCCTCCCAGAAAATGGAAAGACAAAGAAAATGAACAAAACAATCTCTAATATAGTCTAGATTCAGACCCATAGTCAACATTATATCAACAAGAAAGTGATGCTCTTTCTACAATCTCTTTTTGGAATCCTATTCCTGAAGAGAAGAGACTGCTGTTAAACCCCTGAAAAAATGTCATCACTATTAACAGATAACCTAAATGTATTTGTAATCCAGAGCTTAGATGATCTGCATAGCTAAAAGAACAAATACCAGCAAATAATACCCAAAGGGGTGTTAGAAAACATATATTCTGTCCAAACTGAATTATTTGCATCCCCAGTATGCGGAAGTGTATTTATTAGGGTATAAGTTTGACTGCCATGACAGAAACTCAAAACAACAGAAGCTTAAACATAGTGGAAGTTTTGTTTTTCTCTCTACTAACCACCTGAGTATAAGAATGCCAGAATTAGGATGGTAGCTCCATGGTGTGAAGGCACAGTCTTCTTATGTCATGTTGTTTTATGCGCATGTTTCTTTTTTTTTTTTTTAATTTTTTTTTCAACTTTTTTTTTTATTTATTTTTGGGACAGAGAGAGACAGAGCATGAACGGGGAAGGGGCAGAGAGAGAGGGAGACACAGAATCAGAAACAGTCTCCAGGCTCCGAGCCATCAGCCCAGAGCCTGACGCGGGGCTCGAACTCACGGACCGCGAGATCGTGACCTGGCTGAAGTCGGATGCTTAACCGACTGCGCCACCCAGGCGCCCCTCATCTGCATGTTTCAAGATGACTCATAAGAAAGGGAAAAGAAGTTAAAAGTACTTTCCCTTTTAAGAGGCGCAACCCAGAATTTCCTGATGTCATTTCTGCTCTTAAATTATGACCTAGATGGATCTAGTCACAAGGCCACACCTAGCTTTGGAAACATCGTCATTATTCTGGGCACTCATATGTCCAAGTGAAAAATATGAGAAAGAAAATGATATCAGATAATTGGGGGAAATGCATATACCACCACAATGACAAACATGAAAAACATTATGATAACCCAAAGGATATAAGAATGAGTGAGGCTAGTTTCCTGACCTGAAGGATGCCAGGAGCCAATGGTTGGGAGAGGCAGCAGACATGCACTAGAGGAGAGGTAGATTTTAGGGATGAGGAAAGGCCATACATTGATTCTCTTTGGGGAATTATCATACAAAAGGTAACAGCTAAGTTGGGTTCTAAATTACGTATCAGATTTCAACAGGAAGAGAAAGGTAAGAACCTTTCGGAAGAGGAAACCATGTTACAGCAACTTCCTTGATGGATCTACATGAGCTTAATATGCTTGTTGCTGTATCCACACTTTATCTTTAGTCAGATGATTTAAAGAATAATCTTAATTACAAGTCTTAGCCAAAGTAATGAGTATTATCCATTTTAATGCAAAAGTGAATTGTGAAAGTTTTTGAATCATAACTAGTGCATTCCTGAGTGGTGAGATCCCGCTTGATAGACCTAACAAAATGATGAAGGCTGAGATTCTTCTTGGAAGTGTTAATCCACAAAGTATGTAGCCATAAACATGACTTTTCCTTTTACATTCTAAAGACATCCACAAAGTAAGGTAACCAGTGAAGAAGGATCTGTAAAATAATCCATCTTAAGACTATCACAACTCATAAAAATTGAGTTAACTAAACTCTGTCCAGATGAGAAAATAGCAGTCATAATTTCCATGAGTATATGAATTTATGGCTTTAAAAGAGTGTACTTTTCATACATTGTCAGTTAATACTTAATATAAATATATGCTATAGGTACAGCTGGTATTATTATTTCAATTTTAAGAGTGACACAACCAAATCTAAAAGATATAAAGATATCAATATCAAATAGGAAAAGTTTCAGAGATGAGACTCAAACCCAAGATGTGACAAGAACATGTATTTACTGTTGTGGGAAGATAAAATAATTGTCCATGCATGTATTCTCAGGTGTAGGGCATAAGTCAAAACTAAACATAAAGGGTTAAATGCTAATTATCTAAATATATTCCCATTAGCTCTTTCCTAATCTTGCCATCATGAAAGAAAAACAGGTGGAAAAGTAATTTAAACAGACTGATGTATTTCCTGAGAATTCTAGAAAATTTGGGACCACTCTCTTATCAGCTTATGTGTAGGTTTTCCCAAGAATTACATGCTAGAATAGCCTGGTGTGAAATTTATTCTATAAGGGGATTGTTTAATAATTCAGTTTAATCATATTTGTAAAACTGTGTTGATACAAAAGGCTATTAATAGAAATGTAGTAATACTCCATCAAAGCACTAAATCCAATTAATTGGAGATAGTCTATTATGGTCAATTAATTAAAAGTCTCAACTTAGAATGTTTCAGTAAAATATCATTTCTATAATATTTTAGTAAACAACAATGTGCAATCAAATTGGAAAGTCTGCTGGGTATATTTTAACAAAACTTTTGAGTTTGCAGTGTATACAAACAATGCTTAAAGGTTATTTAAACAAATGTTCTATATTATAATATATCCATTTGCTTAAGAAATCATTATTCCTTAGATACGTAATTATTCCAAAGACAAATTTTTTAGCCAAGGCAAAAGTTTATAATTTAAATTACTAAAATGAGTGAAGTTATCATGTGTTGAAGCCAGTATACATCGTGATGGCTTCGAAATATAATTACTAATGGTAATAGCTACTGTCACTGAACTATAGATGCCCCCACATACAATATATATGCTTATGTATTTATATTAATCTCACAGCAATACTGAAATGCAGGCTTTATCATTCCCATTTTACAAAAGTGAGTGCTCAGGGCCAAAGAGATTAAGTGACTTGGCTAAAAATCCCATAGTTTATAAGTAAGGGAAATACAATTAATCCCAGGTCCGTGTAATCTTATAATTCATGTCTTTTCCACTATATCATTATTTCTATGTATGTGTGTGACTGTCTGTAGGAAAAGTACCCTCACAAGAACATCTGTGTTGATAGCTGTGTTCTATTTCTTGGCTCAGGTGTAATTACACAATTGTCTGCATTACAGCTATTACTCTGTATCTTTTTTTTAAAATTTGCTTTTGCCCCTCTTTGTGAGATACAACAATAAAATGATAAAATAAATATTGTGTCTTTTAAGGGTAAGATCATTGTGACAGAGCAATTTATATATATGTTGGGTTTTGGCATTAATCTATTTCTAAGTAAATTGAGGTTGGGGCCTCAATTTACAGTAAGTTATTGGCTATAGAAGTAAGGCAGAGCACTGTGAGAAGATCCAATTTGTGTTAATTTGAGGCATGGAGATCTAGGGTGGGGAAAATGGGGAGTGAGTGAAAAAGGAAAACATTTTTTTCAGTGATATGGATCTAAGTGCATTAGTATTAATTTAATCCTCAAAACAACCATTAACAGTGGTTATTATAATGCCCATTTTATTAGAGTTCAGTACATTTTCCAAAAATGAGTGGCTAAATGTTGATTTGCATATAGATGTGCCTGACAACCGAGTCTGAGTAGTTACTGAGGAGCAAAGATTCAACAGTTAAGAGCAGTCAAATAAACTGATGGGGTGAGCAGTAGTCACTGGTCCTAGAGTTATCTATACTGCATTCTGTTTTGGTAATTTACCCACCAGGGATCTGAAATTTTGTCTAAAAGGGATCAGAAATACCCATTATCTGGAGTAGCAAAATGGGATTAAAACACCAGTGGCAGAAAGGTTGGCTGCAGAAGGATGACAAGAAAGAGAGTCATCTCTATGTGGGCTGCCACGGACATGAGCTGGAGTATATTGAGCATTTGGGTCAACTGTTCTATGACCAGACCTAATCCAAAATTTTATCTCATTGGTCACTTCAGTTAACTTTCCTGAAAGTTAGCTTCTTCTTTATGTAAAAAGAGGAGATGATTGCATGTAAATATACTTCAGACAATGCAAAGAACTTTAAAGACACTAGACATTCTTATTTGGGGATTACAGCACTCAATTTGCAACAGGGCCAGCCATTTTGACTATACCAGTATTTTTCTTCCCTTTTTTTTAATTTTTAAAATATTTATTTTTGAGAGAGAGACAGAGTATGGATGGGGAGGGGCAGAGAGAGAGGGAGACACAGATTCCGAAGCAGGCTCCAGGCTCTGAGCTGTCAGCACAGAACCCAACGTGGGGCTCAAACTCACCATGAGGTCATGACCTGAGCTGATGTCGGACGCTTAACTGACTGAGCCACCCAGGTGCCCCACTAGTACTTTTTTCTTTTTTTTTTAATTTTTTAATTTATTTTTGAGATAGAGACAGAGCATGAGCAGGGGAGGGGAAGAGAGAGAGGGAGACACAGAATCTGAAGCAGGCTCCAGGTTCTGAGCTGTCAGCACAGAGCCCAATGTGGGGCTTGAACTCACAGACTGTGAGATCATGACCTGAGCTGAAGCCAAACGCTCAACCAACTGAGCCCCCCACTAGTACTTTTCTGATTGAGATTCATTTCCCTTGTGACTTCTGTCCCAGTTACATAGGATAAAATAAAAGGAAAATGGGATTGCTGTACCTAAATTAACTTGGGAGCAATCTTGCTGAAATGCACACACAGGCTAAAATGAAGAGTAGAAATAATAAAGTGTTTGAAAGCTAAGTTTCTGATTATGTACCCAGCCTTCATTCACTTTCTGCAGTACACCAGTTTGATTTAGTTCAGGTTTATTGAGTCTTAATTTGGGGAATGAATTTCTAGTTAAGAATCCAACATAATTGGCAATAGGTTATTTACTTCTCTGACCTATTCCTGCTCATAATTTGTAGTAGTGGTTTTCCTTACTAGAATAGGATCATTTTATAATATTTATATGCATCGTAGCTTGTTGTAGACAAGGTGTAAATAGACTTCCAGGAACATCAACTGAGGGGAAAATAAATATGGAATGACCATCTTAAATATTTCTCTCATCACAGGAAAGCTCTAGACAAAGGAAAGTGACTGCAAAAATGGTTATGTCGTTTGCTACTTCCCTTTGACTCATTGCCTGTGGAGAATAACCTTGCAATATGACTAAGATGTAATGAAATAAAGTTTAGAAAGTTATTTGTTTAAAACACCAACTGGACAGTAAGCTGAAGGCCATAAACACAGATACTTGGAGAACAAATTTGCTTTTTGAATCAGAAGCCAGAGTCCAAATACACTGGGCCCTCTGAAGCATCTCTAATATTTACACAGTAATCTGATTTGGGAGCCTCCTTGTTTTTTCTCTTTTCCATTGATTTAGTCACCTACTGGCAACTTCATAAGCTCCAGAAGGGGTCAGAATCCCCCCATGCCCACCCCGTGTCAAAGCAATTTGTGCCGATATTACAGAGAATCAAGATGGAAAGACTTCTTGGTGCAGCCAGTGCACTCCCAGGGAACTGGGGGAGCAGACTGTTCACCATGATGTACTTTCTATTCCTCTGTGCAACCTGGGTTCATATTCTCCCTGGGGGGCTAGTTGAATCACCTTCTTGGAAAGAGTCATCATTTTGATAAACTTTCCTGCCAGGAAGTTTTATTTTCAACCAATATTTTGTGCTCTTCATTTTCTGGTTAAGTCTCCTTAGACTATTCTTTGTGGCCTGGGGAAAAAGGCTGATTTTCTTAATCATTATTCATTCTAGATAGATCTGAATTTAAATTTGAGGTATCATTTTGCCTCTTCTGTGCTTCAACCTACTGGCATGCATTTCCTATGTAACATGGCTTCCCCTTAGTTTAGTATTTGAGTATGGTTCTCTTGGTAATAAATTCTAGTATCCTTTTAAGTGAAATACAAGTTTCTTGAACTTGGTATTGCCAAAGATGTATGGGGTTATATTTTGGTTATTTCCTCAATGAGGTGGCCTTTGCAACAACAGACCCTGTGTCTGCTTCATTGCCTTCTCACATGCTAAGTGTCCCTTACCTCCTGGACATCTCCATTATTATTTATGGTAATAATAAACTATCAATAATAGTAACAATTATAATTATTAATAATAATTAAGGATGCCAGATTTGCCTTTCATTTAGGATGATCTCTTCCATAAGGCATACCATAATAATAAGTTGATTCATTTTCACTATCCACACATTCTCAGGATAACAAATCACATTAGAAGAAGTTCCATTACTTTTGGGCCAAGAAAGAAGTTTAGAGAGTGGCACAGCTAACTTATAGAGAGCTCCCACTATGTGCCAAACCCAAGGAACTGAGGATTCAGTGGTAAGATATACAGTATCTCATGTCATTTAATCTTCTGAATCATTCAAGCTGGTTATTATTACCAACTTTCTCCCCATTCTTTCCATCTTATAAGTGATGAAATTGAGCCACTGGTTTGAGACTTGCAGAGGTTAGACTCGATTCTAGATCTGCCTTATTTCAGACCGAATTCTATTATACCACCAGGTCAGCAAAACTGAAAAGGGATATGTCTCTAACCTTCCATGGGTTCCATGTATTTACCCATGGTATGCTTTCCTTCATTTCCCACCTATTTCCATATGTTTAGAGGTCCCCTGAGCAATCACTGCACCCAGCTGCTATATGCTGTTCCCAGGTCCCTTGCCATTTTGTCGTTCTTCCTACATTTCAGACTTCATCACAAAAGTAACACCAAAGGTTTTCAAGGGAAACCACAGCAAGATTTGGGTCTTATATGTTAAGGATAAACTGTGCTTATACCCTTTGCTAGTATGATTCAGAGGAACTACTTCTACCAACTCAAAAAGAGATATGGAACAGAAACCATGGCTAATAAGCACCAGTCAGTGAATCGGAATCTCTGGGTTCTCCATCTGGATTGTGTGGCCAGGGAAAGTTTCTCTACTTCCCTTGGTCTCAGATGAGGTGCTTTGATTATATTATTAATGATCATAGATCTTCCCTGAGTAACTATCTGTCCCTGTGGTCCTAGACCTGTATCCATAATACAGAAAGTGCAGTCAGGAAATTTTATTGAGGCCAATAGATTTGCCAACTAACAGGTAAGGAGAGAAAATAAGTAAAACAAAATGAGCATGGAGGAATAGTCCTTAACATTTTGGCACAAAACTAGAAAGACTATCTCCTTTCCATTTTCCTAGGGCTCCCTTCCACAGTACTTGAAGAAATAGCTCTCATTCTTTCAGCCACTCTGGGATTGGTAACCAAGGAAGAAACAGAAGAAAAAGGTATTGGTATTCCTCTTTTGTCCACGGTAATAATAGCTTTTGAGAGTTTTTTTGTTTGTTTGTTTTTGTTTGTTTTTGTTACCTTTGTCAATTCCGTCATTTTGTTATTGAGTTATTATACGCTTTTTATCATAAAAGGCATTGGGATGAGTTTTGTGGGTTTTGTCAAATCATGGCACTAGTTGTAACTTAAACTCAAAATTTCTCAAGCTTGTGATGTGTTTCTGCCAACATATCCAACTTAGATTCAGAATAAAAAAGATCAGACAAATTTGATAAGGCAGTCATGATCACAGGTAGACATTAGAGAGGAATCAACTTTGCTTTCTTGCTTGAATGTTCAAGTCTTTGACATAAATTGCAACAGGAAAAACTACACAGACCTAGGAAGGTTTAGAAGAAATTTGTTAGTGGGTACATGTGCCTCCTTTAAACTGTTTAGTTTTTAGTTATCCTACATCATGGGAAGCCACTGGAAGGTTTGGTTGTATATATATATATATATATATATATATATATATATATATATATACAAATACAAATTTATTGTATGTCTGTCTCTATATCTAAACCTACATTTATTAGTGAAACAGTAAAAGAAAAGGTAATCCTGCAATAAAGGGCTAAAGCCAAATTTGTCACACTGTTGAGGGGCTTTTTTTGTCATTTGAATCATCCCTGAATGACCTGTGTACAAATTACTAAACCCTAAAGAGTTAAAAGTGTTTGTTTCACAGGAAATTGGAAGAAATTTATGTGCGCAAGTGAAGCTGAAAGGTCGAATGTGTGACTCACATCTATTGACAGATGGAATGAGCATAACATAAGCAGACAGTGACTAGAAAACAAGCCGGTTGTGTGAAAGTATTTTTAGAGACTAATTTCTACCCAGCTGTGTCATCTATGAATGGGAGAAGTTTGAGAAAGTTACCTAGGGGTGTTTGAGCTCAATCAAGTGAAAGTTAATGATACTGATTTGGCTTAAATATTCACTTCAAACTTTGATGTGCAAATGAAGCTAGTTTTTGAACTAATTTTCAGGGATGTTAGATTGTTCTATTATCAAAATGACATAATCCTATATATTAGGACCTCATTTTAGTGTGGAAACCTGAGGTCAAGAGTCCATAAGTCTTTCCCCCATTTGGAATGATACAAAATGGTAGATATAGTATAAAAACAATGTCTTCTGGCAACTAACATAATAGCCAAGTGTGTGACCTCTCAAGTCAGACTTTGTGGTGTGAATTCCAGCTCAGCAATTTAGTAGATACACGATTTTGGACACTTGCACATTTCTGTGCCTCAATTTCCTCTCCTTATCTATTAAAGGTGAATAATAATATATGTTTCTCACATCCTATCCCAAATGACACACTCTTTTCTAGGTCAAGGGTAAAAATCCCTGTTCTCATGCAGCTCACCTCTTAGCTGAGGAGGGAAAGACAATAAACAAATGAATATGTAAGAATATGTAAGGTAATGATAGGTGCTCTGGAGAAAATAAAGCAGGGAAGTGCTTTATTTATGAAGAGTGGTATGTAGGGGGCTGTTCCAGTTTTCAGTCATCTTGAGGAACTGATACATGCTAGGTCAAGTAACAGTCAACTCCATGGAATTAATATTTCTCTCTTTGGTGAGTGTATTTTAACCCCCAGGCAATAATGATTGATTAAAGGATGAGAACATAAAACCAAAATGCTCCAATCTATGTGAATTTCAGGAGTTATACTGGAGATACTGAAAGAATTCTGGGAAATCTGAATCTGGAATAACTCATGCTGAATATTTTGGCAGCCACGTTAATACCTTGCAGAACTTGAAAATAAATGCAAAATAGAAACAAAACAGAGTCAAAAATAGAGACTATATACTTATAATACCTTTTGAGTTTCCACCTCAAGGCCTATCTACCTTTTGTATTTTTGATTGTATAAGGCAATAGTTGCTCTTTATTGATTATTTTAACTCAAGTTGTGTTTTCTGTCATTTGCCACCAAAAAAGTCCTCACAAATGTAATTGCAGTGAGGGTTGGCACAATTCCCTGGCAGATAGAACATGCATCTCAATCTTGCCAAATAGATAACTGATATTACCTGTAAGGCAATGGATTTATTTTTCCAAATAGGTCGATCTATAGTTTTGGTGAAACTTCTCAGTTTTCCACCCAGGATCCCCCAAGTTATACCAATAGTCACGTAAACTTATAGCAGACTCTAAAATAAGAAAATGTTTGTGCTAAAGGGGAAATAAAATTACTAAGTCCAACACTCTCTTGTTTTGGATAAGAAAATTAAGACTTAAAAAAATGGAGAGATATAAAGGTACTTTGTAGCAAAATATACACAGGCTCTCTTGATACTTAAGGTCCACAAATGCGTTGCTTTTTCCACTTCGGTATTAATTCTGCCTCCACTTTCTCCCATACTCACCCCACCATCACAGGAATGTGTGATGGTATTCCCTTTGCTGAATTCTATTTCCATAGGAGTAGGAACTTTGACGGGGTAACAACATGAGTACCCACTGCAATCACTATTGTTACTTGTCACTCTATGTTTTGTAGTATAGTCTTAGTGCTGACTTCCCCAGTAATGTACTTCTCCATGTGACCTCTTTACTGGATTAGCAATCAGTTACACCTTCTTACACTTTATGCAAGAGAAAGTTTTAAAAGTCCCCTGATTGTTCTTTGTTGCTGATTATGTGGTTTAGGAAACTCATCCAGTTTCTAAACAATATGATGTTTAACTCCACATCTTTTTTTTTAATGTTTATTTATTTTTGAGAGAGAGACAGAGCACAAGCAGGGGAGGGGCAGAGAGAGAGGGAGACACAGAATCTGAAGCAGGCTCCAGGCTCTGAGCTGTCAGCACAAGAGCCTGACGCGGGCCTCAAACTCACAAACTGTGAAATTATGACCTGAGCTGAAGTCAGACTCTTAACTGACTGAGCCACCCAGGTGCCCCTAACTCTACATTTTTAAGGTACATAAGTCAATTAATCACATTCATTCTTTTATCCTTTTGAATATGGCATGAGGTATGCTTGATAGAGAAGCAGCATGAAATACATTCACCCTGTGAAATTAATAAAGGGAAAACTCACTAAAATATAGTCGAGAGGATAGAAGGGAAAGTCTTAGCACTCAACAGTCAATTGCAGGAAGAATTGTCAATTACAGACTCTAACACAAGAATCAACAGGAAAGAATTATCAATTACAAGCCCCAACAGAGAAATATACGCATTACTTCTCCTACAAGATATCAACTACCCTTGCAACTCAGCCAATGAGAAACTGTCATTACCCTGGACCCATGCTTTTCTCCAACGGACTTCAGTTGAAAACACCTCCTCCTAACTTCTTCCTTATTCTCCATAAAATAATGTTCCTCAACTTTGTTTGTTGGACTCGCCTATGGTTTTGCCATAGCTTGCATGTTCTGAATTGCATTTCTCCGTTATTTCCAAACAAACCCATTTTTTACCGGTAAAATGACTTTTATTTGCAAGGTTAACAATCTCTTGATAGTTGTCTGTGTTTTTACATGCTCAATTGCTTTGAGGCTCAGTTTCTCCATCTATAAAGCAGAAATAATATTTTTGCTGTCAACCATCCATGGTTGCTATGAGTTGCAAAAAAAAAAAAAAAAAAAAGAGATTGTATATATTCGGAGTGCCTGAGTGGCTCAGTTGATTAGGCGTCCAACTTTGGCTCAGGTCATGATCTCACAGTTGGTGAGTTAGCCCCACATCAGGCTCTGTGCTAACAGCTCAGAGTCTAGAGCCCGCTTTGGATTCTGTGTCTGTCTCTCTCTTTGCCGCCTCCCCTGCTCATGCTCTCTTTCTCTGTCTCTCAAAAATAAACATTAAAAAAATTTTAAAAAGAGCTTTCAATGCTAAATAAACTCAATGCTTCATTATTATTAATCACTGCAGAATTTCTTACCACTGTTTTGAAATGATGAGGGGTAACTGAGTAGTTGATAAGCACCAGAATAACACAATAGGACACCTTAGAGGTGCCAACATTGAGAGAAATCTCTGTACCTATGAATTTTTGGTGAGAAAGCACCTTAGCATTTTTTTTTCAGTTGAGTTCCTAAGTGCTCTCACAAGTTGCTATGGAAGGTAAGAGGAAGCCCAATAGTACAGTGCTCTAGGTTCTTCTGTTTCCCCTTTAACCTGAGTAGTTCACTTTTATCTGTTTTTTTTTTTCCGTAGGGATTCCCTCCAAGACATCATTCCATGAAAGAGCTTTTGAGTATCCTGCCTCCACCCCCAACTTGCCCCATACAACAGAGTTCGAAAATATGGAAGGGAGTCCAACTTCTTCAGGTAATAGATGATAAAACTGAGGTTCAAAGGAGTGAATGATTTTCCAAGGTTATTCACCCCCACTTCCATTCAGGGGCAAAGTAAAGATTAAAACCTAAGTTCTAACTCTTTGGTCTTCACCATCTTGTCACCCAGCTGCATCATGTGACTGGGAAGATTTTCAAATTCAGCAGTGTTACTTTTGATTTTGTTTCATTGTCTTTGGGGGGACATGGTGTATGAGTTATACTGTTGGATTGATATCCAAAAGTTATGGACTCAAATGATTCTCCTCTCATTTTTATTGGTTAGTAGCTAGCTATTATGCAGGTGGAAGTATCAATTGTAAATATATATTTAGGAAACTCTTTTCAACAGTCAATTTCAGAGACTATGTGTTATTTTCTGGATCGTCAGAGAATAATTTCTTGTAATTTAATTTATTCTTATTTCTTCTAATTTATACAAGAACTAAAAATCAAATAGAATTTAACTCTTTACATTAAGCTTTTGTTTTGTTTTTTGAAACTTTCCCAATCTCTCACTAGGAAGGTGACCACAGAAGTTATTGCCCAGATGAGGACAGTTTTAAGAATGAGGAGAAACACAATGCTGTCTCTGGGAATTCTGGTGTGTAAATTGGAACTCTTTCAGGCAAAGTGGGAATTATAATCACCCTGTTCATTTACTATCCTACAGATACGTTTGAAATCAGTGAGGCTGAACTATCAGTTAATTGAACATGACTTTCAGTCATAAGTATTTAAGGATTGGTACTAAGTATCTTTTTTTCCTCCTAGAAATAATGGCAATTAATAGCAGTAGCAGATTTAAAATTAAAGCACAAGAAGAGCAGTGTATTCATCCCTCCCCCTTTCTTCCTGTCCTTTTCCCCTCCTCTTCACTCTCTGTCTGTACACACACACACACACACACACACACAGACACACACACACACACACAGACACACACACACAGACACAGACACACACAGACACTCATTGCTTCAAGTTTTTCCTCCCCATTTTGTACACAAACTGAAAGCAATTTATTCTTAAGGAGAAACAGGACTAATTTTTCATCAACAAAATTATATCAAAGAACATCCTTGATAGAAACAATATAATGGTTTAAACATGACTAAGATACACCTGGTAATTTCCCCACACTTCCCTTTTCAAAGAGAAAACAAAACAAAACAAGGTTAAAAATTTTAAAGACTAAAAGATACTTGACCTAGGTGAAGAAAGTATGGCCTCAAGACATTTTAATGTTTGTGGTTTTATAATGGTGATTTATAATCCAAAAATATGGATACTGCTTTGACTAAAAATTCTGGTCCATGGGCACCTGGGTGGCTCAGTTGGTTAAGCGTCTTGACTCTTGATTTCTGCTCAGGTCATGCTCTCATGGTTTGTGAGTTCAAGCCCTGCATTGGGCTTTGTTGAATGCTTGGGATTCCCTCTCTCACCCTGTCTATCTCTCTGTACCTCCCCTGCCTTCTCAAAATAAATAAATAAAATAAACTTAAAAAATTCTGGTCCATAGGATTAACAGTTATTTTTCTGATATTTATTTCACTTAAACTATTTTGTACTTTTATACAATAAAGACAGAGGGAAAAGGTGTTTATATAATTTCTTAGCCTATTACAACATATCTGCAGTTTCACTCTTGGTGACTGCTTTCATACAAAATGTATGGGATAGGAAAATTTAAGTGCACAAAGGGGAGAAAATATTTGAAATACTGTAGAGGATTACTTCTCATAGTGATTGCCCCCAACTGAACTTTTCAATGCAAACTTCATGAGAGCAAGAAACTTACCTGTTTTGTTTACTATTGCATTTCCTAAGTCTGGCATGGTACCTGGTATATAGTGGGCAGTCAGTATATATTTGATAAACACATATAGTCATGAATGCATGATGATCATTAGCTATTTCATATTTAATTTTTGTGGGTATCATTATTCCAAATGAAACTAGAGTTGAGTTGATTTCATATTTACAAAACAAACAAACAAAAAACCTTTCTTATAGTTCAGAGGCATGCATGGCCTTCCAGCTTAATGGACATTTCTTCCAATTGTAGGAATTACTTAACTGACAAATTTCAAGCTAGGACATTGGGACTATCCTTTTAAAACTGTTTCTCTTGGGGGAAAAAAAATCCACTGGGAACACTATAAGTATATATAGCATTTATTGACAGCTCTTCACCTTAAACTCTGAACAAAATTCAGTATGGGTCAGTGTGCCGAAACTCACCATAACATCCCCATCCCCACAAATCACTCCGTATAAATGCTTATACAGAGTATATCTTATACTAACCCAAAAAATGGGAGATCCAGTAGGAATGGTCTTTCAGAAAAACAAAACAGGATCTGTGTTCTTTATCCTCTTAATATTGTTTTTTAATGATTTTTAGCCACTTTCAAAGAACTGCCTTTATCCTTCCTCCACTGCCTTCCTTTATACAGGGATGAAGAGAAACAATGACTTATAGGTAGACAACTTGGTTTTATCATCTAAACTTAAGGCACCTCAAACAGACAATGGATACTTTTAATAGTCTCTGTAAATAAAAGAATCTAATCTATTTTAGAAGTAAAATAATTTTCACTGACAAATACTAGCCTGTTTTAATCTAATTTATAAGCAACAATCTTTTTTCTTTATTTTTTTAATGTTTATTCATTTTTGAGAGAGACACAGAGCACAAACAGGGGAGGGGCAGAGAGAGAGGGAGACACAGAATCTGAAGCAGACTCCAGGTTCTAAGCTGTCAGCACAGAGCCCCATGCAGGCCTTGAACTCATGAACCACAAGATTATGACCTGAGCTGAAGTTGGTTGCTTGACCGACTGAGCCACCCAGGCGCCCCATAACCAACAATCTTATGTAATTCATCATTTTGTTTTGTTTTCTTTGTCCACAATTTGCAATATTTATCTAGAAATCCCTTATTATATTTAGAGAAGTGGCTTTCAAACTTTTTTGACTGAAAATCAGGAAGAGAGACATTTAACTCATAGCCAAGTACATACAAACACACACAAATAAGCTAAAAATGTATTAAAAACCTAAATGTAAGACCTGAAACCATAAAAATCCTCGAAGAGAATACAGGCAGTAATTTCTCTGACATCCACTGTAACAACATTTTTCTAGGCATGTCTCCTAAGGCAAGGGAAACAAAAGCAAAAATAACCTATTGGGACTACATCAAAATAAAAAGCTTTTGCACAGAGAAGGAAACAATCGACAAAATAGAAAAGGAACCCACTGAATAGAAGACAACATTGGGAAATGATAGATCTTCTAAGGGATTAATATCCAAAATATATAAGGAACTGACACAAGTCAACACCAAAAAGCACACAAACAATCTGATTAAAAAATGAGCAGAGGACACCAATAGATATTTTTTCAAGGAAGGCATACAGATGGTCAACACACACATGAAAAGATGCTCAACACCACTCATCATCAGGGAAATGCAAATTAAAACCACAATGAGATATCACCTCACAGCTGCCAGAATGGCTAGAATCAAAAAGACAAGAAATAATGAGCATTGGCAAGGATACAGAGAAAGGAGATCCTTCATGAATGGTTGGTGAGGATGTAAATTGGTGTAGCCATTGTAGAAAACAGTATGGAGGTTCTTCAAAAAATTAAAAAGAGAACTACCATATGATCTAATAATTCTGCTATTAGTTATTTACTCAAGGAGAACAAAAACACTAATTCAAAAAGATACATGCACCCCTGTTTATTGCAGTTTTACAATTGCTAAGGTATGGAAAGCAACCTAAATGTCCAACAACAGACGAAATGTGGAAATTTTCCACTAAGGAAAATGTGGTTGTGCACACAAACACACACACACGCACGCATACACACACATGATGGAATATTATGGAGCCATAAAAAGGATGAGATCTTCCCATCTATGACAATATGGATGGATCTACAGTGTATTATGCTAAATGAAATAAATCAGAGAAAGATGAACACCATATGATTTCATTTATGTGTGGAATCTAAAAACCTTAAATAAATGAATAAACAAACAAAAAGCAGAATCAGACCTATAAATACAGAGAACAAATCAATGGTTGCCAGAAGGAAGGAGTTGGGGATATAGGCAAAAAGGATGAAAGGAAGTGGGAGGTACAGACTTCTAGTTATGGAACAAGTAAGTCATGGGAATAAAAGGCACAACATAGGGATATAGTCAATAATATTGTAATAGTGTTGTATAGTAAGAGATGGTAGCTACGCTTGTTGTGAACATAAAATAACCTAAAAAGAAGTTGAATCATTATGTTGTATACCTGAAACTAATGTTAACATTGTATTCAACCATACTGTAATGATAAATAAATAAATAAATAAATAAATAAATGTAAAAAAGCAATGTTTCTTGAAGCAACACATACCTTATTATATGAAAAAGATTTTCATATTTTCTATTTAATTCTAACATATGACATTGCAATTATTTGAAAATATAATGTTTAAGTTTATATCCACTAAATGGGTTTATGATCTGCTAGTGAGTCATTAAAAGCACATGTTTAGAGGAGGTGACCGAGTGGCTCAGTTGGGTTAAGCATCTGATTTCAGCTCAGGTCATGTTATCATGGTTCGTGGGTTCAAGCCCCATGTCGGGTTTTGTGCTGCCAGTTCAGAGCCTGGACTCTGCTTCAGATTCTGTATCTCCCTCTCTCTCTGCCCTTCTCCTGCTCATGGTCTGTCTCTGTCTCTCTTTCTCTCAAAAATAAATAAACATTAAAAACAAGTACATGTTTAGAGAAATTTTCATAGCCACAATATAGAAATACTAAGTTATTGCTCTTATATTTTATATTTATATATATTTATGTATTATATATTATATTACATTTATATATTTATATATTATATTAATATATATTACATTTATTACTTTTTTACTATTATCATTGGAGTCTTTCAGTCCTATAAAACAATATAGCAGTACATAATGCTCAGAAACAAAACATATAATGAGAAATAGTCTTTAATTTTTAGTTGTTCCGTGGTAGATTTTCCAATATGACCATAACATATCTCATTCCCCGTGTTCTTCTTACACTGTAACATTAACACTCCTCCTATTACAATATGGGGTCTCTGATCCCTCTAGTCTGTGTAGGCCTATGTCTATGGTGAGAGTGACACCATGTGACTAGATCATATAAGGTGATACAATTTCCTCCTAGAAGCTCACTCTTAGAATCCAGTCACCAGGCTCTAAAGACGAAGAAAGATGGCATGGAAAGTCTACATGTAAGTGTGTTGGCTGACAGCCTCCAGTGACGTCTGTCCAATAGCTGACATCCATGTCTACACCCGTGAGTAAGCTTTCACATGAGTCTAGCCTCAGCCTTTGACCATCTCTAATCTTTGAGTCTTCCTAGCTAAACATCAGACAGTGCCAAGCAGAGATAAGCCATTTGTGCTGTGCTTTCTCCAAATTCCTGACTCAAGGGATATATGAGCATAATAAAATTATTTTTGTTTTTATATAATTATGTTTGGTTCTATTTGTTAGGCAGCAATAACTTACAGTAACAACTTCCAGTTCTACTCTATTTTCAAAATATTACATATTGACAGTCTGTCTGAAATAATACTATTGAAGTAGGTAAAGAAAGAATTACCATTTTGAACCAAACTTTAGGACTATATGATAGATAAACTAAGGTTTATCATTAACTATAAAATATTTATTTCTAAATGTTGTTGAATTTTCACATTTGAATTATCTAGTTATTTTTGGAAGGATTTTCTAGCTTTCCTGGAATAATGGAACTATAGAAACAATAGGACACATGTTATGTGTGGTGAAAGATTTAATGTATAGCCAAGCTTACTGCTAGAAATAAAATGTTTGTATTCCTGGTGTGCACATCTAGGAAGAACAATTGGTTAATTAGAAATCAAGAAACTATGTCTAGATACACTTTGAAGCATAATCATTATTGATTTAATAATTGTCTGGGTTTGTATGAGGGCTTAGATTGTGTCTGTCTTATTTGTAGTTATATGCTTAGTAACTGACATAATAAATATTTATTGAAAGAGGAAAATGTAGCCTGAAGCAATCCATAAGCCACTCCTCCTTCTCTCCCAACACTATCTTGTTCCTGTAAAAAGAGTATAAGATGGATGAAATGAAAGCTTAATTACAAAAAATTAAAATACCTAATCATTTTATAAGTGATTCTAAAGAAAGCGTGATATCTTCTTTAAAAGTGAATAGGTTTCCTTAATTATAGATGTGTAAGTAAGGCCTTAATTTTTCACTAACTACTAGAATTGTTTTTCTTTATATTACTTTGCTGAGTCTTTTCCCTCTCTATAAAGAATAATCATAAGCATATGTGTCACTTTGGCATCTATATGTCCACAAGAAAAAAAATCATAGTGATTCTAGCATTTAAACAAAACACTGTCACTATGTTTCTAAAAACATCATAAATGTGATAGTAATGTTGTCTAGAATGATTTATAAGTGTAAACACTTTTAGAATATATATAGAAATCAGAAAGTATTATATTTTATTACTCCAGTTTCTCTGTAGTCTCTGGTGTTTTCACTACATGCAAATATATTTTACTTTTTCTTTATGTTGAAGAATACTTTTGAATATGATGGGAAATATGAAAACACAAGATGTTGCATTACAGAAATACTCTATTTAAAGCATCTTTGTGGATTTAAACACTGTACTCACTGTACAGTTTGTGTGTTAAAAAATTCTGTTTATAGAAACTGTACAAGGCTATTTTAACAACCACGTTTCCTTTTTTCTACTGTAAGTCTTTGAGATGCCCAACATCCAGTATCACACTATCTTTGAAAAGGGATGTCTACCTCACACCAAGCAGTTTGTTTTTTTGAATTAATTTTCTGGACAGTTTAATAGCAAAGCAGTCATTTTAATAAGGAAGTGTCATACCAGCTTGTTTAGCTCCTGATCCCTTGCTAGGGTGTTAAGGGGAAGGAAAAGATAGGAGGAAAGCTTGCAAAGAACTCAGACGACTAAGCCGTGGCTGTTGATTAAATAGCTGTTTTAAATGATTGGAGTCAAATTGATTTACCTGGATAAGCATAGTTTAAAATAAATTTGGAAGTTCACCCTTCAAGCATTGCATGTTCAGATGCACCCTGACCTAATGTGTAGTCATAACTTGCATGATATTGTTAAACGGAGTAAACAGCCTCAAATATTGGTGAATACATAGATAGTGTGAAATAATCTTCAAAATTATACAGCATGAACATCCATATATATTAGGAAGTAAATAATGAAAATGTTGCTGTGTTTCTAAAGGTCAAGGAGGGGGAAGATGAAGGGGACAGATGGAAGAAAGCACTTCGAATGGGGGATGGGGGTGGGAGCTTCCTTCCCAAAGAGAAAGTTTTAACTTCTCCCTATACTGGGAAAAAGACAGATGATGAGGTGGCAGAGGCTGTTGGCATGCCCCAGCACTCCAGGGAAGAGAATGGCTGTGGGGCATTGGGTTAATAGGGAAATATGTGTGAGGGTCATGTTAGAGCCAGCTTAGAACAGTGGTTTTAAAGAGCTACATGGCTAGGACTGGCAGCTGACACAGCATCATGTGGTTATAGGAGCAATTTTTTAAATGATGGCTTCTGTAGATTAAGACTTCAGCCTCCTCCATATTTAGGTCCTTGCAGGTAGATAGAGCCCCCAAATTACTCAAATTGACATGACAGTATTTCACTGGTAAGAACTCTGAGGCAATTAAGTTTAATTTAGAAAAATAAAAGGACCATGCTACCACTTGTATCTTCTGATTGTGAACTAAAATTCATACCTGCATACACACACACACACACACACACACACACACACACACGTCTGGAAATCCCTGACCTTAAATAATTATAATGTAGGTCATTATTAATAATGAAGATTCTTCAGAATCTAATTGAAAAAAATATTCCAGCTCATATATGTGGTCATTTTCCTACTGTCAATGTTAGTTCATCTCAGCCACCATAAAACTATATGTACATATTTCTTTAGATTCACTTGATACAGTATAAAGGAAATTCTACTTATCTCCAACTCAACTATGTCAAAGCACTTCAACAGCAGTGAACCTGATGTGGGCCTCAAACTCATGAACCTTGAGATCATGACCTGAGCTAAAGTTGGACTCTCAACCAACTGAGCCACCCAGGCACCCTTGACCAACAAAACAATTTGGTCAGCATCACCCTCTTTAGTTAGGGTGTCTGTAAACATTCAAATGCTTGATTCATATTTTTCCCTTAAATTGAAAAAAATAAATAAAAATAAAGAATAAGGGTTGAGGCTCGTGATGAAAGAATAGATTTCCTTAGCTTATTAAAATATGGACAATGGTGAAAATCATCAGGCTTCCAGAAAGAGGTGATTATTTAGCCTCAAACTCATTGAACTCAACCTGGTTGACATTTGAGGGGTTCAATTTTAGAAACAAAAGAACAAGTGAAAACACATGTATGAAAAAAAATGTTGCTACAAGTTAGAAACCAAGGAGAGATTCTATATTTTAATCTTATGCACATAGGAATTCTCTAATAATGTGTAAGTCTCTTGCCTACTTGACTTTACCACATGCTTTTGAGACATGGAAAAGTAGAAGCTGCTAGCTTCCCAGTGTATCTGTTTTAAACAAATATGCAGTGTAAACAGCATGGACTTTGAAGTCAAGAAAAATTTGGCTGCAAATCCTGACTCCTCTACTGATATGTAACCTTGGCCATGCTATGTTCCTTCTTCTTTTCTGCCTCTCTCAATATTACCCACTCTGAAGGGCTTCAGTATCATCTCCCATCTCATTTTTTAAAAATTTTTTTAATGTTTATTTATTTTTGAGAGAAAGAGACAAAGCATGAGGGGGAGAGGGACCAAGAGAGAGGGAGACACAGAATTGGAAGCAGGCTTTAGGCTCTGAGCTGTCAGCACAGAGTCCGATGCGGGGCTTGAACTCATGAACTGTGAGATCATGACCTGAGCTGAAATCAGACACTCAACCGACCGAGCCACCCAGACGCCCCCCATCTCATTTTTAAAACCCATCTCAGACCACACACACACACCCCAAATATATGCATATATTTATGTATATTATATTTCCCCTATTTGTTCCCAGCTTTACTGAGATATAATTGACTTATAACATTGTGTAATTTAAAAATGTACATGTATTGATTTACTACACTTACACATCATGAAATGATTATCACTATAGTGTAAAGTAACACCTGCATCATGTCACGTAACTACCATTTCTTTCTTTCTTCCTTCCTTCCTTCCTTTTCTTTTTCTTTCCTTCTTTTTGTGACATTTTAAATCTACTCTTTTATCAACTTTCAAGTATATAGTATTATCAATTAAAATCACTATGATATACATTAGATCCTCAAAACTTATTTATCTTGTAATAGGAGGTTATATTCTTTGATCGCATATACATACATGATGCATAAACACAATGGGTTTGACCCTTGAATTGGGTCATACAATTTACCTTGGAGCAATATAGTTTTGAACTGCATGGGTCCATTTATTTGTAGATCGTTTTTTTTTTTCTTTTCTTTAAATGTTTATTTTTGAGAGAGACAGACAAAGTGCAAGTGGGGGAGGGACAGAGACAGAAGGAGACACAGAATCCAAAGCAGGCTCCAGGCTCTGAGCTGTCCGCACAGAGCCAGATGCGGGGCTCGAAACCATGGACCATGAGATCATGACCTGAGCCAAAGTCAGATGCTTAACCTACTGAGCCCCCCAGGTGCCCCTGTAGACCTTTTTAAAATAAATACCATACAGTACTGTAAATATATTTTCTCTTCCTTATGGTTGTGTTAACACTTTCTTTTTACTATATACTTTATGAATATAGTATATAATAGATATAATATACAAAATATATGTTAATTGACTGTTTCTGATACCACTAATGCTTTAGGTCAACAGTAGGGTATTAATAGTTCTGTTTGGAGGGAATAAAAAAGTTATACGTGGATTTTTGACTGCTTTGAGGGTTGGCACCTCTAATCCTGCTATTACTTAAGGTCACTTGTATTTTAAAATTTTTATTGTTGAGCCTCTTATAACTCTGTCTATATAGTCACCTTGATTCCACCTTATAAACTCCTATTTCATGGTTAAATTATCTTTGAAAGTTGTATGTTTACATAATTTATCTTACCAAAGAGACTATTAGTTCTTTGGCGGCAGTGACTGTGTGTTGGCCAATGACTCGTTTTAGGCATGTTGGCTGACTAATCCAGCATTAGACATGGAGGTTAAAGACTGAAGAGAGCTCTTTAGGGACCTCAGGAGGCATAGGAAATGTATTCTCTGTACAGATTGTTTTTCACCCAATAATGGTGATGTGGCCAGATGGGCACAAGAATAATTCCATATATTTATTATTGAGGAGTCCTCAGAGTTGCTCTCATCTTGGGTATGGTTTTTCCCCAATCTAGACATGGGCCTAAATAGCTCTGGAGAAATAAAAGGAAGGCTGAGAGGAAAATTACAGTTAAGAAAATCCTTTTTAAAAATCCTGAATTTTCTGGTTATTTATCCACAGCCAATATTTATAAGAGGCACAGCTAGAAGTCCATTTCACCTGTACCATCCAGGGGAGCTGGACAAGGAAGCAAGGATGTGAGTTTAGATCTGATTTTCAAATGACTCAGCCCCAGCCTCAGCCTTGGCTTTGATGGAGATGCTTAAGTGACTCATTTTTCTGGCACTGTCCTTGTTAACTCCTGGGATCAGAAGAAGTGTCCTGTTTACATAGCCTCACATATGGCCACTCACTCAGTTTTTCATTTTGAAGGAAAGGGAAGATATTTGCCTCCACCCTTGCAACTGTTTGGTGGTTTTCATTGACAAGAAAAATAATGTCGTTATGCTCCATCTCCCACTCAATGTTTTACCCTCTTCTTGCCAACAAGCTGACCCTTCCCCACAGCTTTTCCTGGTATCTCTCAAGGTACCTTTTTTCTTTTTAAAGAAAGTGTAGAAGACCTGGATTGTTTATATTGGTTCCTGTAGCCCATTTTCAGGCTACAGGATCCTTTCCTAATATATAGGAGTAGATTTTAACGCAATTTTCAATCCTTGCAGTCTGAGCAGCATCATTGTTTTTTTCAGAAATGATTTTTAGGCTTCAATTCAGATGTCATCAACTTTGGACCTCCACTAAAGTGACATTCACTCTGGGATGAGTAATAGGCTGGAAGCATGGGGGTCTCTAAGGACAGCATCATCAAAGAATCTAGTCAGAAAATAATTAGGATCCCTCCTCCACCCCACCCCCTACAACCTGCTCTCCCTAAAGCATTCTGATTTTGCAGTCCCTTGCCCCCCCCCACACCCTAACAGAATCAAAATGACAAGCAGGAAAGCACTCAGAGGCCCACCCACCTATATAGCTAACTGCCTCTGATCATTCCAACTCGGTCTCATCCGACACTGGCCTTTGGGAACTTGGTCCCTACTGCAATGTCATTATTTGGGCCCCCTGTTGTAGTGTTTCCAAGGTAAAGAAAAGCTTTCTCCCTGATGCTTTGGACAAGCTGTCTTGATTCAGCAGGAGAAATCTAAAAATCGTGATGTTTGTGCACTTCCTAATCCATTATTCAAATCCATAGACACTCCTAGCATTTAGAGAGGAGCCTACTCCCTGCACCCTCTGGAGAGAATCACTCACTCAAGTGACTGATGTAAAAATCAATCCCTTCACTCTTTTTAAAAGATGTCATTTCCCCCCCCCCTTCTGGCTTCCTTTGCATTCTTATGCTTGCCAAATGCAGTGAGTTAAAGTTATAACTTAAATAGCATGATATATTTGTGGCTATGGGATACCTTGACATTCTAAAATCCAATCCCCCACACCCCACTGCAGCCACCAATGGCCTTTTAATTAAAATGAAAACTGTTATATTCTATCAGAATGAGAGAGTGCAAGTGTTAATGACAGACTGGTTTTAAAGCATTACAATCTGAGGAATAAAGCTACAAATGTGTGATCACACAACTCTGAACAACCCCTGCACTATAAAAGGAAAAGTACAGTATTTATAAAAACGAGGTTTCTGTGTAATCAGTCTTCTCTGTGAAGGTAGCTCTTGGAGAATAGTAATGGTCAGTTGTGATGTCATTGTCAATGTATTCACATGTAGCTAAATCACACACACATGCATGCACACACACATGCACATAGATTTGGCAATTGCTGGGAGGAAGGGTGGTGTACTTTCAAAGGGTTAAACGATTAAAAAAAAGGGGGGGGTACACAGTTAACACTCTTACCTAGCCGGGAAAATACCACTTGCTAAGTAATCTGAAATCAGTGTGGGTTTCTTTCGCATGAATCTGGAAACATCTCCATCTCTCTGCAGGCCAGCTTCAACAGTGGGAGCACCTGGGGGAACTCATGTTACAGCGCGCACAGAAAAGACCTCCTATCTAAGAACCGAAAGTTTTGTCTTGACTCGGTTTCTCTTCCCATTACTCCCAGTCCCTTTATCCTGACCACTCCTTTTACTAGAAAACTTAAATTCTCTAAATAAATGGAGAGTCAAATGGCAGTGCCTTTGCAGGCCTTGCTGGTGTTTCTTATGTGATTCATTTATTTATATTTTTATTAGGGTGAGCAGCTTTTGCTGGAGGAGGAGGAGTATTGCCTTCTCAGCTAATAATAACATTTCCTTTTTATTCTTTACTGCTGCTGTCTCCTGTTGAACTAATAAAATGTATTGCTTTTACTCCACTGACAAGCACTACTCTGAGCTGGTTGGGCAGGGTAGATGCTTCCCCTAGTTCTGGGCAATTCCCAAAGGAAGGAAAAGCTTATATGTAATATTTATTTCCTGAGTACAGGAGATATCAGTAGTTTGTTCTGCATTTCACATACAAGACTTTGTTGAGATAAGACAATCATATATTCTTGAGAAGAAAATGAAGACCATGGTAAAATTTGAATGTCATAATTATATTCATTTGATAAAAGGGCTCCCTTGCAGTGACCTGGAGAAAACTGAAATACAAATATACATGTTTCCTGGTAAAATTAAAATGTGTATAGTGAGAATGTGTAAAGTGAGGGTGTATAAGGGTAAAAACAGATGCATGCAGTCTTGTGCTTTATAACCCTCTATGCCTAATGGTCAGGTTTTTGTTACTGTTGTTTCCCACCCCCCCACCCCAATATCAGCTGAATACCTGTCAGCTTGCTTAGCTAGATAGGTCTTGCTTACAAGCCAGTGTGGATATATCATTATTTCTGTGACTAATTCTTTATTTAAACAGATAACTTAGCATATTTCTTTTTCTTTATTATTTTTAAGTGCTTCATCCACTTGACTATTAGACCAACCTGACAAACTACAGAATTTTCTTTTTCTATCCCAATGTCTTCCCACAGCATCCTCTTTAGTGTCTAATTGTGTGCCTGATTCTTATCTAACAGAGGTAATTTATGCTAACCAAAAATCAAAATATAAGTGTGTGTGTCTGTGTACACACACACACACACACACACACACACACACACTTCCCTGATTTTACCACACTATACTAAGTAACTGGCTTAACAGAAAAAAAAAAAGTCGTGTACATTGTCAAATCACTTAGCTTAGTAATTCTAGCAACTTCTTGTGGCTCTTTTCTTCTTAGAAATTTTGCAAGAACCCTCTCCTTCCCCCCAGTGCTCCTGTCTTTCTAGGCGTTTTTTGGGAAGTGAGCTATGTTTCTTACTAATCATATTTTCTATATCAAAGTTTCACTTGTTTAAAGAAAAGAAAACCAGGATAGCAAAAACAAGGCCTTAGGGAAATTGACAGCAAATACAAGTTGAAAAGAAAATTTAAACAATCACTTTAGAAATGGTTAAATAACTGTCTAACAATGGGATAGAAAATGGGCATTCTCACTCTTAACCGCAGAGAACAAATAGTTGATGGAGAGATGTGTTCAGGGGGTTAGATAGGTGATGGGTATGAAGGAGGGCACTTGTGATGGACACTTGGTGTTGTATGTAGGTGATGAATCACTGACTTCTACTCCTGAAACCAATATGGCACTGTATGTTAACTAAAAAATTAAATTAAAAAAAATAAAAACAAGAAGGAAAATGGGCAGTCTCACACCTTGCTGACAGGAATGAAAATTGCATTTCTGAGGAAAAATGTGGCAATACATTATCAGTATATTTGAACTTACATATCCTTTGACTCAACAATTCCTCTTCTAGAAATCAATCTTAAGCGGAACAAATCCTTTGGTATATAAAGAATCTTATTATAGTTTACTTCTTGTTATAATAAAACAATGAAAATAAATGTAGTGTCTAGTCATAGATAATTATTTAAATTGCTACAGTTCCACATCATGTAACATTGCATAGCCTTTGAAAGTTATTCCATGAAAAATATTTGATGATATAGAAGGATAAAGTATATCTTATGTGATAAAAACAGTTTATGACATGAGATTACTGTTTAATACAGGTTTGTTAATATAAAATAATATATTTGCATAAAGAATGTGACTGAACAATATAAACAAATAAAAAAGTTATACTAAGGGCCATTTTTGCAATAATACAGGTATGGACAAAACTAAATATTCTCTTGTTTAGGTGTGTCTATATTTTAAAATTTCTAAATAAAAAATTCATTTTACAATCATAAGAAAATGCTAAAAAATAACTATGGAAACAAAAAGAACTAGTTTGGCATCAAAACTATAGATTTTGATTTTTAAGACACAATTATTTGTTAGTATAACACATCTGTTGCTTTTTTCATCATAAGTATACATGTTACATGTAATTATTTATGCCATCTATTATACTATGCCATCTAGTTTCAGAATATACTAACATACATTTTCAAATTGAATTTTAAAACAATAAATGAGGAAATGAAGATAACATGTCACTTATTAACACATGACCTAATTAATTGAATATTGTAGGCACTCCACGATTATTACATATATTTACATATAGTTTTAAATTGAAAATAATTTTCTAAGTCTTCTGTCCTCTGAAAGAAATAACTGTACAAGTTTCTAATTTCCTATATCTATTTTCTTTTTCCTCATATTACTATAAGTATATTTTTCAGGCATGGCTCCTGCTTTGCATCTCACAGCTTAGTAGTTAGCATCCTAAGTAATGAGAAAATCATATGCAAGACATGAAGTCTGATGGAACCAATTGAATTAGGAAAACAGTATCTCATTTGATGTTTTTGGGTTTATAGTTAATGTGGGGATACGCTGAGGGAGGAGGCTGAAGGAGGACCAGGAAGGGTGACATCGTGTCGCTATCAGTAAGCGATGACCCTTCTGAATTTTGGTCTTTTCATGAAAATAATGAGTTTTAAGTTTCAAGGTGATAAGATCAAGTTTATGTTCTAGGAATATTATTCTTGCTACAGCAAGGAGAAGCCTCTGATGACTGAACTGAGGGAAACCTATGAATCTATTAAATAAATATAACTTAGAAATGATGGGCTCATTTAAGGCAATATGGGTGGAGGGAAGGATACAGATTTAGAAGAAGTTAAAAGAGGTATAATGACTTGTATTGACATCCTTTATATGTGAGAAGTTTAGTAATCATTCCCATCTTTCTGGCTTAGGTAAATAGGTTAAGTAAATAAGAAAAGTTTCCATAGTCTGTTTTATAAATATGGTTTTAAGATGATTTAGGGTTATATACTTTCTTGATTTTCTATTTCAATTTCTGCTAATACCAAGAGGTATGTTAATTCCACTGTCTACTTTACCCATAGGGAAAGTCAAAAGCTTGGCCAACCAGGTGCATAATATTTGTACTTCATAAAATGTTTGGGACATCAGTGCTTCTCAAAAAGCATTTGATTTACCTAATTCATCTTCCCATGGTAGCTATTCAAAAGTTTACCTGATTCCCTCCAGTTTCTAACCCAGATTTCTCAAAATGGTTTCCAAACAATACAAGTTTCACAAATACTTTGCAACAACAAAATTTTGTGGCAAAATAAGTTTGATAAGCATGTCACACACAATGAAATATGGTGACATAAACATAATAACTTCCTAAGACATTGCTATGTTATAAATATAGGCTTCTTCCAGTGTTTCTCAGACTTATTTTAGTGGTTATTTATGTTTGTATGTATGTATGTATGCATGTATGTGTGTGTGTGTGTGTGTGTGTGTGTGTGTGTGTGTTTGGGGTGAGGGTGTATGTGTGGAGAGAGAGAGAGAAAGATTTTAAGGAACTGGCTCACTCAATTGTGGGGGCTGGCAAGTCCAAAATCTGCAGGGCAGTCTGGCAGACAAGAAACTCAGGCAGGATTTGTTATAGTCTAGAGGCAAAATGCCTTGTAATCTGTGAAACTAGATTCTGCTCTTAAGGCTTCAAGTGATTAAATGAGATCCACCCACATTATTGAGAGTAATCTTCTTTACTTATAGTCAATTGATTATAGATGTTAATCACTTTAAATACTACCTTCACGGTAACATCTAAACAAATAACCATTACAGTATGTATAAATGTATATAGAGTTTATGTCTACTTTGTGGAAAGTAATATTTTATAGAGCATAATTTGAAAAAGATGATTCAAACCTAATTGCACATTGATTGCAAAAGTTAGTTAAAAAAAAGTCAGTCTTGCCTACTAAGGTCAATACTTTCAGTAGAAAGTTTTTAATTTCCTTGTTAACTTCAAAACATTCCTCTATATTTATATTCTCACTTGTTCTTAATACATGTCTCTTAGGACTCACACTTTCTTTCCCCCTATCTCTTTGGAGATGTCTATAGAAAGTGACCAGGTTTACTTTGAAAAAAATGGTCTAACACGAACTCATCTATAATCAAGTAATTTTCTTTTTTTTAAGTTTATTCATTTATTTTGAGAGAAAGAGAGAGAGGGAGGAAGAGAATCGAAAGCAGGGTCAGCACAGAGCCTGATGCAGGGTTCAAACTCATGAACCGTGAAATCATGACCTGTGCCAAAACTGAGAGTCCAATGCTTAACCAACTGAGCCGCCCAGGCATCCCTTTTATTTCATTTCTAATATCTCCCTGTAAATGTCTTGGCTATTGAATTTTGAGACATTTTCATGGGAAATTAATACAGTGTTCCTAAACCATCCAAAAACCCTAAGCAAATGTCCCAAATAATACTAAAACTGTCTTAAACAGGAATTCAGTATAAAGTACATTTATAAAGCCAATTATTAAGTTATTTAATATTTAATTAAATCTGTGCTGTAAGTTACAATACTGTAGAGTATCAGATACATTCTTCTCCCCCTACAATTCAATAATATTTAAGGAATTAAAGGATATTTAAGTAAATACGCAGTGACATAATACAAAAGATATGAATAGAATTATAGAGATTGGAACTGGTTGGTGGTGTCCCTACACCTGCAAAAGGAAGCGCTGAGGACCCCTGAAGAGTTAAATCTTAAGAGAAAAAGTGAGGGAAATAATAGCAATAATGCAAACACATTAAACAACAGAGCAGGAGATGATACCCAAAGGGAACCAACAACTGTGTTATGACTGCAGAGGATTCAATATCCTCCTGCATGAACTTAAGGGCAACTGAAATATTTTTTTTTCTATTGTGACCATGTGAATCTGTTTGAGCTGATTTTCATTTCAGATAGTAAATATTCAATAAACACTTTTAAGTCTTTGCAGTGACTTTTTTTTTTTTAATATTGAGGGTTATCTGTATGGGACTAAAACTTGGGTTTCCCACACATGAGTCTCAACAAGACATCTTAGTCACTGTGAGTTTTTGGGCAAAATCTGGTCCTTAGTTCTTCATGTATAAAATAAGAATAGCAAGGATTCTACCAGGAGGATTCCCTTTAGTATATGAACAATGAAATATTGTTCTTCAAGTATTTCCCACTCATTTTTTTAATGTTTTATTTATTTTTGAGACAGAGAGAGACAGAACATGAGCAGGGCAGGGGCAGAGAGAGAGGGAGACACAGAATCCGAAACAGGCTCCAGGCTCTGAGCTGCCAGCACAGAGCCTGACGCGGGGCTCGAACTCACGGACCGTGAGATCATGACCTGAGCTGAAGTTGGACGCTTAACCGACTGAGCCACCCAGGTGCCCCTTCCCACTTAAATAATTCACTTCCTCTTCTCAGGATTTGGTTTTCTTATCAGTGAAAAGGAAGAGTGTGATCTCTAAGACTTCTGCTAGTTCCGGAAGTCCAGGAGAATAGCACACAGAGGTAAATCTTTATAAGGATAGACCAGTTTTTCTCAATCAGGGTGATTTTACTCCCTAGAGAGACGTTTCACAATATCTGGAGATAGTTTTGAAAATTGTAACCAGAAGTGGGGAGAGAATGGGGGATACAACTGGAGGATGGGGGGTGCTACTGACATCTAGTGGATAGAAAACAAGGATGCTGCTAAACAGCCTACAGTGTACAGGGCAGTCCCCACAACAAAATTATCCAGCCCCAAATGTCAGTAGTGCCAAGACTGAGAAACCCCAGTTAGAGGGCTCTTGACAGAGAATGTTGATAATGTCAAGGGCAAGTTTTATTTCACAAAACTGTGATTCATTCTTATTGACATAGTTTACAAGTCCAAAAAGCTGAATGAATCTTTATTTCAGTCCAGGCTCTTTTACAGGCTCTTTTAACATCAAAGTTTTACTATCTGCCACCAAGAAGGCTGGTGGTGGCATGCTAAGAGGCATTAACTGAGTCTTCTTTATGTTATTAATTTGTGAATGAAGTAGATGGAAACCAACAAAGCAGAAAATGATTGTAAATGTAAATGCCAATGTGCTTAATGATCTGGGAAAACAAGTTCAATTGGAGCTTGTCAGATGAAAGTTATTCTGGTGGTTGACCTGTCCATACACCCAAAGAGGCTGGGAGACTGTGGTAGACTGGCCAAATGTGAACACTAGCTGAGAAATGATTTAATTAGATGAAGGAGGGGAAATCCTGAGTAATGAATCTTTAAGGTGATGAAATGCTCTGTTCATTTGCTGGCCTAGGGAGCAACCATGGAGTTGCTCTAAGCAGAATTTGCTTGGAACAGCTACTGGCTCTATATGTGTTTCCGGCACAATGTTAGAGAAAGCATTAGGTCTGAGGAAAAAAGACCTGGTTTGAATTCCAGCTTCACTACTGACCAGCTTCATTTTCCTCAATGGAAAATGAGGTTAATAATGTGTCACACCATACAAGGTATTATAAATATTAAAGGATATAATAAATGTAAAATGCTTAGCACTTCTCATATTTGTGGCACATAAATAAGAGTTAAATAAATGATATCATCTCAAGCATATCAGGCACATGATGAACATTAGTCCCCCCCCTCCTGTTTTAGAAACTGTTCCCTAAGGTTTCAAATTATTACTTTAAGATTTTCCAATATGACTAAAGTCTTTTAAATTATGCTGCAATAAGTGATTCATTAAAATACCATCATCACTAGTCTTTTTAAATTTAACTTATAGAGAAATATATGCACTTTGCTCTTCTACTGTGCATTGAAAATATCCTTATTAAATAAATGAAAAATAATTTTTTTTAAATTCAGTTCTGTGTAGGCTCAGGAACATGATCATATAACACTGTACTGGCCTAATGGAAAAAGCATAGGCTTTGAAGTTCCAGAGATAAAATTTAAAATCCAGATCCACATTATAGGTCAAATTCTTTATTTTCTTCAAACCTTTCTTTCATAAATTATGGATAACATCTCTTTCATAGTGTAATTTTAAATATTATATTAGGTAAAGTATTTAGAGTGTTTTGTACAGCGGTAAACACAAAAGAGATACTAAATTAACTTGTGTTTTCTCATTAATTGCTGTGAGAAATACAATGAAACCATATATATATAATGATATAATATATACACTTGTGGGAAATATGAGACATTATATAATATATATGTGTGTATTTATATATACATCACAATAAGATATATATATATTTCATTGTATTCCCCCAACAAGACCGTGTATATATATGTATACATATATATGTATGTGTATATATATGTGTGTGTGTGTATGTAAATATATATATAGTCTAATTGTATTTTTCCTGATTGGGAGAAAATAAGTTAATTTATATATGTTATACAATATATATAAAGCTTCTAAAACAACACATGATATAAAGTAAGTGTTCAACAACTATCAATTCCTTTCTCTCTCATCTCTAGATGTTATATAAATCATTCTCTTGGTACTCTATATATTGTAAGTACTCTACAGGATGGAAATCAATCTATAGCTAGGTTTATACTGTGCCAATGTGACCAATTCAAGGGTTGATGAATGCAGAGGTAGGACCAAACCAATCTAACAACACACACTATGTATTTACTAAAGATCCATCTGTTAACTAAACTTTTCACGTTGCAGTTGGATATTTTAGCATCATATTAACCCAGCTAAGCATGTTCAGTTTTGTTTAAAATTGTTTTCTCTTAGGGGCACCTGGGTGGCGCAGTCGGTTGAGCGTCCGACTTCAGCCAGGTCACGATCTCGCGGTCCGTGAGTTCGAGCCCCGCGTCAGGCTCTGGGCTGATGGCTCGGAGCCTGGAGCCTGTTTCCGATTCTGTGTCTCCCTCTCTCTCTGCCCCTCCCCCGTTCATGCTCTGTCTCTCTCTCTCTGTCCCAAAAATAAATTAAAAAACGTTGAAAAAAATTTTTTTTTTAAAAATTGTTTTCTCTTAGCCTTTTATTCACTTTATGATACAAGAATTATTATGATTTTTTTTTTCTTTTTGAGTCTTGTAACAACAAACATGGAACTAAATAAAGCAAAAGAGAAGTAAGCAAGTAAAGCCATGTATAAACCAGTACATATCCCTCGAGGGGACATGCGAGAAGAATTCAAAACATCTAAAACAAATGAGTAAGTAAAAATATCAGGGGAAGGTTTTATATGTTTACATTATATTTACTGAGCATCTTAACAAGCCCAGTTTACCAAGAGACAGAAGAAAGCATGTCATTTGTTTTAGACAATAACAACCAAACATTAAAATATTGAACCATTAGAAACTGGAGACAGTTTGCAAGGAGCCAGTTGTCCTACTCTGGCCAACAGGAGAGTATAAAGCAGATGATGGAACATTTGCTATGCATTTTTAGTGGGGGAAGGCATTAACCATGCCAGAGGAGACCTAAAATGCCCCAACTGTAAATGGATGAGGTTTCATTGTCTCCCTCTTTCCTTCTTTATCTCTCTTTCCTACCCCCTTTCTTTTCTAGTGTGAATCTGGGGAAAAGGTACACAATCTGTCCCAGCATCTGTCATTCTGCTTCCCCTGTGTTTGTTGTTTTTCTATTTTCTTTAACCTTTTGAGCTGTAAAGCAGTTTTTGTATTCTTTCTCAATTCTGGACATAATCTATTTTATTAACCCACCCAATTTATGTTAAAGAACAAAGCCTCAGAAGGGTGTCTTTACTTCCTACCACTTATCTTCTATTAAGACACACTGGAAATGAGATGGAGTAAGCATGGTTGTGCTTCAAACCACCAAATAGAATTACATGAGTTTTAGAGTCAAACAGCTCTGTTGAAAATCCTGGCTTTATCACTTAATAGCTATGTAATTTAAGCATCTTTCTTAACCAACCTGAGATTTGGTTTCCTTATCAGTCATCAAGTGTCAATAGTTCTTATTTCTCAAGTTTATTATAAAGAATAAAATGAATGGACTTCTGAGGAAGATGGCAAAGTAGGAGTATCCTAAAATCAACTTGGCCCATAGCTAAATTGTATAACACCAACATCAGTGCAAATAACCCAGAAAAATGACCTGAAGACCAGCAGAACATACTCTCCACAGCTAAACATAGAGAAGAGGCCGCAGAGAAGAGGGCAGAAAGTGCAGAGATAGGAGCAAGAAAAACCTGATCTGTGAAACTGTGGGAGGGAAGACCAGCACAGGCATGGAGGAGGGACAGAAGCAGACCCACACTGGGCACCTGGGGCACAGGGGACCCACACTGGGAAGATGAATCCCCATAACAACCAGCTTTGGAAATCAGAGGGGTTAACTTCCTGAGTTCTTACTTACAATCATTGCACTTAGCTCCTGGAACTTTGAAAAGCAGCAGACTTGGCTCTGGGAAAGCCAGAAGGTGAGAAGAGTCTGAGTCCCCACTCTTAAGGAGACAGCACAATAAACAGCCCCACAGACATAATAGCATAGAGGTAGCAGTTTGAAAAATGCCTGGGGTATACTGCAGAAAGATTGGTTTACTAATCCAGAGTGTGTAGTGGAGGGGCAGGGATCTTTGAGAAACTTCTCCAAGGAAAGGAGCTGGTAGGCACAAATTGCCTCCCTAACCCACCAGACTAGATACATGGACACATGGACACCTTTAGGAACCAGTGCTGTCCCCACATTCTCAGTGCACCCTGCCCCATGTTCTTCTGTAGACTTGTCCCATCTACCTCCACCTTGGTAGTTTTCCAAATCAGTGCCAGGTCTCCTTTCACAGCAGACTTGAACAAATTTTGCTAACACTACAAGTCTCAGTCCCACACTTATCTTCAGATTCACCTTCTCCAACCCAACCATGACAGGAGTACATCCAAAGCGGTGGACAGTGTGTCATTGTGCAAGCAGCCCTGACAGGGGTCAGCACCACTCCAAAGTGACTCCTGCCCCAGAAAACCACACATACCAGTTCAACTGCAGCCTCAGCAGGGGGGTAGGGGAAAACCCTACCAATGAAAGCTTCCTAAGGGACAACACAGATTGAGGGCCTTGTAGTTCAGTGTAATCACAGTTCTGTCAAATGCTTGATCTGACCCAACTCAAGCCCAAAGTGGCCCCGGAGAAGCTTGTTAACAAGACAGGGACCAAATCATGCACACAACAGCAAAGAGAGCCATTGCAGATGACTGGATTGAAGGCAAATGTAGCACAGCCACAATAGTAAGACACTTGCAACATATAGGAGACACCCCTGAAGTGCTAGGTTCTAGTTAACAGGGAACATTGCACTGAAGGACACCACAGGACCTGTTCTTCATAAGGCTGCTACTTTCAAGAACTGGAAATGTAGTTGGCTTTCCTAACACGTAGAAACAGACACAGAGAGTTAGACAAAATGAGGAGGCAGAGTAATATGCCCAAATGAAAGAAGAGGAGAAAACCACAGCAAGAGAGCTAAATGCAATGGATAGACATAATATGCCTGAAAGATAATTTAAAATAATGGTCATAAAGATACCGCACTTGAGAAAGAGAGCCTCAAAGAGGCTCTCATTGAGACCCTCAACAAATAGATAGAAAACATGAAAAAGAACCAACCAGAGATGAATCACTCAGTGACTGAAATTAAAAATGTACTAGAGGAACAAATAATAGACTAGAAGAAGCAAAAAAAAAAAAAATAGATCAGTGACTTGGAGGAGAGAGTCATAGAAAGCAAGCAAGCTAAACAGGAGAACGAAAAAAGATTAATAAAGAATGATAATAGATTAAGGGAACTCAACAACACCATCAAGTGTAATAACATTCATATTATAGGAATTCCAGAAGGAAAAGAGAGAGAAAAAGGGTACAAAATTTATTTGGAAAAATAATAGCTGAAAACTTCCCAAACCTTGGGAAGGAAATACAAATCCAGACCCACGAGGCACAGAGATTCCCCAACAAAATTAACTCAAGGTGGTCCATACCAAGACACACAGTGATTAAAAGTCAAAAAGTAGTCATAAAGAGAGAATTTTAAGGCAGCAAGACAGGAGAAAACCATTACATACAAAGGAAATCCATAAGGCTATCAACTGATTGTCCAGCAGAAACTTTGCAGTCCAGAAGGGAGTGGCATGATATATTCAAAATGTTGGGAAAAAAAGACCAAAATACTTGCAACCAAGAATACTCTATCCAACAAACCTATAGTTCAGAACAGAAAGAGAGATAAACAGTTTCTCAACAAACAAAAGTTCATGACCACTAAACTAGCCCTACAAAAAATGTTAAAGGGGACTCCGAATAGAAAGGAAAGACCACAAGCATGAGTAGGAAAAGTAGGAAGCAAAAAAGCAGTAAAATTAAGTGTATCTATAAAAATTAGTCAAGGGATTCACAAAATAAAAAGATATAAATTATGACATTTTATACCTAAAATGTGGAGGGGAGAGGAGTAAAAATTTAGGGCTTTTACAATGGGCCAAGCTTAAGTGACAATCAATATGGACTGTGATATGTACCAGATGTTATATGTAAACCTAACAATAACCTCAAATCAAAAAACCAGTAATATATATGCAAAAAATAAAGAAAAGGAATCCAAATAAATCACCAAAGAAATCCAGCAAACCATGAGATTAGAGAGCAAGAGAATAAAGAAACAGAGAAGAACTATAAAACAACTATAAAAAAGTAACCAAATGGTAATGAGAACATACCTATCAATAATTACTTTAAATATAAATGGATTAAATACTCCAATCAAAAGATATAGGGTGAAGGAATGGATAACAAGGCAAGACCCATCTATATGTTGCCTACAAAAAACTTGTATCAAGCATAAAGTCATATACAGATTGAATGGAATCAGAAAAGACCCCAAATAGCCAAAGTAATCCTGAATAAGAATAACAAAACTGGAGGTATCACAATCCCAGATTTCAAGATATACTAAAAAACTATAGTAATGAGAACCAAATGGCAATGGCACAAAAATAGACACACAGGGCAACAGAACAGCATAGAGAGCCCAGAAACAAACCCACAATTGTAAACTTAATTCATCTACAACATAGGAGGCAAGAATATGCAATGGGAAAAAGACAGTCTCTTCAACAAATGGTTCTGGGAAAACTGGACAGCTTCAGGCAAAAGAATGACATTGAGCCACTGTCTTACACTACACACAAAAATAAACTCAAAATGGACTAAAGACCTAATGTGAGACCTGAAACCCTAAAAATCCCAGAAGAGAGCACAGGCAATAATCTCTCTGACATCAGCCATAGCAGCATTTTTTTCTAGATACATCTCCAGAGGCAAGGGAAACAAAAGCAAAAATAGCTACTGGGACTACACCAAAATAAAAAGCTCATGAACAGCAAAGAAACATCAAAACCAAAACACAATCTGCTGAATAGAAGAATATATTTGCAAATAATAGATCTGATAAGAGGTTAGTATCAAAAAAAAAAACAACAACAACAAAAAAAACAAAACCACACTCCCCCCCACCACACACACACACAAGAAACAAGAAACAGTGTTGGCAGAGATGCTGGAGTAAAAGGAACTCTTGTGCACTGTTGGTGGGAATGCAAACTGGTGCACCTCATGGAAGTTAGAGAATCCAGGGAAGTCAGTAACTGAAAGACAGACAATACCATGAGAAATCCTGAAGAGGGTACTGGACTTCTCAGAAGTGAAAGAGAGTGTTCAAGTCATTTTAATTTAAAACTCAGAAGACAGAAATCTTAGCTGGTATCCAAAATACAGACAAAACTCTTGGGAGATGGTAGCACTTGGAAAGCAGATTACCCCACTTCATACCCACCTAAATATACTTATAGTGGAAACAGTCTTGTATATTTTCTACATTCAAAACCACTAATCTAAGAGAAATCATTTTTTTTCCCATAAAGAAGTAATTCAATATTGAGTCAGATATGTTATTTGAACATAGGCAAATTCTTTAAAATTCACTGAATATAGGCGTGCCTGGGTGGCTCAGTAGTTAAGTGTCCAACTCTTGATCTTGGCTCAGGTCGTGGTCTCATGGTTCATGAGTTCAAGCCCCACATCAGGCTCTGCACTGATGGCGCACAGCCTGCTGAGGATTCTGTCTCACCCTTTTACTGCCCCTCCCCACTTGTTTTCTCTCTCTCTCAATAAATAAATAAACTTAAAAATAAAATAAAATAAAATTCACTGAATCTAAAAACTCTCTTTTTTTCCCAAGGAGGAAACCATTCCAAACTTTTAAACGGGAATAATTACAGTGAATAAATCTAGAACTATACACAAGATCATTTGTGTAAGAAGTGTAGCATAATATCTGGCATATAAATATCTGGTTTCATAAATTTTCATTGTAGAAACGATGATTATTATTAGTTTTATCTTAAGCAATGACAGCCAAATCCATCTTAGGGAAGAACCTGTACATATTTTGCAAAATATCTTAATAAATTCTAGGAGTAGAAAATAAGATCTTTAGGACATGGGAGTCTCAAATAACAAACACAGTTAGAAGCTGCAGCGACTGAGTTGGATATTTCAGCAGCTCTAAAAATCATTGGAGAACCTAACTCTTTCCATTTTTCTTCATGGCAACCACAGGATATTGGCCATATTCTTGGGTTGCATAATGGCTCTTAATTTTTATCAAATATTAAATATTTAAATGTCCTCTAACTTCACTGCCTCTGAAAAAAGATCTTCACTATCTGTGTTTTCTCTTAAGTGATATTTCATTTAAATTGAAACAGTCTAATTATAGTGTATAACAATTAAGGAGCTTGTTTTTGCTTGTCAAAATGATTGCTCTTGGTGCCATTTATCCCAATTTAAAAATAGGAGAGTAAAATGTTTCTCTAAATCTATGAAACCACCTAAATGTGACATTTGCTTTTCCAAAGTTGAAGGTCAAAATCAAGGGAAAATATGTATATAAAACTCTGATAATTACTAAGTTTGGTTGTAACCAACTACAGGAAGATTTTCATTCAGGGTCTCCGGGGAAATAAAATAACAAAAACACAAAAGAAAAAGCAACCTAACAACGCATTGCTATTCACAGTAATAAGGCCAAAGGAACACCATAGGAAACACCCCTGCAGCTTAATCAATGATCAACTCTTGCACATAAGTCAAAGATGCACTCAATTGCACCAAATTAGGAATAACTGACGTCAAGAACTGGCTTGATTTCTTACTGGTTTTACACCCTGTTGCCTGCAGTGACAAAGCAATAACAAATTCTCTCCTTTCAAGACACAAACTTTATTTTTTATTGTGCTTTTTCTACTCATGTGCTTCCCTAATTTATGCCAAAGGCAAACAGATAAATCCAGAGAGACTTTAACAGCAGGGTTGATTGCTATGTTGTTATTAGCTAGAGATGACAATAGTGTGGTAATTGATCCTGTATCATTCAGTTCCTGTTCTTTACAGAACTCGGAGTATGTGACGTTATATATTCTACCACTAAAGAAAAATAGTTATTTCATATACCATTGAAACAAGGACTTTATACTTTTAATTCTTATTTTATTCACTTGTGGATTTCTTTGTAATAGCTCTGTCCATATCTTTGGATATATCAACTCTAAAAATGAAATAATGATTTATTTTTTAAAATTCAAACTTTTGGAACAGTCTTTTAGTCACACCAAATGATGAGAACTGTGGAGTTTAGGTGAAGTTCACTAATTATATAGGTTTTTACCCTGTTCAAAATTGCATATGAAAATGTATGTTCTCCCCTTCCCTGACACGTAATAGCATAGCTAGGAAGAAATACATTTAAAAACATTAATTTGCTTCCCACAACAAATGGGTAGGTAGCCATGGAACTCGTATATTAGGTAAGAGAGGCAAAATAATGCTGTATGTGTTTTTATAATTATTTCTTTTAGCAGTTCTCAACTTGCTGAACAGGATTGGCCATAGCAGAGGCGCATGTTGTACACCTTGTTCTGCAGGGTATCAAGGAAGAATTGCTTTAGGAGAGTAGTTGCAAATTGTGGGTATTTCCTATACACCCTCACAAATTATCCTTCTTCTGACTTTCTACTTCCCAACTATGGAACTTAATTTACAAGCCCAGAAATCTTAACATGGGATTTTTTTTTTTTTTGAACTTTGGAAGGCAGATCCTATTTTTCAAAGAAATGTCTAAAGAAAAAGTATTTTGAGAAAAGACAGGAGCTAACACAAAGTCTGGCTTGAGAATCCGATGCAGTGTTTCTGAGAAATTGCCAAGTATTGAGAGTTGAAGTCCTAGATCAGAACTTCTACAATATCTATTAGCTGGAAAATGCTACCAACTTTCATTCTCCATGTTTTCTAGATGTTGATTGTTGATACCCTAGAAGTACCAAATGATTCTGAGTTGTCAAAATGATTTGTGTGGTCACTATTTGTGTCTTCTGTTTATACCTTTAGCCAAATATAAGTTCCTTGAAATTCATATTTCCATATCCAAAAATAACTATCATATACGAAACATAGCTCATTAAATATTTGTTGAATGAATATATGTTTGAACCAAAAGGAAAAAGTTTGGTAATGTTAACTAGAACTTTCATGTTTAGTGTAGCTGATGTACTCCTATTCTTGGAAGGTTGGGAAGCCTTATATAACATATGTGGAATGTTGAGTAACCAGAATGCTCCATTACCTTGCCAGATAACAGAGTTAGACAGATTTTACAAACTGGTGACCCACATGCCACATTTGGCCTACAGACATGTTTTGTTTGGCCTAGAGATGGTTTTTTAAAACTTTCGAAGTAGTTGCCACATGTAAAACTTGATAGTTTTTACACTTTAAAGATCCAAATTTCCTACTTCTCTTGGAAAAATCAGAATAGCTGGCAGTTCTGGGCTACATTTCTGCATACCGAGAATTGCTGAGAGCCCCATGGCTACCATACACTTAAGGGAGTTCATGAAACCCCAGGTTCTCCACAGCTTTGTTCTGGCAAACACTCATTATTTTTCTGGGTTACCTGTGTGTTTCATATAGGCATCTGAGTTTACAAACCCCTCAGGTAAAGACTGGTATGTATATCTTTCATAAAAAGGTAAAATGACAGTGGGGAAAAAAGAACAGAAGGGCATTTTTAAAAAATTTCATGGCATACATTAAAAAATACAGTCCAATACTTATTTGAACTGTTTTACTTGGGAGTTTGATATATATGATCATTCTATCTCCCACTGCTTTTAAACTAGTGAAGCTTTCCTGTACATTTAACTTGAATTATGCAGAAATCTCCTGGCTGGTGTTTCTACTTCCTCTTTCTTCCCTCTGCAACCTATTCTACAAGATAGATCTTCCCACAGACCCTGAGAGATTCCCTTTTACTGACTTAATAAAGTTTACAGTCTATGGCTTGCCATTCAAGTTCTTTCATGATCTGCCTTAACCTATATTTGTAACACTATACACTCACTATGTCTTGCCATATACCAACATTGAAACTATTCACAGTTTCTCCTTAATTTTATTCATATTCTTTCATCTACCTGTAGGGGTTTTTTTTTTTGTTTGGTTTTGGTTTTTTTGACTTCTCAACTCTCCTGTCTCAATACAGTCCTATTCCCTTGAGCTTTCTCATCATCTCTCAACCTAAAATATTCTTTTTACAAAATCCTACAATAATTTATCTTTAGATATCTAAGAGAGCTCACCAGTTTCTGTGTTGTATTATAGCCACTTGGATCAAGATCATATTCAATAACAATAATGAAAATGACCATTGTTTTCATTTATGATCATGACAGCAACATGTAGGTAGCGCTAGGTTTGGCAAACCACTATTTTAAGTCCTTGGCAGACATTATCTCATTTAGTACTCAAAATTTCCCTGTGAACTGGTACTATTATTATCCTCATTTTACAGAAGAGGAAAATGAATCACAAGGAGAATAGATATATCTTCCCTCAGCTTTATTAAGATATAGTTGACATATAACATTGCATAAGTTTAAGGTGTGAAATGTGATTTAATATGCATATATATTATGAAATGATTACCACAATAAGGTTAGCTAATGTGTCTATCATCTCACATAGTCATCTTTTTTTGTAGTGAGAATATTTAAGATCTATTCCATTAGCAACTTTCAAATATTCAATAGAGTACTGTTAACTATAGTCACCATGCTGTACAATAGATCCTCAAATTTATTCATCTTGTAACTGGAAGTTTATATCCTTTGACCAACATCTCCTCTCTTCCCCCATCCCCCTTGCTCCTGGCAACCACCATTCTACTCTTTATGAGTTTGGCTTTTTTAGATTTCTCATATCAAGGAGATCATACAGTTTTTGTCTTTCTCTGATTTATTTCAGCATAATGCCCTCAAGTTTCATCCATGTTGTTGCCAGTAGCAGGATTTCTTTCATCTTACAGCTAAATAACATTCTGGAGTGTGTGTGTGTGTGCGTGTGTGTGTGTGCACATGTGTGTACACATACAATGTATATATTTTTTTCTTTATCTATTTATCTGTCAATAGACACTTACGTTGATTCCATGTTTGGGCTATTGTGAATAGTGCTGCAATAAACATGGGTGTGCGGATACCTCTTTGACATGGTGATCATACTTCCTTCAGATATACACCCAGAGGTGGGATTGCTGGATCCTTTGGTAGTTCTAGTTTTAAATTTTGAGAAACCTCTATACTGATCATCATAATGACTTTATGGATTTACTTTGCCACCAACAGTGCACGAGGGCTCATTTTTCTCCACATATTAGCCAAAACTTCTCTCTTGTCCTTTTGATAACACCCATTCTAACAGGTGTGAGATAATATTTCATTGTGGTTTTGATTTGCATTTCCCTGATGATTAGTGAGTTGACCACCTTTTCACTTACTTGTTGGCCATTTATATTTATTTATTGGAAAAAGATGGCTCTTCAGGTCCTTTGCCCATTTTTAATTGGATTATTTTATTTTTATTTTTTTGCTATTGTATTAGATGAGTCCTTTATATATTTTGATTATTAACCTTTTATCAGATATATGGTGTGCAAACATTTACTCCCATTTCTTAGGTTAGCCTTTCATTTTGTTGTTTCTTTTGCTGTGCAAGGCTTTTTAGTTTGTTATAGTTCCACTTACTGATTTTTGCTTTTGTCACTTGCCCTTTTGGTGTCATATCCAAAAATTCATTGCCAAGGCAATGTTGAAGAGGTTTTCCCCTATATTTTCTTCATTTGTCTTTAATCCATTTTGAGATAATTTTTGTGATGATAATTATCATGTCAAATGTCAAGGTATGGAAGGTAGATTCAGACCTAGGTGATCTGACTCCAGATTTTCTACTCTTTATCACTAGACTATAATTCTTATTCACAAAGTCCAACATATGCTTGATACCACTGCTTTATATAAATTATCTACTGTGATCTTCCATAAATTGATAAGATATCCAGCTCAGAGAAGCTCTTATTTCCCAAAATGCTTATAACCTTATAACTTTAAGTGATAGAATTTGGATTTGAACTTAAGTCTGGAATCATGAGTCTAAACTACAGTAAATTCCTTCATGGAACTTTGTTGCCTCTGTGTAACCAAACATGTAGCAGAGTTTATATATTTTTAAGTTAACAAATGAACAAATAAACAAACAAATGGATATACACCTAAAATATTCTTATGGTATCTCTTTCTATTGGCTGTCTGGGTAAACTATAATGGAAAATTAGTCTGAGTATTTTGCCTTTAAAAGGTTTGTCCTTCACATTGTCTCTTGATTTCCTAATTTTCCACAATATGGGAAGATTGTGACAGAGAAGCTTCATATTAAATGGCCTTCAATCTACATCTTAGATTTGATGCCTACTTTTTTTTTTCTCTATACCCTTTCTCTATAACTTTTCTCTGAAAGGTTGTGAGGGTCTGCTATCTCTACAGTATCTGGTTAATTCTTCACAGCTACTAGAGAGACAGAAGTTCTGCACATAATTTTTGAGAAGAACTTCCAGTTACTAGGTAAAGACAAGTGAGTCTATAACACATATCCAACTTGGCTGGCAAGCATTCAGCATAAAAAATAAATTGTCATAAGAATATTAAATATCCTTATTGATTTACCCCATAAATTCAGACAGGATTATCACGGAAATATCAAAAGTAGTATCATAAAAAGGCATAGCTGTCTGATGTGAGCACAATAGTTCCCTTTAACAGCAAATATTTCTTGGCTATTAAGAATGACACCTTAGAAATATATTCCTATGGTTTTAGATTTTAGAAGACCTTTGTCCAATGTGAAGATCCTAAGAGATCTTTAAGCCATTTTTAATGATTGGCAAAGTATACATTAACGGACCATGAGAGAGAGGGATTGACTTGGCTCAGAGCATTCGTTAAGCATGTTGGCCTTGAGAGAATACTCAAGTAAGGAAGATGGGCGTTGTGAAAATAATGAATTTTTTTAAAATAATGAATATTTTAATTGAGGGGTGTTATAAAGTGGAGAAAATGGGTGAAAGGCACCAGAAATGATGCCAAGGGCAAGCTTGACTGCTTTTCCAATTTTGTGCAAGTTTAGACTCCATAGGGAAGAGAACCAAAGTCTGTGTTGATTTGCATGTGAGCAAGTTTCATTCTATCTTTTCTACCATCATGGCAACTCAGAGTCTTCAGTTACACACAAAAGTATATTCTTTTTCAGCGCAATGCAAAAGTTAATACTTTAAAATAAGAATTTAGTATTCCTGTGGCTTCCCCCCACCCCCGAATTCATATATGAGCATGAGGCTCACATTTTTTTCTTTCCCTGACTTCTAACCTGTCCTAATAATCCATGTGGTAGCCTATTACCACCTGAGTGCTTGCATTTCACAAATTTGCATATAGTTCACTCATGATTCTCCCTGTTATTTTTGTTGGGAATTTTCCTAAGACTAACAGAGCTTGGGGGATTTTGCTTCTCTGATAAACCTGTTGCCTCTTAGTCACAGGTTCAAATGCTGCCCAGCCTCTGGGGGCGGGCAAATCAGCAGCAACAGATGCTGTTTTCATCCCACTCATTCCAGTTTTGACACAATGATTCAGAATATGTGCCAAATATTAACCATTAGCTCACCTCCTTTCCAAATCAACGGTAAGAACATGAAAGCTCTACTCTGTAGCAATCTTTTGTGTAAAGTATTTTCCCATCATCTCCATTGGGAGGACAGCGTAAAAGACTTAATAATGTCTTCATGCTTTCCTTTTCTACATTACAATGCTCTTTCCTTAGTATTCTGTCAGGTTCTAATATATGCAACCTATATTTAAAAATTTTGTTTTAAATGTTTATCTTAGAGAGAGAAAGAGAGACAGAGACAGAGAGGCAGAGAGAGGGAGACAGAATCTGAAGCAGCTCCAGGCTCTGAGCTGTCAGCACAGAGCCCAACACAGGGCTCAAACTCACTAATCATGAGATCATGATCTGTGCTGAAGTCAGAGGCTTAACCAACTGAGCCACCCAGGAGCCCTATATGCAACCTATATTTTTAAGTTTATTTTTTTAACAAGTGACATGTAGAAACATAGTTGTACTGCATTAGGTATTCAAGGTGAAAACCAAAGGACATAGGTACAATTGTGTTAGAAAAATACAATTCCACAACCAGAAAGGCTCTAGTATAGTTATACATGGAATACAACCCATTTGATCTCCCATTTCTATACTCCACACTTCCTCATCATGCTCTATGCTCCCGGAAAAGCTGCCACCAAGAGGCTGAACTTTATGGACTGCTTCAGTGAACTTATTTGTCCCTTAGCTTCTGGTTGAGCTTAGCCAATGGGAAGCAGAGGCATGGGATTAGAAGGTTGGAAGACATGTGGTTGGGATAATTATTTCCACTGTAATTCATTCTGTTTGTTTACTATGGAATAGCTACATCCCTCTCTCAAAATGGTATTTGTAAGATAACGGCTAGAACTATGTGATAAAGACTTTTACTTCCTTTATTAAGATGTTTGTATCTTGTCTCAGAATCTTGCCTTCGTCTAGTTGTTTTATTGGAAGGCTATATAATAAACTAATAAACCATAGTGTCAGAAACCTTGCTCTATCACTATTGAGTTGTGTGGCCTCAAGAATGAAGTGTGATCAATTAAGTTTGGGGAAGTCTCACTTTCTCAAGTGTAGACTTTAAAGAATAGAATAGAGGTTCTCTAGACCATTTAGCATTAAGATTGTATAGCTCTTAGTCAATCCCTATACATTCATCTGAGATGGGTCCATGTGCATACTAAAGCTATCAGAAAAAGACACAAGTCTGGGTATTATCATAGGATCATCTTGTTACATGGAGAATCTGAGACTGGAGAATTCCTAAGAAAATTGCTTTTGAAATGAGCATATTGTTTTGGTGAGAGTTACACTTAGGCTTAACGTCACAGATATTTTCCAAACATAACAGATGAAATTCATTTGACTATATCATAATCTAATTGATTATTACATTATGGAAGTAGTAGCAAAGCATTAGATGATATCACCAAAAGAGTGAAAAGGACAGTTCAGGTTTTGGGGGATCTCATAGTAATCCTACTATAACATTGAATGGGAAAAATAGACTTTGTGTAGGTGACACGAATTTAATTTTATAATCAAGCCTGATACTAATACTCTGCCTAAAATGTACTATTAGATATGTTATAAAACACTTAAATTTATTTAATTGGTTTTTGTAAATAAAGATTTTGGCAAATGGTTTTCAATTAAAAATAAAAACAGCATTTGTGATACCAAAACAGAATATAAGTCTCCTTTTAACTGAAAAGTTTAATTATATCTTCTAAAAGATTGGATATTAGTTGATTTATGGAAGAAATGTTTCTTGATAATAGTATCTAAGATTAAAGGCTTTTATCAATGTAATCTAAAGCAATATTTATTCTGCTATTTGAACTTTTTCTATATTGTCTCTGTTCAACGGTTATATACTACAAATATGTGTAAGCCAAATTTGAAAAGATCTCAAAATCAAATACCCAGTACATAAAATATTTTAGATAGAATATAGATGAGTTTCTAGAAAATCTTAAATCAGTTCCATATGTAATTAATAAAGTAAGTCAATTGAAATTTGATACATGTCTGTTTGCTCTTACTTCTCATTGGAAGAGTTCATTGGGAAACATGACGTAAATACTTACCAGTTACTCTGGAGAAGTGCCCATAAATGTTATTCAAATGGGTAAATGTCTATGACTAAGAGAAAAGTCTTAAATAATACACTTGTTGGGGCACCTGGTTGGCTCAGCTGGTTGAACACCTGACTCTTGACTTCAGCTTAGGTCAAGATCCCAGTGTCATAGGATCGAGCCCCATTTTGGGCTCCATGCTGAGCATAAAGCCTACTTAAATTCCCTCTTTCCCTCTACCCCTCTCCCAGCTCACTCACTCTCATAAATAAACAAACAAACAAACAAACAAACTTGTCATTTCTTCAGCATTGATTTCTTTTGTACATATCAAACTAGACTAATTGTTTGATCATGTTTTAAAACTAAAGTATAAACCCAATCCATCCTTGGAGGTGGTTTGAATTATTTGAATTGGCAATATAGGGTCTAGGTTTAGACAGAGTTTTAGATTTAATATCCTAGATTCCTTCTTTCATATACTAGTCCAGTCACCTTGGTCAGATCTCTCAACATCACCTAGCTTTAGTTTTGATATCTGTGAAATAGTCATATCAAATAGTACCTACTTGACAGAATAGTCTGATGCTTAAGAGAAAATGCACACAAAGCACAAAGGAGAACAAGATTTAGCATATAAAGATACTAAAATATTGGTTGTTGTTGCTGTTTTTGTTATTCTGGTCCTAGTAGTATAAGCAGATTTTTAAATATTGAAAATGGCTCCATTTCCTTACCAGTCGAGAAACCAAAATTATTAGAAATTCTTAGTGTATCAACTCATACATTTGATATTTAATATTGTTTTCTTGCTAGCCAGGACAAATGTAACACATTCTGTAATATATCTTAGTGAAAATTAGTTCCAAGGGAAAGATCTGTCTCTAAGTATAAGGAAGGTCTGGCCAACATTTGGGCTCTGTATAAAATGTGTTCATATATCTTTAGCTAGGACAAAGACTACACAAAATGTTAATAGCAAACTGCAAGGTCATGGAAACTTTAGGACTTGCATATAAATATGTAAAATGTTCCCCAAAGAGAACGTATTTGGTGGGTTTAGTTTCTTGAAAATTAGACAGAAAATTGTAAATATCTTTATACCTTACAGATGCAGGTGGGTGTTGGGAATTTGATTTATGTTGCTAGAATAAAAGGTAGTGATAGGATGAGATTTTTCTTTATTGATCACTTCTGTTTAATGAGACTACTTAAAAGACTCCTTTAGAAGGATTTAAAATTCCTTTGGAGTCACTGGGGTTTCTCAGAAAAATAAGCTCCGGAGATGGTGTTAAGCAATTTACCTTAATTTTGGAAAGAATTAAAGGGCTCTACTGTGTAAAAATTAAAAAAAAAATCATTATAAAATAAAGTAAGTACCTTCTAGTTTGAGAATGATTGTAGACATTGCAGATTTTCTGTTTCTCAGGTAAGGGAAAAACTAGACAGTCACATGGGTTTCTCTTGTGAACAAAGAAAGAAAGGAATAAATACTTAGTTGATTGCCTGTGTTAGGATCTGAGATGTGAAATTTCATGTTATCTCATTTAAACCTACAAGCAACATGTGGGGTAGGTCCTACTATCACTAATAAAAACGATATTCCTAGAAGCAGAAAGATAAAATCACTGGCCCCAGGCACATAGCTAGAGGATGACCAAGCTGATACTTACTTGGGTTTTTCTTCATAAAGTCTTTCCATTAAAAAATACCACCCTACATTTAGGAACCCTGAAGTCCAATCTCCCTGAGGAAAATCTTGATAAATACCAATTTGGCTTTCCAAAGTTTCATTTGGAAATATGATAGAAAAAATTACATAAAATAATACACGTTCACGTGCGTGCGCTTGCACACACACACACACACACACACACACAAACACACAAACACACATCAGTAAAAGCTTTTCAGATTGGCACATTTATATGAGTAGGAGAAAAGTTAATGTTCAAACACTCCCTTTGGGTATTCTTCTCATCATTTTGACTAAGAGAGAACGTGATTGGGAAAAGATAAACTTCAGAGGGCAATCGCTGAGAAAGAAAGCCAGTGGCTAGGAGTGGCCCTAAGGTGGTCCAGGTGCCTACTCATAAAGAGTGCCCTAAGGGCAAGACTGTCTCTCTATCAGGAGGCTTCTGGCTACAACTGACAGAAAATCCAAATCAAATTGGCTCAAAAAATTAGTACTGTTTTGACTAATCTAACAGAAAGTCAAGAAGATCTGATGTTAGAAAAGACTTAATCAAGTGGTTCTGGCTCTATTCTCTACGAATTCCTTGGCTCTGCTTTCCTCAGTGTGTTCACTTCATCTTCAGAAGTGGGAGAGATGCCTTTGCAATTCGCATCCACATCTCATGATAGGCAGAAGAAAGGCTTTCTTTTCCTGCATCTTTCAGATGCTCCCAGCAAAATCTAGGTTCTGGTTGATTCCAGCTGGGTCAAGTTATTTTCTGAACCTATGGCAATGCTAAGTCCATAAATTAAACAGAGCCACCCCTGGAACAAAATTAGAATTCTAGGAGGGAAGAAGGGATTAGATCATCAACATTTTTCACTGCACCAACAAGTCTGACACTCAGAACACTGTATATGTCCCAGAACGGTTTGAAATAAGACCTTATACTCAGTGAATTTTGATGGACTTTCTGATCAAGGTCAGTATGTAAAATTAGCATTAAAGTACATGAATAAAAGAAAAGTAGTTTTGATGAAGAGAATAGAAAAATATCTCTACTGAAAATTTTAATTTTAAATCATTACTTTTTAAAAATAATTTTTTAAGTCTATTTATTTTGCGAGAGAGAGAGAGAGAGAGAGAGAGAGAGAGAGAGAGAGTATGTGAGCACACTGGGGAGGGTCAGAGAGAGAGAGAGAGGGAGAGAATCTCAAGCAGGCTCCACACTGTCAGCACAGAGCCAGATGCAGAGCTCAAATTTAGGAACTGTGAGATGATGACCTGAGCCGAAATCAAGAATCAGACACCCAATTGACTGAGACACCTAGGTCCCCCAAAGTATTACCTTTCAACTTAAAAAGATTCACTAAATGTTTAAACTTAACTGCTTTAGCAAATGGTTATCTTCCTTATTATTATTTTCAGTAAAAGATAAATCATAAAATTCTATATGTTTTTAAGGAGAAATCCCACTTTCTAAAACAAGTACCTTGTAGTGGCAATGCACCTAAATTTCAGAGACAACGCTTCAAAAGTAAGCAAAGCATTTAAAGGCAAAATTCATAAACTCAGAAGTGAAATATTTATCACAGAATAAAAACCTAGCAAGCAATTTATAATCCTGAAATCCTCCCCAAATTTAGAACACGAGTTTGTTGGAATTCATTTTCTAAAATATAATGACCCTCTAAATCACATTTGTTGCTAATAATTTAATTTTGGATTTTTAAAATTCTAATTTCATCATGGATTTTTTTAATGTTAGAAAGATCCTAGATTACCAGAAATGTTAAATAAAAAATATTATAATCATTTATTATCTTACTATCCCAGTAATAAGCATTGGTATTATTTTAATATATTGAAATTTTTATTAAGTATATTTTTTTACAAAAAAATTTTCATCACACTTTGTATTTATTTTATGTTTTGTAAACTTAACAATTACGTTATTATTATTTCCCCAAACAATAAAATATTTGCAAATATATATTAATTGTTGCAGTTTTCCAATTTGTCTTTTCATTAAAGCTATTGTTAGATTCTGAACATCAAAGAACTTGGCCTGAATTGGTAAAAGTAAGCAATTTAAGGGCCACATCGTATTGTCATCTATAATATGACATGATAATAATTTGACACCATGGGGCAGGTCTGATTTTCTATTTAAACTTTTTTCCCCTTTTTTCTTTTCTTTTTGTCTTTTCATTTCTTTCTTTCTTTCTTTCTTTCTTTCTTTCTTTCTTTCTTTCTTTCTTTCTTTCTTTCTTTCTTTCTTTCTTTCTTTCTTTCTTTCTTTTTGTTGTAATCAAATTGTTAGATGTTTTTCCCCTCCTACCAGCAGGATGGAATATTAGCTCTTTCATCTCATAAATATTAATTTTGATTTGCAACTCCCCTGCAGTATCGAAACCATTAAGCGATGGGCAATATTTCCATGTTCATGATGTCTTTGAAACATCTTATAATTTTTAGACAAAATTGGGTATGATTAATTCATTTCAAATAAAGACCTACAGATATGTCATAATTGTATTTTTTCTAAAAGGATTTTTATTAGTCAATTATTTGATATATCACACTCATTGAGACATTCAAAATGGAGTCACCATTATCGAGACAACTTATAAATTCCATCACTTTTCCCTACCTCATTCTAATTTTTTTCTTTATTCTGTGCCCTGTGTCTGCTTTTTGCAAGTAAGCAATTAGGAATATTTCTGGAATCTCTATACATTTTTATCTATTACAGGAAAAAAAAAAGAGAGATTCTAATGGACATATTTTCTGTGCTTTGATTTGCAGACTGATTCTAGACTTGAGTCATGAAAACTGCTTTCAAATATAGTAAAATGAAATGCTGTAATAGGGTATCCATATATTATATGACACATATTTCAATCAGCCTTACATTGTTGACATTTCTTAAATTTCATATTCCTACTTGACTATGAACAACTCTAAGGCAGGGGTCAGATTTTAGTTACATTCCTAAACCTCACTGTGTTTTGAAACAAGATAGCACTTTTTCAAACAATGTTTATTTTGAGAGATAGAGCAAGCATGAAAAAGGGGGTTGGGGGCAGAGAGAGATGGAGAGAGAGAGGAGAGAGAAAATCCCAACAGGCTCCACCCTCAGCATGTGGAGTCCAATGTTGAGCTTGATCCCATGGCAGCAAGATCACAACCTAAACTGATATCAGGAGTCAGGAGATTAGCCAACAGAGCCATCCAGGTGCCCAAGGTAGCACTTTTTAAATTAGTAGAATTCAGGAATAGGGAAAGAGAATTCATAGTCACAGAAATGTAACTTAAATATATTTATGATTCTACATCCCTTCTGTTAAGAGTCACTAGCAGACCTAGTCCATCTAAAATCTCAACATTTAGTTTCCCTGATTTATTTTTACCATTCTTTCAGGATTATTTTAATTGAAACATAAACTCCACCATTTATGAAAAACAGAAACAATTTCAGGATATGCACAATAAGGCTAACTATAAAATTACCAGAATATAACATATAAGATTTCAACTTCCAGCCATGGTGGAGTAATTGATACTGGATTTATTCTTGAAAACAGAAACAGAACAGAGAATACCAATGGAAAAAAAAAAGCTAGTTCTTGGAAACAGATACATCTTTAGCCAGACCAATGAAAAACCAACCAACCAACCAACCAACTAACCAACAAATCAATTATTTTCAGGAATGAAAGAGAATTTTACTACAGAGTCTACAGTTGTTCAAAAAATATATACATACACATGTGAAATAGACACATTCTTTGAGAGATAAAAAACTATCAAATCTCATTAAAAAAGAAAATGATAGTATCTAAAGAAATCTTAAGGAAGAAGAATAAAGCTGGAGGAATCACAAATCCAAATTTCAAGATATACTACAAAGCTGTAGTAATCAAAACCTTTTGTGGCCCTGGCACAAAAGGACATATAGATCAAGGGAACAGAATAGAGTTCAGAAACTCATACCTATATGGTCAATTACCCTAGGACAACAGAGCCAAGAATATACAATGGGGGAAAAGACAGTCTCTTCAATAAATGGTGCTGGGAATACTAGGCAGCTATATGCAAAAGAATGAAATTGAACCACTTTCTTACACCATGCACAAAAATAAGCCCTAAATTGATTACAGATTTAAATATGAGACCTGAAACCATAAAACTCCTAGAAGAAAACAGAGGCCACAATCTGTTTGACATCAGCCTTAGTAACATTTTTCTAGATATGTCTCCTCAGGCAAGGGGAATATAAGTAAAAACAAACTACTGGGATTATATCAAAATAAAAAAAAAAAACAAAAACCTCTTGCACAGCAAAGGACACCATCAACAAAACAACTGAGTGGGAGAAGATATTTGCAAATGATATATCCAATAAAGGCTTATTATCCAAAAAATATAAGGAACTTTTACAACTCAACACTAGAAAAAAGAAAAATCCAATTAAAAAATGGAAGAAGACCTGAATAGACAGTCAAAAGACACATGAAAAGATTCTCAGCATCCCTAATTATCAAGGAAATGCAGATCAAAACCACAATGAGTTATCACTTGACACCAGTCAGAATAGCTAGAATCAAAAAGACAAATGACAAGTGTTTGGGGAGAATGTGGAGAAAATAGAAACTTGGCACTACTGGTGGGGATGTAAATGTAGCTACTGTAAAAACTATATGGAAGTCCCTCAAAAAATTAAAGATGAAAATACCATACAATCCAGTAATACCTCTACTGCCTATTTACTCAGAGAAAATGAAAACACTAATTAAAAAATATGTGTAGGTTTATTGCAGCACTATTTACAATAGCTAAGATATGGAAGCAACCCAAGTGTTCACTGATTGATGAATGAATAAAGATGTAGTGTGTGTGGGGAAAAAGGTATAGTGTATGTGTGTATAATATACACACAATGGTATATGACTCAGCCATAAAAGAGTAAGATCTTGCCATTTGTGACCACATGAATGGATATAGATTTCACTTATGCTAAGCAAAATAAGACAGAGAAAAACTAATAACTATATGATTTCATTTATATGTGGAATCTAAAAAAACAAAATAAATGAACACACAAGGAGAAAAAGAGACAGACAAAAAACACTCTTAAATATAGAGAACAAACTGGTAGCTGCCAGAGGGAGGTGGGTGGGAGGAAGGACAAGATATATAAAGGGGATTAAGAGGTACAAACTTCCAGTTATAAAATAAATAAGTCATGGGGAGGAAAAGGACAACACAGGGAATATAGTCTATTGTATATTATTACAATATAGTATGGTGACAAATGGTGACTACACTTACTGTGCTAAGCACTGAGTAATGTATAGAATCGTGGAATCTATATGTTATACATCTGAAACTAATATAACACCATATGTTAATTATACTTCAATAAAAATAATCAGAATAGCCCTATACCTATTAGATAATAAATTTGTAGTTAAAAACGTTCATATCAAGAAAACTCCATGTATAGATGGTTTTGTTTGTGACTTCTCTCAAAAGTTAGGAAAGAAATAATTCCAACTCTATAAAAATTCTTCCAGAGAATAAAAGGTTTCCCATCTGGCATCTTATGAGGCCAGGATTCCCTGATACACAAACTAGAAAAAGATATTGTCAGAAAGTAAATCTATAGAATAATATCTCTCATGAACACAGACACAAAAATACTTGAATTGAATCCAGTAATATAATGCTGTATTAAGAAAATAAGGAGAAAAACTATATGGTAATTTCAGTAAATGCAAAAAAAAAGAAAACACATTTGACAAAATTCAACATCCATCCATAATAATAATATTAAAAACCCTTCAAGTTGGGAATATCCTCAAATTGATAAAGGTCATCTAAGAAAAATCTATACCTAATACCATATCAATTCATTAGAGAACTTGAATAGCCTTGAATTATATAAACTGTAACAATTTCCAGAATAAAGATGTGTCTCAGAATATCTGAGTGGGGGCACATGGCTGGCTCAGTCAATAGAGCATGTGACTCTTGATCTCGGGGTCATGAGTTCAAGCTCCATGCTGGAGGTAAAACTTAACTTTAAAAAAAAAAAAGGAGTAATCAACAGATTATTTCTCACAGTGTGCTTTGGGTGAATATGTAACATGGTTCTTTGAGTGTGATGGCATTGCCAATGAAATGGCTTTAGTGTTTCCCACTATGAGAGGTAGTTTTGAAGTTTTCAGCCCCAGCTGGCTTCCCTTATTCATCTTGTGAATGTCAGAGACTTAGGAAGCAAACTCCAACAGGTATTTTCACACTCACATGTATAGTCTGTTAAAAGGGGCCATTTCTAAAATTAATCACATCTAAGTTTTGTTTGCCTGGACAAGACTTTTGAGCTTGGTTAGAGTCCCTGAATAATACTCACAAACATTATTGTCACAAATTCCAAGACAAAAGAGAGAAGTTTCTGCCACACTTGGAGAATTGCTTTCACCTATGACCCAGATCTCATTAGCAGCACTACATAAGCATCTTCTAATAGCCATTTCTTCTGTCTTGTTCCAGAAGACAACGTTGTTGGCAGGAAAAAGAAGAACTCAAGTCTGACCCTGACTTGCCCTTTCAAATTCCATTAGTTGGTTTTCACTTTAATGTCCATTTCCTATCAGTTCATGTAAATACAGTGTACAAAACAAATACTTTCCACTCTTGGGAAGAAATGTCACCTGGTATTCTTTCTTGTACTTCTTGTTGTTTTTGCCTTTTGTTCCCAGTCAGCATTCCTGGACACTCACAGACAGATATATTGATCTGAACTGTTGAATTACTAATTCCTTCATTTGACAAATATATATCTACATTCTATGCTCTATGCTGCACATTCAAAGGTAAATAAGACTCATTTCCTATCCCTAAGAAACAGTGTGTTGTAGTAAAGGGAGAAAGACATGGGAATAAATACTTAAGAGACCATGCTGCAATGTTCTAATAGATACCTCTAATAACATAATGCTAATAAACAAACAGCTATTGCAACACAACAGCTGATTGAATCCACAATTGCCTGAGGGAGCTGGAAGTTTCACAAAGTAAGTAACAGCAAAGGTCTTAGAGACTGAGGGAGTGGAGATGGCTCACCAAGCAGAAGAAACAACATGTGTGCAAATAACTAACTAGAAAAATACCTAGTAGGTTCAGATAATAATGAAAGCTTATATGGCTAGAGCTCAGGGCAATTTATTCATTCATTTATTTAACCAATATTTATTGAGCAACTACTATGTATCAGGCATCATTCTAATCACTAAGAATACAATAGTGAACAAAACTGAAACACAAATGTCCTGTTCCTGTGGGGTAATATTCTAACTAGATGAGAACAACAATAAACAAACAAATGAACAAAAGTGCAGAGTATGTCAAATGGTGAAAGCTCTATGGAGAAAATTAAAACAGAGACAATCTATAGTCAGGAATGTTGGATATAATGAGTAGGATGGTATTGAAGGCCATACTGATGATATGATCAGAGAGAGACTTGGAGGAAATGAGAAAGTATATTTAGATACTTGGCAGAGAAACATGCCAGGCAGAGAAAACTGCCCAGAAATCTTGGGGCTAACGCATGTTTATTGCAGGATGAAAAAAACATTTTAAGTTAATTAATATATGTGTATCACAATACTAAAATACGAAAAACACAGAGAATTGTGCAATGGGCCAGAATTATTCAGAAGATATTCTCAGAAGAAAGGAATGATGCTGCTTGCTCTCTCAAAGATGAAGAGCAAAATTGGGAAGGAAAGAATGGAGTGAGGGATAGGCTGAATGATGTCGCCGTCATTTCCAGTGACTTTTGTTGTTGTTGCTTATTTATTTAGAGAGAGATAGAGCAGGGGACGGGCAGAGAGAGAGAGGGAGAGAGGGAATCCCAAGCAGGCTCTGAACCATCAGCGCAGAGCCCAATGAGGGGCTCCATCTCAGGAACTGTGAAATCATGACCTGAGCCAAAGTCAAGAGTCAGACGCTAAGCCATCTGAACCACCCCTGCACCCCTCCAGTGACATTTGTAAAATTAGCACTTACCGAGAAAGTTTCTTCAGAGAAATCATTTGAAAATTGGGACTTTAATAGTTTTTTTTAATGTTTTATTTATTTTTGAGAGACAGAAAGAGAAAGAATGAGTGGGAGAAGGGCAGAGAGAGAGGGGGACAGAGGATTCAGAATGGGCTCTGTGCAGGCAGCACTGAGCCCCATGCAGGGCTTGAGCTCACGAACTCTAAGATTATGACCTGAACTGAAGTCCCACGCTCAACCGAGTGAGCCATCCAGGCACCCCGGGACTTTAATAGGTTTTAGTGTTCAGGCATACTAATTTATTTTGCATGATGTTGTTTAAGGCAATAAAACACAAGTCCTTGCAGCATCTAGGAGGCATAGCCTGAGAGCAATAGTGCTGGTTTTGCAATATGGCTGCATGTTAGAATCACCTAGGGAGCTAAAAAACAAACAAATAAACAAAAAAACAATTCATGCCTGGACCGAACTCCAGAGCGCTAAGGTGGGCTGCTAATCTGCAACCAGTTTTAAAAACAACTTCTCACTAAAGAAACTCCTCAAGAGACTAATCAGCGTTTGCTGGGTATTCGGCTGGTTTCATTGCAGCTGTTCTCCATCTATTACTTCTGATGTTAATGGTGACAAGGAGAAGGATGCACCCAATTTTATCAGGGAGCTGGGGAGTAAGGAAACCAAACTTCAAAATCTTCTGTAAGTCCTTTTGACGAACACAAATCTAAGCATCTAAATACCAGCACCATTATTACCTCTGCCATTCAGGTCCATGAGTATGTTGAACATTTCGTGTGCACAGACGCGGCATGAAGCAGGCAGAGAGCACAGATTCAGACAGAAGGGACGTCTCATATCCTTCTGAGACCTGAATTTTTATCTCCAAGGTTAGAGGCAATTTTTATCAGTTGGCCAACTTCCTACAAATCCATATGACAGCTGATGCCCACTAACTTACCACACACAAAAGCTTGTATTCAGTGTTTGTGGAAAGAATGTGATTGAAACAAAGACAATGTGGCTAAACAGAATGTTGTTAGTGGTATGTTTCCTGGGGGATTTTTTTTTTTTTTTTTTGCATCAGGAAGGATAATATCGTCTTACTATTTCAACATGATTTGGTTTCCATAACCTCTAAGATTTCGTTTCCTACCATGCGCCTCCAGTATACTTCAGGCATACTGGCTGCACTCTTTCTCAAACATATCAGTGTGGTTAGACTTCTGGGCCTTTATCCATGACTCCATTTATAGCTACTGTCTCCTGATGTGTTTATCCTCAAGGCTTAGTCCCTCCTCATTCTTTAGGTGCTGCTCAAAAGTCACATCATTGGACATTATGTCCCAGATCATCCTATACAAAATAGTCATTCCCAATCCTCATCATTCCATTTACCCATTATATTGCTTTATATTTCTCCATAACACTTATCATATGACATGGCACATACTTGTTTTTCCTCTTGATTTCTTGCTCTATAAGCCCCACAAGGGCAAGCATGTTAAGTGTTCCCTTTATTGTTTAATTCCTAGTGCTGACACACAGTAGGCATTTAATAAATATCTGTTGCATGCATTAAGAAATATATCTTTCAAACTGTTTGGAAATAATAACATGTGACTGTGGCAGATTATCCTTGCTTTTTTATTATTTTTTTATTTTTTATTTTTCTAATATGAAATTTATTGTCAAATTGGTTTCCATACAACACCCAGTGCTCATCCCAACAGGTGCCCTCCTCAATGCCTATCACCCACTTTCCCCTCTCCCCCACCCCCCATCAACCCTCAGTTTGTTCCTAGTTTTTAAGAGTCTCTTATGGTTTGGCTCCCTCCCTAACTTTTTTTTTCCTTCCCTTCCAAAGATTATCCTTTCTAAAAGTGGCCATGATAGTATCTCCCATTCCACATATTCTTCTTATAATGAATCTTGGACACTCCTCCTATCAAGAGGTAGGGTCTGTGTTCTCTCCCTTAAATCTGAATGCCAGGAGTGATACTATCTGACTTTGAGAGTTAGGTCATGAAAAGCAAAATGGTTTCCACTGGCTTCTCTTATTAAGATGCTTATATTTGAAATACAGCCACCATGTGGTAAGGAAGTTCAGTCAACCCATGGAGAGGCTCAGATGGTGAGGAACTGAAGCTGATGCCCCAAGCCATGGTGGAGTCCTCAGATGACAGTCAGCACTGATTTACCAGCCATTTGACTGAACTGAACCATTGTAAAAGCAGAACCTCCCCCTCCAATCAAGCCACCCAGGTTATGAGCTTGGAATAGGAAAGAGCTATCCCTGCCAAACTCTGGCATATTTCATGTTTATGAACAAAGTAATTTGTTATTATTTTAAGCTACCATGTTTTGGGGTGGTTTTTTGTACAGCAAAAGTCACTAAGAGAAAATTTCATTTTTAATGAGAACATGATCCTGAATATAAATCATCACTATTATACACACACACACACACACACACACACACACACACACACACATTTCATAGTACATATTCAGCAATCTAGCTTTGGTGTTATATACACACTCATACGGCCAGTGCTTTATATTCACATGCTATATCTTTAATTCTATAAATAAAAAAATATAAATGCATAGTTGTATGTGTTTCCTATATAGCGAACACACATAGAAATAAGAGCATTACACACAAAATAGTGCAACCACTATGGAAAATAGTATGTTATGGAATTACCTTATAATCAAGCAATTCTACTTATAGGGATATACCTAAAAGGATTGAAGGCAGGGACGTGAACAAATGTTTGTACATACAATATAGGCATGCCTCAAATATTGTGGGTTTGATTCTAGACACCACACTAAAATGAATATCACAATAAAGCAACTAATGAATTTTTTTGGTTTCCCAATGCACATAAAAGTTATGTTTACACTATACTATAAAGTGTGTGACAGCATAATGTCTAAAAAATAATAGACACACTTTGATTAAAAATACTGTATTTCTGGGGCACCTGGGTGGATCAGTCAGTTAAGTGTTCAACTTTGGCTCAGATCATGATCTCACCATTTGTGGGCTTAAGCCCCATGTTGAGCTCTGTGCTGACACTTCAGAGCCTGGAGCCTACTTCAGATTCTGTGTCTCCTTCTCTCTCTCCACCCCCCCCTCCCTACTTGTGTTCTATCTTTCACTATCTCAAGGAAAAATAAACTTTAAAAAATACTATATTGCTAAAAAAATGCTAACCATTATCTGGACTTTCAGCATTCTGTAATCTTTTTATTGGTAGAGGGTTTTGCCTCAGTGTTGATGGTGCTGACTGATCAGGGTACTGCTTCCTGAAGGTTGTGGTGGCTGTGACAATTTCCTAAAATAAGAAAACAGTGAAGTTTGCTTCATCAATTGACGCTTCTTTTCCCAAAAGTTTTCTTCATAGCATATGATGCTGTGTGACAGCATTTTGCACACAGCAGAACTTCTTTCAAAATTGGAGTCCATTCTCTTGGGACCCCTAGGTGGCTTAGTAGCTTGGGCATCCAATTTTGACTCAGGTCACGATCTCACTGTTTCTGAGTTCAAGCCCTGCATTGGGCTCTGTGCTGGAGCTTGGAGCCTGGAGCCTCTTTCTGACTCTCTGTCTCCCTCTCTCTCTGCCCCTCCCCTGATCATGCTCTGTCTCTGTCTCTCTGTCAAAAGTAAATAAACATGAAAAAAAAATTAAGAAAAAATTGGAGTCAGTCTCCTCAAACCTAGCCACTGCTTCATCAACCATGTGTTATGTAATATTATGAATCTTTTGTTGTTATTTCAACAATCTTTGTAGCATTGCCACCAGGAGTAGATTTTATCTCAAGATAAAATCTTTATTTGCTCATCCATAAGAAGCAACTCCTAATCCATTTAATTTTGTTCATGAGATTACAGCAGTTCTTCAGGCTCCATGTCAAATCCTAGTTCTATTTCCACCATGTCCAGTTATTTCTTCCACTGAAGTCTTGAAATCCTTAAAATTGTCCATGAAGGTTGGAATCAACTTCTTCCAAACTCTTGTTAGTGTTGATATTTTGACCTCTTCCCATGAATCACAAATGTTCTTCATGGCATCTAGAATGGTGCATCTTTTCCAGAAGATTTCAATTTGCTTTTCCTAGATCCATCAGAGGAATCAGGCTCCATGGCATCTATAGCCCTATTAAATGTACTCCTTAAATAATATAACTTGAAAGTTGAAATGACTCCTTTATCCACAGGGTACAGAATGGGTATTGTATTAGGAGGCATGAAAACAACATTAATCTCATTGTACATCTCCATCAGAGATCTTGGGCAACCAGGTACATTGTCAATGAGCAGTAATATTTTTAAAAACATCTTTTTTTCCCCCTAAGGAGTAGGTGTCAACAATGGGCTTAAAATATTCAGCAAACCATGTTGTAAACCCTACCTTCTAGGGTTTGTTGCCCCATTTATAGAGCATAGGCATAAGAGATTTACTATAATTCTGGGCCCTAGGATTTTCGAATAGTATATGAACATTGTCTTTGACTTAAAGTCACCAGGTACATTAGCTACTATTAAGAGAGTTAGCCTATCCTTTGAGGTTTTGAAGCCAGGCATTCACTTCTCTCTGGCTATGAAAGTCCTAGATGGCATCTTCTGCCAGTATAAGGCTTTTCATCTACATTGAAAATCTGTTGTTTGGCATGGCATCTTTCATGAATTATCTTAGCTAGGTCCTCTGGATAACTTGCTGCAGTTTCTACATTAGCACTTGCTGCTTCACTTTGCATTTTTATGGCTACAGCTTCTTTCCTTATACCTCATGAACCAAACTCTGGCAGCTTCAAACTTTTCTTTTGCAGCTTCCTCACCTCTCTCAGCCTTTATAGAACTAAAAGAAGATAGAGTCTTGCTCTAGGTTAGGCTTTGGCTTAGGAAATATTGTGATTGGTGTGACCTTCTATCCACACCACTAAAACTTACTCTACATCAGCAAAAAAGCTGTTTCACTTTCTTAGCATCCATGTATTCATTTACGCAGCATTTTAACTTCCTTCAAGAACCTTCTCTTTGCATTTACATCTTGGCTAATCTGCTTGGCGTGAGAGGCCTGGCTTTCAACTTACCTTGGTTTTCAACATACCTTCCTTACTAAGCTTAATTATTTCTAACTTTTGATTTATAGTGAGAGATGTGTGGGTTTCCTAGGTGGCTCAGTTGTTTAAGCGTCTGACCTTGGCTCAGGTCATGATCTCACGGTTCATGGGTTTGAGCCCCACACGGGTTTTGGGCTGACAGCTCAGAGCCTGCAGCCTGCTTCAGATTCTGTGTCTCCCCTCTCTTTCTGTCCCTTCCCACTTGTGCTCTCTGTCTCTCATAAATAAATAAATAAATAAATAAATAAATAAACAAACAAACAAACAAACAAACATTAAAACAAAGTGAGAGACGTGTGACTCCTTCTTCCATTTGAACACTTATTGTGAGATTATTAATTGGCCTAATTTTAATACTGTTGTGTCTTAGGTAATAGAGAGACCCAAGGAGAGTGGGTGAGAGTGGTCAAGATGGGGAACAGCCAGATGATGGAGCAGTCAGAACACACACTTAAAAATTTTTTTAAGTGTATTTATTTTGAGAGAGAGAGAGAGAGAGAGCGCAAGCACAAATGGGGGAGGGGAAGAGAGGAGAGACAGAATCCCATGCAGGTTCCGCACCGCCAGTGCAGAGCTTCATGTGGGGCTCAAACTCATGAACCATGAGATCATGACCTGAGTTGAGATCAAGTGATGCTTAACCAACTAAGCCACCTAGGTTCCCCAGAACACACACTTTTATTGATTAAGTTTGTTGTTTTACATGGCCACAGCTCTCAGTGATAACCACCCCCAAAATTATGACAGTAACATCAGAGATCTCTGATCACCATAACAAATATGAGTAAAGTTTGAAATATTGTGAGAGTTACCAAAATGTGACAGAGAGACAAAATGAGCAAATACTGTTAGAAAACTGGTACCAATAGACTTGTTTGAAGCAGGATTGCCACAAACCTTCAATTTGTAAAATATGCAATATCTGGCAATATCTGAGCAGTGTAATAAAGCAAGGCACAATAAAACAAGGTATGTCCGTAGCCAAAAGGTCCATTGACAGAAGAATGAAAAAACAAAATGTGGTCTCTCTCTGTCTCCATATATATACATGTGTGTGTGTATACATATATATATACACACACACACACACATATATGTATGTACATATATGTATGTATATATATATATATATATACATGTATATACATACATACATACACACACACACTCTATGGAGTACTGTTCAGTTTTCAAAAAAAGAAGGAAAACTCACACCTATATGGTCAGTTAATCTATAACAAAGGAGACATGAATATACAATGAGGAAAAGACAATCTCTTCAATAATGGTGCTGGAAAACTGGATAGCTACATACAAATGGATTAAACTGGACCAATTTCTTTTTTTTTTTTTTTTTTTTTTTATTTATTTTTGGGACAGAGAGAGACAGAGCATGAACGGGGGAGGGGCAGAGAGAGAGGGAGACACAGAATCGGAAACAGGCTCCAGGCTCCGAGCCATCAGCCCAGAGCCTGACGCGGGGCTCGAACTCACGGACCGCGAGATCATGACCTGGCTGAAGTCGGACGCTTAACCGACTGCGCCACCCAGGCGCCCCTAAACTGGACCAATTTCTAACACCATATGCAAAAATAAACTCAAAATTAAAGACCTAAATGTGAGATCTGAAACCAAAACATTCCTAGAAGAAGACATAGGCAATAATCACTTTGAGATTGGCCTTAACATATTTATGTATATGTCTCTTCAGGCAAAGCAAGTTTATTTTTATTTTAACAAAAATAAACTATTAGGATGATATCAAAATTAAAAGCTTTTGCGCAGCAAAGGAAACTATCAGTAAAACAAAAAGGTAACCTAATGAATAGGAGAGAGTATTTGAAAATGATATATATAATAAGGGATTAACATTTGAAATTTATAATGAACTTATACCACTCAACACACACGCACACACTATTCAATTGAAACAATTAAAAAGTAGGCAGAAGACCTGAATAGACATTTTTCTAAAGAAACATGCAGATGGCCAACAGACATAAAATGATGTTCAACCTCACTAATCATCAGAGCAATGCAAATCAAAACCACAATGAGGTATCACCTTACACCTGTTGGAATGACTAGAATAAAAAACCAAGAAATAACAAGCGTTGGTGAAGATTGAAGAAAAGAGAACTCTTGTGCACAATTGGCAGATAGGAATATAAATTAGTGCAACCAATATGGAAAACAATATGGAGTTTCCTCAAAAAATTAAAAAAAATAGAATTGCCCTACATCCAGTAATTCCACTACTGTGTATTTAGTCCAAGAAAACAAAAACACTAATTCAAAAAGATGTACATATCCCTGTGCTTATTGTAGTATTATTTACAGTAGCCAAGATATGGAAGTAACCTAACTGTCCATTGATAAACAAATGGATGAAAAATATATGGTGTGTATCTGTATCTATGCATGTGTATGTATGTTTGTATATATAATTATATATATATAATATATATACATAATATAATAATATTATATATAATATATATAATATATATAATATATATACATAATATAATATTATATATTATATATATAATATATATAATATATTATAATAATATATATAATAATATATATACATATATATAATAATATAATATATAATATATATAATATATATAATATATATACGTGTATATATATATATAATTATATATACAAACATACATACACATGCATAGATACAGATATTGTGTATAGATACACATGCATAGATACAGATATACGTGTATATATATATATATATATATATATATATATATATCCAAAAATATACATATATATATAATGGAATATTACTTGGTCATAAAAATAATGAGATCTTTCCATTTGCAATAACATAGATGGACCTAGAGGGCATGATGCTAAGTGAAACAAGTCACAGAAAGACAAATATCAAATGATTTCACTTATATGTGAAATTTATAAAACAAAGCAAACAAACAGATTTAAATACAGAAAACAAACTAGTGATTGCCAGAGGGAAGGTAAGTGGAAGGAAGGGTGAAATAGATAAAAGGGACTATGAGGTACGAACTTCTAGTTATAAAATAAATAAGTCACAGAGATGAAAAAGACAGCATAGAGAATACGACAATAATATTGGAATAACATTGCTATGATGACTACACTTATGGTGGGTCAAGTAATATATAGAATTATGAATACATATGTTGTACACCTGAAACTAATGTAACATTGCATTTCAACTCTATAAAAAAGGAAGAAAACTATGACATACACTACAACAAGGATGGACCCATTAGACTATGCCAAATGAAATAAACTAGTCACAAATGAACAAATACTGTATGATTCTACTCATGAAGTAATTAGAGTAGTCAAACTTACAGAGACAGAAAGTACAATGGCAGATTCCAGGAACTGAAAGCAGGAGGGAATGGGAAGTTGTTGTTTAATTGGTACGTTTCAGTTTTGCTAGCTGAAAAAGTTCTGGAGATGGATGGTGGTGCTGGTTGCACAACAATGTGAATGCACTGATGCACTGAACTATACACTTGAAAATTATTAAAATGGAGCACCTAGGTGACTCAGTCATTACGCATCTGACTTCAGCTCAGGCCCTGATCTCACAGCTCATGAGCTGGAATCCTGCTGCAGGTGAGCATGAGCCCCACTTTGGGTAAAACACGAACCCTGGGTGAGTGCCGATTCTCTCTCCCTCTCTCTCTCTCTCTCTCTCTCTCCCCCTCTCTCTTTCTCTCTCTCTCCCCCTCTCTGTCTCTCTCTGTCTCTCTCTCTCTCTCTCTCCCCCTCATGGGATTCTCTCTCTCTTTCTCTTCCCTCACTCACTTGCACCCTCTCACTCAAAAAAAATTATTAAAATGCCAAAATTTGATATATATATATATGTTATATAATTAAAAAAAAATAATACATAGAAACACCATGCATCAGGAGCGGTGTGCATACTTCCTGTGTGGTGAATATTTACACATTTATCTCTAATATTATGAACACAGTCACACATATCTTTAGTATTATATATATATCACATACTTCCAACATTACATATAAATTCACATGAATAACATTTTACAGGTTAACATGTAGGACTTATAAATAAATCTCAAGTGTTTCATGCATACAACCATACACCTAGTGGTACATCTACATTTTAATATATACTACATAATCTATTGTCAATGTATATTTATAATATATTATATATTACTGAATATATACATTATATATATTATATGTAAGATATACACATACCATTTGCATACATCCATATAGATTTTGTATGTATATAAAATACATACAAATACATCCCCAGGACCAGCCTAGTCCTCTCCCAAGGTGAATACACCACATATATGCATGCATACATCTTAATACTTGAATATATAAAACCCAGTTCTGTATACACAGCTACATTTTCAGGATTACATATATATATGCAACTCCAATGTTATCCACACATATGTGCATACCTCTTCAGTGGTGGATATACACATATGAATGTTCAGAGTTGTTCACACATATGTAAACATATATGTGAACATACACAGCCATGTGTAAATATATCCCTATATAGCCATAAATTTTTTTAAATGCATCTGCATATACATCTCTCATATTATATGCATACACATACTAATGTTCACTACTACATACATACACAGGCATCTTCAGGGTTTTACACACACACACAGAAGAGTAATCTTATATACACAGAAAGAGAGAGGTTACATCATGAGACCCTTTTCCTCTTGTGATTTGTGGCATCAGCCTTATTATTTTATAACCTTAACTTGTGTGTTATAATTTTTTTTGTCTTGTGGTAAAGGGTTTTAATTTAATCAAAATCTTGAAGATTAAATAATTAAACCTGTCACCATCCATAGTTTTTATTGTTAATTAGTCATGGTGAGGTGCCATTGTCATAGGATGCAGGGTCCCTAAATTTAGCAGTGGAATATTACACTGATCACACACAAAAACAGCCTGGAGTCTCTAGGGATCAGCTGCACGTCAGCAAGTGCGTTGTGGTTGAATCCACCCTTCACCTATTAAAGGGGGTGCTCCTGGAGTTGTCAGCAACAATCTGCTTGTTCTCTGGCTGTGCATAGCAACAACAACAACAACAAAAATCTGCCATGCTTAACCCCTTGAGAGTCCCATGATAGCAACTCGGAGGAGGAGGATTCTCTTGATCAGCTCTGGGCTGCTTGCCTGCCTGCCTGCCTGCCTGCCTGGCTGAACTAGAGCTTATCTCCCCCAGAGAGACAGCTGCTTCCCTAACCAGAGCCACAGGCTCTCTCCCAACCCTTTCTGTATAGGTTGGAGAAAGGGAACCAGCCAAGTATGTTTCCTTCTCAGTGTGCCAGGTCAGATGCCTCTTTATGTTCTTCTTCTCAAAAAAAAAAAAAAAGAAGGAAAAAAAGAAAAAAGGTAAAATACATAGCATGATACTTACTAGCACTCCAGCTACCATATTCCTGTGTATACATATTCTCGGCCTGAAGGCAGATCTGATAAATATCAATATTAATTAATGCAGCCACAAGATTCCTCCTAATGCCTTTTCCTCCATTTGGTCTCACCCTTGAAGTGGCATCCTGCTGTGACTCAAAGAGTACTGGCCTTGGAGAAAAGTGCTTTTGGGGATTCGGAACCCAGCTTTGCCACTTAATTAGAATTATGATTTTCTCTTATTTTTTATTCTAGCTAAAATCTCAATTTCCTCATTTGTAAAAGAGGATTTTTTGAGCATGAATAAATTTCTACTGATTGCCCATTCTATTCCTTTTTCCCACCATAGTGAGGTGGAAAAATGTCCTTCTTTGTTATTCTCTTATCTACTTCCTCCTTAAGGAGAATAAACGTGATTATACCCCTTCACTGCTACCAGTACCATTGAGTAGTCAACAGAATACTTGGATGCATAGGGTCACTGGGAATAGTGACAATAGTTGAGTCATTAAGAGATGCAGGTGTCTTCTTTTATCTTACAAGTAATAAACAGTTAATGAAGGTGTTTAAATATTAAATGTTTCCAGGTACCAATAAGGAATTAACAATAGAAAGAGAACAAGGTTTTACATGTTATTTTCTTCCATTCCTGTATGCTGGAAACAATGTGGGAGTGGTGACCAAGAGTAGACTGGAAGGGCACTGAAGTGAGAGGTAGTCTGGAAAGATGAAAGTAGCAGTATTTTGCCTTTGTGTTTTCTCCTCTCATATTCCTTTGTAGGCTTCCCTGATTTCAGGAGTCTGATGTCCTAGTACATTTCCTAGGTACTCAAAGTTCTATCATGCTTAATTTTACCATAGCAGCAACCACTTGTGTAAACTTTTCCCACTTCTCCTAGTGAAGTTGCTATCTAGTGACCTGCTCTCCCATCTCATGATAAAACCTATTAATGCTGCCATATAAATGATTGACAGTTGACAGATAATAAATACCATGTGTCAGGCACCATTCTAAGCACTGGAGCTACAGCAGTAAGGTAATTAAGGTTCCTGAGCTCCTGAGTTTCACTGTAGTCAAAAGAACGTAGAATATAGAGAAATAAATGAACAAAATAATTCTAGAGAGTTGTAAGTTGCTTACAACTCAAGTTGTAAAATAGTAGTTAAAGTAAGTTAAAGTAAGTTAAGTAAGTTAAAATAGTAGAATGAGTATAGGTGAGAATGAAAGATAGAGGCTAGATAATGTAGAATTTATGGTCCTGTAGCCCATAGCAAGAATACTCATTTTATTCTAAATGACATTGGCATTCCACTGTAGGGTATAAGCATAGTGATGTGAACTAATTTGCATTTTCAAAAGATCACCTAAGGAGAGACTTTATGGTACATTGAGAATAAGGGATTAGCATTAGATCTATCAAGAAGAAGGACAATTAAAAAAAAAAAAAAGCAGATTCCTAATGGTGTCATAGACAAATGCATACACACACATACACACACACACACACACACACACACACACACTCACACACGATAGCTATATGACACAGTGATTTATCTATGAATTAGATGTTTGGAAGAAAGAAGAAAGGAAGCCTTAGCACCACAGGAATTATACATGATAGCCAAATTTCTCCTGATTCCACTTATTGGACTTGTCCTACAGAAGGAAGATGCAAAAACAAACAAACAAACAAACAAACAAACAACAACAACAACAAATTTCCTCCCTCCGGGAGACCTCACTACTTATCTCTGGTAAAGTTTCTCTTCCTTATCTTCATTATATGGTTCCATTACCCAAATGACCTAAGGGAGTTGGTTCATTTGCAGTGAATGGGAGAAGGTAGAAAACTGTGTTTATTCTCTTGGCTATTGTGTTTTCCTTCATCTGTTAACAATGTACATCTTATTCATGTACTGAAAGATAAGAGCAAAACAGAAATTGGGTGAGTAGTGAAATATAAGAGACATATTTAATTTTATGTAAATTCAGCTTAAGTCTTCGAAGATGGTGGTGAAGAAATTGTATAAAATTTTCAAGTGCTGTTAAAGATTTCCTTCATTTTTTATGTTCAGTGACTCATTCATTCATTGTGCAGTTGCATACTATGCTCTGAACTCTGGGCTGAACATGTATAGACAATGAGAATTCAGAGATGAACATGGCACAGGTTTTTTTCTTTTTTTTTATGGGGTTCATACTTTAGTGGGAATATGTGAGCGCAGATTAACCTTGACCAAAGATAGGTTTGCAACTTTGTGCCTTGCTCTTGAGAGTTAGCTTCTAAGCCCTTGGGATATTCTACCTGACAAAAGCATTTTTGTTTACATGGAGATCTTTGACCATGACAAATAGTCTATGTTAACCATGTGATTTATACATAATCAGCTCCACCTTTGGAGGGATTAGAGACTAAAGTCAGACATTCAGGTGGTCATCTGTGTCTATGTGGCTGACCCCCCCAATAAAAAGTCTGGACACCAAGGCTCAGATGAGGTTCTCTGATTGGCAATACTCTCTGCTGTGAGAAATAAATGCTGTTTACATAACTGTACTGGTAAAGGACAACTGGAAGCTCATGCCTGGAACTCTTTGGTACACTGTCCTGTCTGCTTCTTCCCATTGCTTATTTTAATCTGTAAAATAATTGTGTTGTAATAAACCCTAAGTCTGAGTATAAGGGATTTTCTGAGTTCTGTGAGACCTTTTAGCAAATCATTGAACCTGAAGTTGGTTTTGGAGACCTACTGAATTCTCAGATGAACATACATGAATGGCTGGTTACAGAGAAGTTATTAATAGAGCAAAAGATACATGCTTTAGGATCCAGAAGAAGTGCACATAACCTAGTCTGAATGGTCCAGGAAAAGTTTGTTAGAATTAGAGAAGTATAAAGTGAGTCTTAAATATGACTAAGAAAAAAGAAAAGATATTCTAGGCAGGAGAGAAAAATAAAACTGATGTGGGGGAGAGGTATGGAAAACTAGGGAGTTGCAAGTGGTTGTAGATAATTAGGTAAGTTGACAAGGGGTATAACAATGAATGATTGAAGAATGAGAGAATATGATAATAGAGATCTTTGACATCCTTTGCCCCATCAGTGATTGGAAGCTATTATATGATGTTAAGAATGGAAGTAGTGTAGTCAGATTGTATTTCAGATAGATTATTCTCAGAGGCAGTGGGGAGTAAATACTTGAGACAAGGAGATCACTCAAGAGGATATTACAATATTTTACCCTACAATGATGAAGGTTTAAATAATCACCATGGGTATAGAAAGGGAGGCAATGGAAAGCAATGTGTCTGAAATTCTAATTAGAGTTGGAGATTTATTTTAAAAAAGCCAAGTCTAAGGTGAAATCCAGATGTTGGGCTTGGGCAATTTGTGGATGATGATACCACTTCCTGAGGTAGAAATGCAGGAGGAAAAGCATTTTCAGGAGAAAAGTGTTCTGCTTTGGAAATGCTGAGTTTTCAGCTCCGGTGGAATCTCAAGTGTATATGTGTAGTGGCATCTAAACATAAAGACGAGGAACTGAGCAAGTGGTTTAACCTGTACAGCATGCCAAAGGAAACTAATCTAAAAACTGTGAATTTTATTAAGTGTTTCAAAGGCATAATGAAATGATAGGTTTTTAGTATTACAAATCCAACATGTCTGATAAAAATGGCTGTGGAGAGAGTAGAAATCAGTTTGTTATTTAAATGTGTGTTTTATTATAATCGTTGGTGATAAGGCAAATCTCAACTACATACTAACGAAGAAACTGGAAGATTTAAAAGAAAAATTCTACTCACAAGGGGACCAGATGATAAGGATGACTCAGGAAAGATTTATTCCCATAACTGGCAAAGCAAAACTCACACAGCCGTTTCTGCTGTTGCTGGACTAAGGCAGTCATCTTATTATCCTGTCCTATCTCCCTGAGAACCAATCAATTTTTCCCCCGAAATTCTAGCAAATTCCCTTTTAGGGAGAGAGTGTGGTAGCGAAGAATTCTATATGGAGTCATAAGGCTTAGGTTTTAGTATTAGCTGTCAGAACTGAAGTTTAAAGAAATGTAAGGCCTTTCTCTAAAAGTACCAGTGATTTATACCTTGTAGGAATTAAGCTTTGGGTCCTCAGTGGACAATTCTAACTGAATGAATAATTTAATCTAAAGAACCTAGAATGCATATTCTTCCCATGTCGTGAATTCTACTTTGTTAATCTACAATTTGACCACGGCATTTCTTATCCAACTCCCATTTTGTACAGTTGGTACAAAATTTAATATGGGACTCCAGATAAACTCCACCTGATTTTAGGGGGACAAAGCCCAAACTCTGCCTCATCTCCCTTGCTTTACAACTCCCGGTCCAGTTCTGATAGCGCATAGAAGACTTACTTACCCTTTATGTGGTCCAGTTAGGATGCCAGTTCTAGCACTCCTTTCCTATGTGACCCTGGGTAAGTATCTTATCTCCTTTAAATATTTCTCATCTAAAAGATATTTGAAGCAGAACAACTACTGAAAATTATCTCCATTAAATATTTCTCATCTAAAAGATAACTGAGGCAGAACAATTACTGAAATCTCTTCTTCCAGCCTGCCATTTTATGAGTCAAGGACAGAGGTAACGGCATTTGAATTAACTCTTAAAAGAACGATTGAATTTCATCACAGGGAAAAAGAAAACAATGAGTTTGAATGGAGATGGATTAGGTTGATAGGATAAATGATGATATGTACGTGAGAGTTAGAAAAACTGGATGACTGAACTTAGACAAAAGATGAGTATTAGGTGAATGGAGACAGAAGTGACATGGGACTTGGAACACTAACATTGTCAAAGATACAAATAAGTTACATAAATTCCCAATGAATCCATGGTCAGAAGTCCAGGAGATCAAGGCTGGCTTCCAAGAGAACCCTCCTAAGATATTTCATATCAAATAAAGAATTATATGATCAAATAAGCCTAGGAAACAGGCATTCATTATCATCTTCCTGAAAATGCAGAAAGTACCTTAATGTATTTAAGACAGAGGATTTCTGCAGGGAGAAAACCATCAACTTGGTTTAGCCCAGCAATCTCACGTTATTCAGCTTTAGAATAATCCCTCTCTATTTATTTACATTTCATCAACTAACACGCTAGGGAATGTGCTATTTTAGTGTGATGGAGAAGGTATCTAAGGTTTAGGAGCTAGGGCATCAAAAATGTTGAGAAGCATCATCAGGTCTCAGGTGATAGGGCACAGAAGGGTCAATGTCTAGCTGTTGAGAGTTTTTCTCAAAGGCAAATTCTTAAAGGTGGGAACCACCCAAGTGAGTTTCTTCCAAAAAAAGGCATATCTTTCTATACTCTTATTCCCTCAGTCTTTCCAGCTAAAGAAGTAGTGGCAGTTCAGGAGCCTGTAGATCAACAGAAAGTGGCTTCAGCTGTTTAAAGAAAGGACTTATTGAGTCTAAAGTGGCAGGAGGAGTCCAGATAACACATCTCAAGCCAACTTAGGTAGACCAAGAAGAGACACTGCTTTTTCAAAGTTTTGAAGTTTGCTCTCCTTTCTCTGTGCGATGCACTAACATAATAGGTTTGACTCACCAGGAGATGACGCATACAGCACGGGGAGTTTGAAAAGGCACTGCTTAACCTTGCTAGGAAATGCTGGTTTTAAGAACAGCTGGAATATTGCTTTCTGATCCTCGACCATCAGCCCAGCAAGGACGAGAGATGTTTTGATGAAGAACAAAAAAATAAAAAATACTTCATTGGGCAAATAAATCTAGTGAATATTGATAGCATTGAGAAAACAACTTGACTTAAAATAATCCTTTGTACGTAAGTAAAGGTGGCACCATAGCTGCAGGAATCTGGAGATGCATATTGTATGAAGAGACCATTTCAAAGTGTCTTTTTCCATTGACATTTTAAAGAAATATTTTTAATCTGCTCTTGTAAAATCTAGTATTTATGCTTTATCACAACAACTGAAACAACAGGTTGAAGTTGTACATTATCAATCTGGTGACTCAAACATATATAGGGTTCATTTCCATTTGTTGCATGAAGTGCATACAGTAAAAAACAGAGAATAATGAACTTTGTGGACAAGCACTGAGCTAATTATTAGGGAGGGGGAAGTGTAGATTATAAAAAAAAAAATAAACACACTGCCATAGAGTTATTTAACTCCTACTATGTATAAAGCACCTGAACAGATTGGAAGGAAATAAATTAGTAGAGAATTTAGCGTCTATGGTTTCAGTTAAAACCAATTTCTTCCAGAACCAGAAATCCACTTGGGCTAGTTCAAACAAGGGGGGTGGTTCATTGATGGGAACATGGAAGAAAGTCATGTTACCCAAGGGCAGAAAGTAAGGTACAAATCAGGCTTCTGAGAACTGGAAAACTATTAGGAACAAAACAACCACCCCTCTATGTAGCCTCAGCTTCCTTATATGTACCTATTCCATAGTCTTTTTTGTCCTATACGATTGGCTGGTACATGACTTTGCCTTATAGTGGTACTGATTTCAGTCTTGGCTTCACACAAATGTTAAACTAGAGGGGAATGCATCACAGTCTCTCAGTTTAAATTCTCTCTTCAGAGAAAATTTGATGGTTGCTGAACAAAAGAATAGACACTTTGGGCAAGGTGTCTATCTCTCCAGAGAGCAAGAACTGAGTTGTGAGTTGTGGCTGTATGTAACATGTATGCCTTGTCCTTCTTTGTACTACAGAACGGCTAGTTTTTTTAAGAAGAGGTATGGAAGGAGCAGACCCACTGAATACGTCTATTATAACTATCCTTAGAAATCTTATATTGAGATAAGAAAAGAAGGCAAAAGATATCAAGGAAGCTATGTTACTAAATAATAGACAATAACATCTTCTGGGGTTCAGACATGAATTGAATCTTTGGTTTGGAAAGAGGAATTCAAACAGAAGTGGACAGGTAACAAGGAGAGTATCTTGGACAAAAGAAATGGTATGAAAATAGTCATATAGATGGTAATGCATAAAGAGCCTTAAAGGGAGGTATTGGTTAATTTAAGGTAAAAATATTAAAAAATATTTTTTCAGAACTTGTTCTGTTCTGGGCAATACAATGTGTGGATATTACATTCCAAATATTACATTCAAAATATTTATTGAGCATCTACTGGGCCAGGCACTATTTCAGGTGCTGTAAACACATAAACAAAAAGTTTTTGCCCCCACGGACCTTATTACATTTTAGTAGCTAGAGACAGAAAATTATAACTTTTTTTTTCAGGTGATATTGAGAAGCATACAATGATTAATTAAATAAATAATTACCTAAATTAACAAAAATATCAACTTTATTCATTTGAACTAGCTTTCTCCATGAAGCTAGCACCTTGATTACACTGAAAATCTGGGTGTGTATCGTCACATTTTCAAAGACTAAAGAAGATAATCTTTTCTGAAAATTGCTGCAAGAAAAAATCCAAGGAAAAACTTAAAAACTTTCCTAGGATTATGCCTATTCCTTGTCTCTCTCCTTCTCTTAAACCAAATGCTGTAGTCAGGAGAGTAGGGTTTATCTCTCTGTGGTGTCTATGGTCACATGTGTATCTCTCAATTACATGTTGTGGCCTGGGAGGTTTTCCTGATTCATCTTATTTTACTAGCCTCTCTCAATATTGGAGTACTCCATTGCTCAGTCCTGGGACCCCATCTCATCTCAAGTTACATTCTCTTCACATATCATTCCATTTGAGGGCTTTAAATAATGTCTTCATGCGGTCGACTCCAAAATTTTTTATCTGTCCTTTTATGTGCGGCTTGTACCTCCTTTAACTCTCCTGGCTATTTTATGGACATCCTAAACTTGAGTCCAGAATTGTACCATTGAGACACCTGTTACTTCCTTTTGTCTTCCCTTTATAAATAAGCAGTCATACTTTCTATCCAAATAGCTAGACAAAATGAAGGATATAGCCTTCATTTCTACTTCACATGATCTTTCTCCAAGCCACAACCAATCTATTAGCAAGTCTTGTTCACTGTAACTTCAAAATATATCTTGAATTCATCTATTTCCATCTGTCTCCAATATACCATCTTATTCAAAGCCACAGTTCTCTCCCAAATGGAATATTGTTACAACTCTGTGATTGTTCTCTCTGCTTCTACTCTTATTCTTCTGTATTCCATGGTCTCACTATAGTCAGAGCAATCATCAGGTCATATCATTTCTCCATTTCTCCATTTCTCCATTTCCAACTTGTCATGATCTTCTTGTGACACTCAGAACAAAATCCAAATCCTTCACTCTGGTTTGCGAAGCCTGACAGCATTTCTGTTAGGTACACAATGTTGATCAGAAAGGAACATCACAATGTTGAAGAAGGAGAACACATCAGCGTGCATTGGTAGAAATAAATAGGTAGATTCATGGAAAACTGTACTCTTCTACAACATATTATAAAGGAGCTGAAAAATAAGAAGGAATTACATACAGTATGTTTACATCCTTCTCATCACAGAATGGAGGCTGACCAATTAAATCTAGGTTCTCTGCAAAGATTAGCTTCTCATGCTCCACTTCATGTTGCCTTGGTGACAGAACACCTGTGTAATATTTATGCAATAGGTAGAAAAGCCACACGTATATTCAAGGTGCATCAAAGCATGGCCTATATAGGTATACCTTAGAGGAAGGTGTGTGGAAGAGTTTATAGAGGTTCTGCACCAGAAAGCAAAACAAAGCAAAACACAAGGAGAAAAATAATGTAATTTATAGGTTAACTGGGACTTTAACAGCACTCCCACTGACCTTAGTCATAGCACTATAAATAAAATAAATTTTTGTGAGCATTTCTGTTGCAATTCCACTCCTCTCTAATCCGTTGCTGAATGGAATTAAACCTTGGAAAGAGTAAGTATGGAATCAACAATTTTGTTTATGAATATGTATACCTTTCGGATTTCATTTCATACCCTTTTGAGAGTATCTATATCATTTGTTTTCCAAATTAGGGCACTATTGAATGTAAAAAGGGGTCTACTAAAAGTAGATGAAGATGACTGGAACAAACTGGAACTTTCCAACTAAAAATAGATGAAGATGAGGGAAGAAACTGGGACTTTCCAGAGGAAACTAGAATACCTGTGTGATCCTCCAGTTATTCTTCTTTGGTGACCACGTTCAAACCACACCAACTTTCTTCTGATTCTTCAAACCTATCACATTCATTCCTATCTTGAGTCATTGCAATAACTGTTCCTTTTACTTTGAATACTTTTCCTCCATATTATTATACAGAACAAAGCTCTTTTATATTTATGGCTTGGCTTAAAGCTCCCTTTTTAAGATGGTCTTCACAGCCAGCCCAACTTAAAGTATATCACGTCATACTTCAACACACCAATTTCTCCATTATATGCTTATCATACCTTGATTTTTTTGTATTTATTTTATTTTTTGATAAATAAATCTCCAAACTATGAACTAAATTTCTTAAGGGTACTGTTCCAGCTATGAGAACAGTGGGCACTTAATTAGCATTTGTGGAATAAGCGTTTGTGAATGAATAAATGACATCAAGTAGTTTTCATGTTGGGTCATATTTAAAACAATAATTTGTAATTAGTGCATGATATTTACTTATTTATTTAATTTTTTAACTTTTTGTTGTTATTTTAGCAAAAAAAAAGGAGAGCGAGTGCAAGTGGTAGAGAGGAACAGAGAGAGAATATTAAGCAGGCTCGACGTTCAGCATGGAGACGGACTCAGGCTCAATTCCATGTCTATGGGCTCATGACCTGAACCAAAATCAAGAGTCAGACACTCAATGGACTGAGCCCCCCAGGACCCCGTTTAGTTCATGATTTTTAGATCCAGTACTCACACTTGTAACTTTATGTCACAAATCTCCATGGTCTTTTTGTTTTTGGAAGTTATTGGGGGTTTTGTTTGTTGCTGTTATTTCTGTTTTGCCTGAAATTGCCCTAGGTACTTTTGTTTTGTTTTGTTTTCAAGAAGAATTTGTTAAATTTCTTAGCCCTTGTGTTTTGTTTTGTTTTTGTTTTTGTTTTTTGTTTTTAAATTTCCTTCCAAGATGAAATAAAACTTAGTCAGGTACAAAAAATCACTAGGGGTTTTTCCATTGTATTCTGGAATTTAAATTTATGGAGATAAAGATTTTATTCTTTGGCAAACCCAGTTTTTCTTCCACAGTGTGTAACTCTCTTCACTGTCACTCCCGTTCCTTGGCCTGATTGATTACAGGTGATTTTTTTTTTTTAATTGTGGATCTTCAAAACATTATTCTTTAGGCCATTCCTAGGTATTTGTCTTAGTTTGGGGTCCTGTAACAGAATACCATATAAGACTGGGTGACTTGTATGCAGCACAATTTTATTTCCAGTTTATTCCAGTTTTGGAATCTGGGAAGCCTAAGATCAAATTCAGTGTCTGGTGAGGGCCTGCTTTCTGGTTCACAGATGGCTACATTCTTGCTGTGTCCTCACATGGCAGAAGGAAAAGGGGAACCCCCTGGAATTTCTTTTGTAAGGGCACCAAGCCCATTCATGAGGGCTCCATCCTCATGATCTAATACCTTCCAAAAGCCCATCTCCAGACACCATCACAGTGGGGATTAGGATTTCAATAGATGAGTTGTGGGGAAGGGGCACTGACATTTAGTCTACAGCAGTGTTACTTATTAACCTCTCAAATAGATAGCTGTGATTTAGAGATACTATTTTTCAGCTCAGAAAAGTTTCATTCTATTTGACTTTGTTATTTAGTTTCAGGGATCATTTCTATAGTTTGTTACTAGACTTTATTATTTAAAAATTTTAAAATATCATTGAAAAATTTCTGTGACTATCTTATATTCTCTTTTCTTGAAACACACATTTTTCATCTATTGAAATTCCACTGTTACTCCATTGCAACCTCTCTGCTATCTCAGAGCTGTTCATTTGTTGTTTAGTTAGTATTTTCCCTCCTTATTTTGTGGGAGCTCCATAGATTTGTAATTCACATCGCTTTTTATTCTGCACTGTTGATTCTGGATATTATGTTTGTTTCCTTCCTTCCTTCCTTCCTTCCTTCCTTCCTTCCTTCCTTCCTTCCTTCCAGAGAAGTAGGGGAGTGCAGAGGGAGAGGGAGAAAGAATCTCAAGCGGGTTCTACATGAGGCTTGATTAGAAGACCCTGGGATCATGACCTGACTGAAATCAAGTCAGATGCTCAACCGACTGAGCCACCCAGGAGCCCCTGGGGCTTATTATTTTCTAATGCTCATTTTAATCCCGTGAGTGAATTTTTAGCTTCTTTATATTTCCTTTATAAATGTCTCTCCTATTTTATTACTTCCTGTGTTTAAGGTAATTCGTTTACTTTTAATCACATCGTATTTATCCAATTCTTAATTTTTTATTAAAATGTTGCTTTTTATTTATAACACGAAGATCATTTTTAAATATGCGTTTTCTGCAGTAAATATTTTTGAAAATATGCTCTTTCTTGTATCTCAGTGCTACCATAGTTTCTTGTAGTACAATATTCCAATCAAACCCGGGATAGCAATCTAATGGACTAAAATGATAGTAATGGAAACCAAAATAAAGATGGAAGATACAAGAAACCAAAGTAAAGATGGAAAAGAATAAAGACTAGTGACTTGGAAATCTCTGAACCTGTTGATTAACTTTTATGAGTTCATTGACAGTGTGGATATCTTCAAAACCGCTTTTCAATGAAATTGCTTTATTTGTAATGTATGAGTGAAAAGAGTGAAGTTAAAAAAATTGAAAATGGAACAGAAGTCCCACAATTTTTGGAACAGTGGAGGACCATTAGAGGTAAAAGTTTGTGGATTCTTCTAAGATTTTTCCAATATCAAGTTTCCAGAGTCAGAGCAGAGTTCTTTGCTCCTGGTGGCCTCAACTTTATCAGCAAAGTAAAAGATGAGGTTAAATTCAAAAGAAAGTGGAAGTGGGAATGATATCTCAGTATCTAGAGAGTCTCCTGTGGGCTGTTTCCAGGAAGTTCAGGTAAGGCATTGCTTTAATTTTCATTTCAAGAACATATTCCTTAATTGATAACCAATACACTTTGCCCTGAATATTTTTTTCTTCAGCTTAAAATGCTTCACAACAGATGTCATATCATACCATAATATCCATGGACAAGTTTTAAAATTAATTTTATATATCTCCCCAATAACTGTGTGTAAGTTAAATATCTACCTCTTAAGTTGTTATAACCCTTAGCAGGTTATACATAATCCATAAATTATTTCATAATTTAGGTTGTACAAAACCTATTGTTGGTTGCATTAAATAATTCATCCAAACAGCATTCATTCAGCAAAAAACATAATGAGTGTTGTTATTATCAGAGAATTCCTGTGTTAAGTGCCTTAGAGATGAAGAGGTTGTTACCCTGAGGAGATCACAGCCCATTTTGGAAAGTAGTACAAGCATAACAGGACAGGACAGTGTAACTCTTAAAATGCAAGTAACGTATGAACAACAATTATATTCATCCCCATATTCCTACAACAATTTGTGCAGTGTCAGAAATATAACTAGTATTCTATAAATAGTGGCAGAATTTTGTTTTCTTTTGTTTAAGGAACTCATGTAAGCTCTTTGAGGATAGATAATTAATTCTATATTAGTCTCTTTATTTTTTCCCAACTAGTAAAAGGTTGAGCACATAGGAATTGCTTATGAGGTATCTTATGGATTTCATGATCTCATAGCATATGGTCAGCTTTCCAAGGAGACCATTTACAGCATTAGTGGTCCTCTAAGACAAACTGTCAGGTAAATACACCAATTAACATGAGCAAAAAATATTAAGAGAATTATTAGATATCTTCCCTTTGTTATGTTTAAATGTTAGGCTTGATATGAAGGCTTTAATCATTAAAGGAGTATTGTGGAAAAAGTAGAAAATATATGAAATAATTATCTTTGACATGTGAGAACTAAACACTACATTTCAATGAAAAGGTTTGATGCTTTTTCCATTGCTAATTATGAAGATGGCTATTGGAATGGTGTTGATGGTGTTAATGATAAAGTAGGAAATGGCAATAATGATTACTGTGATGTTAGGGTGGTGCTAGTGTTAAAATTAATAATGACAATTGTGTAGCAATGTGAACAACGATGAGGTCCTGCTGATGGATGATATTGGAGATAAGGCAAAGATGATTATGATGATAATACTACTGGGAAGATGATCAAATAATCAGGGATGATGTGAAGGTGATGTCCCTGGATGACAACAATAAGAAGGAGGAAGATGATGAATAAAGTCACTGCAAAGCTCTAGTACTTGGAAAGACAAAGTTGGCTGGACAACTGAGTTATTATTATTATTATTATTTTTTAGCCAGTAGGTACTAATAAGTAATGGATAGAAAAAATATCATCAAAGTCTTGAGATTAAAAAATCTTGAGACTTTTGTATAGTCCATGGATCCAAAAAATAATAAAATTGAATTACTTGCTAAATAGTCAGGTTGTGAGCTGATAAATTAACTTTCAATGAAAATAAAAATAAACTGTTTCTGGAATGTTCACAATTTTGAACAATGATTCTCTGCACAAAGAATTTCAGAAATTTAGAAACACCTACAGTTAATTTAAATAACATTTTAGCTAGATTAATTGAGAAACTGAAAAGAAGTGACATACTGTTAGGTCTACCTATGTTTAAAAGTAAACCATTTAACAATATTAATCATCTTAAGTCATTATTTCAGGCAACTAAAATAATTTACAGGTATTTACCTTAAAAGTCAACTTAATGAATTAAAGAAAAGTACCATACAACTTCTTGAGCGCCTAACTATTCTTGGAATTGTTCAAGAGCTATACTTAGTAAAACTGCATCTTTGAAAGAGACCAACAATATTAATGTAAAATCAATCCTCTGCACTAAAATTGCTTCCATGAGAAACTACTGACATCATTCAATGACCGAAAGCTTATGCCGTACCTAGCAATGCTTTAGGAACTGAAGAATTATAGACATGAGTAAAAAGAACTCCTTGTGAGACAGATGAGAAAAACTGAGTGAAAAAGACAAGACATATACTATATATCATATTGAAGTGCTTTGGATTAGAAGTCAAATAAAATGGGTTTTGACTCTTATCAACAATAAGTCTGTTCATAAAAATTACTCAGTTTTCTTATTTAGGCAATGCATATAAAAATACTTGCTCTGCCTAATCATGAGGGCATAGGAGTTTCAATTAAGATTACATATGAGCAAGTTCTTTATGCATTTTAAAATATTTCAATTTTTAGGAAAAACTGATAGAAGGTAATTGCTTTCTCCAAACTTTAACTTTATGAGGAAAAATAATCTTTAAATCTAGTATTTGTCTCTTTTTACTACTTTATTCTCACTGCCAAAGAGAAGCTGAAGTGACTTATTTGTTTCATAAATTTGGGATAAAAAAAAATTGGTCTGGTCAGATCAGCTCTGTCCTTCATCTTAGGAGCAAATATTCACAATGAACATGAGTTCTCCACTTCTTCATGCTCTGAATTCTACCTGGGCAGATTGGGCATGTCTACCCCAGTACAGTGCTAACTGGGACTGGGTATAGAAATGCATGATTCTTGGGTTAAATGTTGACAAATGTATTTGCCATTGATTGAAGACAGACACTCAAACCCAGCTTCTATCAGCTGTAAAGGTGATCCTTTGATATCCATGTTTAATTTATGATGTTATCCTGATATGGGGGTCTGAAAAAATCTCAAAATTCACCAGGAGTTATATTGTAATTAATATTATATAATAAATTAAAATTTTAACTCAAACAATTCTACCTTGTATCTAAAATACATTACATAATTGCATAGTGTAGGTATCATGGTACAAATTACTCTACTCAGCTAAAACCACTGAATGTCTAATGAATAAATCAAGAATTCCCCTCTGAAAAAAGTAATTATCCAATAGGTTTTGATGGTAATCAGTTCTGTAGAAGATGAATGGTGACATCTATGTCATGTATTTGTCATCATTGACATAGATAACAGGTACACTGTTAGGGTACTAAAAAAGAAATTGCCTTAAAATATACATTCGTAGACTCTATGCAAATCAACACATCACACAAGACATCATATGACTCAAGTTATAAACAGGCTCTATCTGGAGATCTTTGAGCTTAGCAGGAAGGTCATTATACTTCTTAAAAGACCCTTCCTCCTCACAAGTCCAGGCAAAAATTCACAAATCGACAGTAGTTTCCTGACCTTCCTACTGTGTGACCCAATGACTATGATAATCTTCAAAGTGGACTAGAATCCTGCAGGAAGAATTTACTGGGGACACAATTAAATTCAATGCAATACAGCCAACTTAATTGTATTTCTCCCATGTTTCAAAAATAGCTCTGGGGAAATGGAGATAGGACACAGAATTAATACTAAAGAACCCATCAATCTAAGAAATTAGTCCAAAAAGGCAGCAAATACTTATAGTTGGTATAGTAAATGCAATAACAAGTATGCAGAAGCTATAGTAGGGGCATAAAAAAGAATGATTTACTCTAAAGGGGTTCATATGACAAGAGAAAAGAAAAGCATTAGAAACCAAAGTAATAACAAATACAAATGCTTTCAGTGGATAAAACAAAATGATGAGCCACACATATTTTTGATGTTTCTAAAATATAAAATGAAAGAATGGATTTGGAGAGAAAATCAGGGTCCAGGTTATGAAAGGTTTTGTCTACAATAATAAATGACTTGTAATGAGGCACAGACATTGGATGGGCTTCAAGCATAGTATTGGTATCATATTTCCATTTTAGAAAAATCATAGTTAAGGAAGAGTAGAGAATGGCATAAATGAGGTACAGACTGTACCCAGGAATGCCGGTTAAATGGTTGTTAAAATATTCCAGGTGAGAACATGCATGGCTGTTCATGTAGGAGATTAAACTGGAAGCCAGCTTTTGAGGCAAAATATAAATCTGGGGAAAAAGGTAATGAATTATGGGTAATGGATTTCTGCTCAAATGGCATCTTCATATACCCTCATTTCTACATACATACATACATACATACATACATGCATAATTTGTTTTTTTTTTCCCATTTGTATTTTTAAATGTGAATGATAAAGGAAAAGGACAAGTCACCTTATGATTCTTTGTGACAGGGCTAAGTCTGAGTTAGGAAACCAAACTGAACTAGAAGAAAAAGTAGTCAATGGAATATCATTGGAGTTCCACCACAAGGATTCAATGAATCAAACAACTGCAGTTCAAAAGTCACTTTGGGATTATCTGACCCATGACTTTTGATCATCTGACCTATAATTTTTCATCCTGACCCAGGACCTTTAGACAAAGAACTTATCATAACATCAGAAAATGCCTAAAAATAATATCTCTATACAGAGTTTAGTTTCTGAATGAGCTCATGCTACTTTCTGTTCTGAATCAGATTTCCAGGTAGGCAACTCTACTCCACATTTTCCCCCTTACCTTTGGAATTTGTTGCTATCTGCCAAAACATTTGCCCTCCTCTACTATTTGCATAGTAGTCATCCTCAAAGGGCCCTGAGTTGGCCTCATGTTAACTAGGGTTCATTACAAACCATTAGCCAACCAGTCATGACACTCCTTAGTGTTGTTATATTATTAAAATGTATAGATTATTATTTTACGTTATTATATTAACTGTTATAATGATATATAGTATTTTATTGATATAATATTTTGGGTTAGGCAGCTTTGATATAGATTTTTAAAAGCTTTATATTTAAATGTTTAGATATGTGATATCTAAACAAATATATATACATATATATACACACACACACACACACATATATATATATATATACATATATGCACAGATATAGCACTAAATTTATGCTACATAATTTAATTCTTACAAAAACCCTATAAAGTAAGGGTGTGCTCTTGTCATTTGATCTATCAAAAAAGTGAAACTCAGAGAAATAATTTACTTAAATTCAGCTAACAAGGGGCAGAGTTATAAATTAAGCCTGGTTTTGTCTGATGTCACACATAGCATTGCCTTATTTCTTTCTTTTTCCTGAGAAACTGTTTTCCTGTCAGTTTACTGCTGTCCAAAAACACCGAGCAATCAGAATACCTTTGATAAGTGTTACATCAAAAATGTTCCAAGAATGTGACCAATATCCCAGCACTGTATATAAAGATATAATGTTGATATAACCTTTAGATAAAACGGTTTAGATTTAAACTTACCTGAAGTGAAGCACACACTGATTTTTTTTTTAGCTGTGTTATTTCAGGTAGTCAATACCACTGATTCTATTTTTCACATGTGAAATGAAAGGAGGAATATTTATCTTAGGGAAATGATGTGTGTGGGTGGGTGGGTGGCTGAGGAGCTAAGCATACTACCTGGCACATTTTATGTTATTATGAAAATTCATACAATCACTTGACTTGAAACTTTTCTCCAGTGATTTTAAAAAAATAACACTAGAGACACTATGTTGAATTATATGAAAATAAACCATCTAAATTATTATAGTGTTTTATTCTATGCTGGCTATTACTTTGCATATGAATAATCTGTTCTAAGATATTCCAAGATTTAAACAAAAATAAAACACTCTATTCCATGAACACTGTCGTATTTATCTGCATTTTTTCAAGGTTTTACAAACACTTCATAAATTTAGACATGCAATTTGTTGGCTTAAAACAGGTATCATTAGCTATTGGATTATATGTTTTACATCACCCTTTATTTTCAGGACACTTTTTAAGAGAGTCATATCATTAAATCATATTCCAATGGTGGGACAGGATTTTGAAAATATTCCCTTTTTTCTCCAATCGCAGAGATAACTGGGAAAATACTAAGCACATCTATTTGTTCACAGAGAAATACTTGACTTTGCTATGAGATTTGCAACTAGGAATAAGGAATTTCAACTGAAAGAGCCCCTGGGAAGCTACAAAAAGGGTAAACATGACAGGGAAATGTGAGCAAAAGGTTTTTCAGTAGTCGCAAGCTTTTTCAAACCATTTCAGAACATGATATATTTCCCTCTTCAAATTGGGATGTTTTGGAAATGTGAGTGGTCGGTTGGTCTCTCTCTCTCTCTCTCTCTCTCTCTCTCTCACACACACACACACACACACACACACACAGACATACACACACACACACACACACACACACACACACACACACACTTTTTTGCTCATTGCAAACTCTCCTTTTTGATATCAAATCTGTTCCAACTTCCTGTTATGGGAAATTGGGAATTGAGAACCAATGTATGGAAAATTCTGGCTATCAAAAAAAAGAAGCTACAAATGGCCCTAGAGCCTTCCCAGCCCACAATGCTCAAGATGAGCATAAACAGGAAAGTGGCTTAGATGACAACGACTGACTCACCCTGTGCGCCTGGGACTTGTTTTGCAGTTCACCTGGCAGGTGCAATTATGTCGGCAAAGAACGAGATGAAGAAATGACCTTTGAAGGCAGCTCTGGGGTGTGGGAGTTATGTGTGGAAACCTTATTAGACATCGGAAGCAGAGCTTCTGAAGTAATAGTCCAAGTGTAAAATAGCACCTCTGGATAATTGTAGCATAATACAATAGTTTTGGCAGGAAAATTTGAAAAGAGATACTGGATAAAATATGAATTGAAACTCACATTTATACAGGAAGTTCATTGAAGTTCCTGAGATTTTTCCTATTTGAAATCCAAGAAATTTGGTTGGATTTTAATTAGGTACATTTATGCTAATTTGTATATTATTTGTATTATATCAGGCAACTCAAGTATTAGGTTGACTTAACACTAGTTGTCACATGTATGCTATACAAAGCACACTGGGCTAGGCAATATGGTAGTATAAAGGTAGATTCATTATTTATACATTATACTTCACTGATTTCCAAAATATATTTTGCAATAAATACAAGCATACCATTTCCTTAATAAAATAGAAATATATTAAACAAATTATACTGAAAGAAAGGAAATTATTTATACCAATATCCCAGCAATGTCAACACTGTTTTGAACATTAAATTTTACCCTGATCCGGCACATCTAAGGTAAAGAGTAAAACAGAAATGATAATATTTTCCAACAAGATGAAAAAAATACAAGTTTTTCAGTAAACACCAATTTTTTTTCAGATAATTAGTTCTTAAAAATTTTACTACGTGTGGTCCCTTATACAAGAATAAGAACAACAATAAATATTATCTACCCTCAAAGAAGATATAATATAGTGCCTGAATTGCATGGTATCTAAAAGTACGGGCTCTAACTGCTACATCACTTTCAGATTTTTTGTTCTACATCTTATTGCTAAGTGACCTGTGGTAAATTCTAAACCTCAGTTTTCCCCTCTATAAAATGGGGTACTACTACTATCTTAGAATTTGTAGAATGCTTATAATGTGCTAGATTCTTTTCCTTTTTTAAAAATATAATTTATTGTCAAATTAGTTAACATATAGTGTGCTCTTGGTTTTGGGGGTAGATTCCCGTGATTCATTGCTTACATACAACACCCAGTACTCATCCCAGCAAGTGCCTTCCTCAATGTCCATCACCCATTGCCCCCTCTCCCAGGTTCTCTTCTAAGTGTTTCCCATATATTATTTCATTTAATCTTCATATGACCGCCTGGTCAGAATTATTATTTATACTTATTTTAAAATGAGGAAACTGAGGTACAGCCTAATTAATTAACTAACACATATCACACAGCCAGCAAGGATTTCAGTAACGACTTCATGGAATTATTGTGAAATTTAAATGTGATAATGGGAAATGTTCAATATGTGGTAAACATTCAATCTATGTTAACTGTGATCTTATTGTTGAAAAGTAAAAATAAATCGACGTGAATTATAATGTGATACAATAATACAAGTGAACTATACATTCTGGTTCCAAATATACTGAAGGTAGTTAAGAAAGAGATTACCCTGCTCATCATAGTACACAAGAAAGTGACAGAACTTGAGCTTTTTGTGAATTGGGTTGAATATTGAAAGACAAGGAAAGGTGGTTATTGTAGGGAAGGAAAACAGAATGACCAAGGCTCAAGGGTGAAAACTCACAGCAGGTTCTCCAGAGAAAGAACTGCAGAGAAATAAGGATTGAATATGTGTCACATGTGTCACATGGACAGCACACATACAATGCAGAGACAACATAAATGCAAAACACACATAGCACACATCTACTGCATAAACAACATATAGATCTCTCTCACACACACGGCACATGCATTGCACAGATGTCACACACACAACACATATACTGTACACTCTACACATACATCACAAACACACATGTCCAACAGATGTAACACACACACACACACACAACACATATAAGACACACACACCACACTTACATTCACACATATATACAACACACACAGTACCCATGCAACACAGTCCACACATACATGACACACACCACACACACATCACATGTGCAAATACACAATACATTTCAGGGGAAAACCAGATGACCTGAAACATCAAATTAGAAGATTTACGTGATTGGGGCGCCTGGGTGGCTCAGTCAGTTAAGGATCTGACTTTAGCTCAGGTCATGATCTCATGGTTCATGAGTCTGAGCCCTGCATGGGGCTCTGTGCTGACAGCTCAGAGCCCAGAGCCTGCCTCAGATTCTGTGTCTCCTTCTCTCTCTGCCCCTGCCCTGGTAATGCTCTGTCTCTCTCTGTCTCTCTCTCTCTCAAAAATAAATAAACATTAAAAAAAATTTAGAAGATTTAAGTGATTCTGAGGTAATAAGGAGCCACTAAAGTTTGAACAGGACTTGGCATAAGGCAGGGATAATCTAAGATTAATTTATTATAAAATATAATAAATATGAGTAGGAATTTGATAGGTGAGTACATGGATAGAAGGATAGTCACAGACTAAAGAGTATATATTTTCCAAAGCTTAGTCTGGAGCCTGCTGATGTCTGTTTTGTTTTCCTTTTCTTTGTTTTGTTAGTTTTGTTTTGCTCTTTTTTAACTCATGGTACTAATTTACTTTCTCACCTAAGTAGTTAGGGTTCCACAGGACACAGTTGACCTGCTAAAATGAACAACTGAGGAAAAGTTAATAAAATGGCTATTTATTAAAGTGTGGATAGGGTTAGGGAATCAACAAGGAATCATGCAGTACTCTAGGCCTACCTACAACAGGAAACATATGCTGTGTCTCAGGCCTCAATAATTAAAATGAATAGTTACTGGAACCTGCTGTGAGTAGCTATAGTTGAGCAGAGGACTACACAAAGGAACCATGGTCCTCAACAGAGGAACAGATTCAAGCTGAAGTCATCTGTAAGGGAGAGGGCTGAGGGAGCCACGACCCAGGCTTCACCCCTCTCCCTCTCACCAATTTTGCTAGTGCCTTCTATTGGCTGAACCCATTCAGAAGCCAGACAAGAGGAGCCTGTGGAGGAAGTCCATAAAGATGAGATTCTTGGAACACAGAGCAGGGACAAAGAAGGTGAGGAATAGATCTGTAGGGGAAAACAGAAGGTTTGTAGCACAAAAATAAACCTCAAATTCAATTTGATGCCCAACTTTGGGGATGGCAATGGCCACCATGATTGTAGCAGGTATGTATGTATGTGTGTATGTATGTATGTATGTATTAATAAAAGAGGAGACGGAGACAGAGACAGAGACAGAGACAGGGAGAGAGAGAGAGAGAGAGAGAGAGAGAGAGAGAGAGAGAGAGAGAATCTTAAGCAAGCTCCATACTGGACTTTATCCCACAACCCTAGCATCATGACCTGAGCTGAAGTCAAGAGTTGGACACTCAATAGACTGAGACACCCAGGCACCCCAAGATTGTAGCAGTTGTAAAGCTGGTATAGACCCTAAAATTCTCTAGTTTACTTTTTTATGGTTTTACTGCTATCTAAGAAATAATAAAATCAATACTAAGGTCCCCCCAAAAGTTACATAGCCTATCAATCAAAATACAATTCAAGAAACAGAACCCTAGATATTTACTGAAGAAAGAGATTTTGTACAAAGACCTGGGTATTCACAAACCTGGAAATTCTGGAGGAGAGGAAGTTCAGGAAAAGTTATTGGACTACCAAATTCAAATATACACAGATGAGGCTTATAACCAGAGCCACCACCGCCACTGATTCCCAACACTCATGGAACAAATTTGCAATCCCAGCTGCTAGAATGGTCTCTCATGGCTCAAATTTCTTTGGTTTTGCTTCTGGAATTCTAACTGAATAAAGAACTGGTAGCATCTAATTCCCATACAGAACTGTAACTACAAGAGACATTTAGAAAGGTAGTGCTTTGCTTTTCTAGACTCAGAAACATGAGATGCTTAGAAAGAGAATGGATGCTGAGTCCCTGTGTCCCATTCCCCCGAATCACAGCTTGTATCAGGTAGAGCTGAACTACCTATTTCAGCTCCACAAATGGACCCAGATTCCAGGATAAATAGAAGAAAACTAATACAATCACTATTAAAGTGATATTTCAAAGGGTTTCTACTTCAGGAGTATTTTAATTTATTGATAAAACGATGACTATAAAATCCCAAGATACAACGGTTGTAGAGAAAGCTTTCAGAAGATGCTATATCATACACCATAGAACCTTAGTTTCTGTACCAGAAAACCCAATGCAAAGACAATCACTAACTGCTGTGAGAATACAGGTCACATCTATGTGTTGGGCATCTTAAGCTGAAATTTTCACACAATGCTACACACTTAATCTATGCTACAGAATTTAATTCTTACAAAAAAACCTATAAAGTAAGAGTGTGATTTTGTCACTTGATCTATCAGAAAAGTGAAGCTCAGAAAAATAAAGTAATTTACCTAAACTCACGCAACTAACATGGAACAGAGGTGTAAATTAAGCCAGGTTTTGTCTGATGCCACACATAGCATTGTCTTATTTTTTTCTTATTCCTAAGAAACTTTGTTTTCCTGTCAGTTTGCTACTGTCCAAAAGCATTGATCAATCAGAACACCTGTGATAAGTGTTATATCAAAAATGTTCCAAGAATATGACCAGTGTTGACATCAGTAAAGCACTTCTCTTTTCATGCTTATTTCCTATTGTATATAAGACCCTATCCCAGTTTCCACTCCCCCTGCCAAGGTGCTTTCATTTTTATGAGATGGGATTCCCTCTTTTTTTTTCCTTATAAGTGAGTAATTCGATATTGGTTTCAAATTTGAATGAGAATACTGTGAATCCTGCCCACACATTTCACTTTTAATTCTATTGTGAAGGATTGTGGAATTGGAGAGTGAAAGAAATGATGTTGACAAATGTATGCATAAGAGCCTCAAGCAGTTGGACAGTCAGTCCCCTTCTGGGCAGAGTGGCAGATTAGGGGGGGTATTGGTAGAATAAGTACAAAGGAATTCAATAGAATTTTTTTTCCCACTGCACAATTCAGTCTCCAAAGCCAAGCCAGATAAGCCACCCACACTATTTAATATTTTCCATCTGTTCAACTTTACAACTTTGAAAACAATGACAACTGATGTATAAAAGTGTTTAATATATTAATATGAGTTACAAGTAATTTAACAGTGGAGATGAAATTTAAAGCAATATTAGCAATACTTCTCAGCGACTGTATTAATTTTATTACTACTAACACTAAGGACAATTGCCTTCCCTGGGCCTCTAACTATTATTCTCTTTTATTATCTTTTTGTAAAATCTTGATGTCTTGCTTTCCTTTTTACAGTTTTATTGTTTATATGTCTTTTATTATCAATCTTCTCAAAATGTTTTAAAGAATGTTTAAAAATTATGATTATTTATATATTTTTAATGTTTATTTATTTATTTTGAGGGAGAGAGAGAAAAAGGGAGAAAGAACAAGTGGGAGAGGGGCAGAGAGAGAGAGAGGGAGATAGAAAATCCCAAGCAGGCTCCACAGCTGTCAGGGCAGAGCCTGGCATGGGGCTCAAATTCATGAACCATGAGATCATGACCTGAGCAGAAACCAAGAGTTGGTTGTTTAACTGACTGAGCCACCCAAGCACCCCATGATTTATATTTTAAATAAGGATGATCTGTAAAGAAAATTTGGAATAATAAATGTAGAGCTATGGTTAGAGAAATATTAACTCCATAAATTTTAAACAGAAGTACTAATGTTATAATGTCTCTTAAATTGAAAGTTATGTTAATACAGTATTTTGTACTTACAGAAGTTGACTATATCATTTAATACCTTTACTTTTTGAAATAAACTTTAACTTTATAACAGTTTTAGATTTTCACACCAATCATAAAATAGTAGAAAGTTTTTGTATACTGACCTGTATCCAATCTCCTCTATTATTAATATCTTCCATGAGTATAGTATTTTTGTTATGATTAATTAAACGATATTGATGCACTTGTATTTCTTTGCCATTTTATTTTATTTTTATTTTTAGAGATGAAGGGGTGAAGGTGTGGGGTGGGGGGAGAGAGAGAGAGAGAGAATATGAATCCTAAGCAGGCTCCATGCTCAGCGTGGAGCCCAACACAGGGCTCTAGCCTATGACCCTGGGATCATGACCTAAGCTGAAATTAAGAGCTGGACGCTCAACTAACTGAGCCACCCAGGCACCCTACTTTATTTTATTTTATTTTATTTTATTTTATTTTATTTTATTTTATTTTATTTTATTTTTATTTTATTTTTATTTTATATTTTATTTTATTCCAGTATAGTTAACCTACAGTCATATATGTTATATATATAGCCTACGGGAATATATTAGTTATATTATATTAGTGTTATATAATAGAGTGATTCAACAATTCCATACATTACTCAGTGCTCATCATTTAATTTTTAATCCTTATCACTTTCTTCATCCATCTCTCCCCCCGCCACCTCCCCTCTGGTAACTATCAGCTCATTCTCTATAGTCAAGAGTCTGTTTCTTAGTTTGTGTCTCTCTTTATTTCCATTCCTTATTTTGTTTCTTAAATTCCACTTATGAGTGAAATCTTATGATATTTGTCTTTCTCTGAGTGACTTATTTTGCTTAGCATTATACTCTCTAGCTCCATCCATGTTGTTGCAAACGGCAAGATTTCATTCTTTTCTATGACTGAACAATATTCCATTGTATGTATGTATATGTATATATACTGTTGGGCTTCTTTATCCATTGATCTATTGATAGACACATGGGCTCCTTACATAGCTTGGTTACTGTAAACAATACTGCTATAAACATAGAGGCACATGTATCACCTTGAGTAGGTATTTTTGCATACTTTTTATTTATTTATTTATTTTCTGGTAAATACCCAGTAGTGCATTACCAGACCATAGGGTAGTTTTATTTTTAACTTTTTGTGGAACCTCCATACTGTGTTCCACAGTGGCTGCACCAGTTTGTATTCCCAAGAATAGTGCACAAGTGTTCCTTTTTCTCCACTTCCTCGCCAACATCTATCATTTGTGTTTTTAATTTTAGCCATTCTGACAGGTTCAAGGTGATAATTCATTGTAGTTTTCTTGTTGTGTTTCAAGTTTTTATTTAAATTCTAGTTAAAATATAGTGTAATATTAGTTTCAGGAGTAGAAATTCAGTGTGGTTTGTATTTCCCTGATGATGAGTGATGTTGATCATTTTTCCATGTGTCTGTTGGTCATCTGTATATCTTCTTTCTTTTTATTTTTTTAATATGAAATTTATTGTCAAATTGGTTTCCATACAACACCCAGTGCTCATCCCAACAGGTGCCTTCCTCAATACACATCACCCACCCTTCCCACCCTCCCACCCCCCATCAACCCTCAGATTGTTCTCAGTTTTTAAGAGTCTTTTATGGTTTGGCTTCCTCCCTCTAATTTTTTTCCTTCCCTTCCCCCACTGTCTTCTGTTAAGTTTCTCAGGATCCACATAAGAGTGAAAACATGTGGTATCTGTCTTTCTCTGTATGACTTATTTCACTTAGCATAACACTCTCTAGTTCCATCCACGTTGCCTCAAAAGGCCAGATTTCATTCTTTCTCATTGCCACGTAGTATTTCACTGTGTATATAAACCACAATTTCTTTATCCATTCATCAGTTGATGGACATTTAAGCTCTTTCCATAATTTGGCTATTGTTGAAAGTGCTGCTATAAACATTGGGGCACAAGTGCCCCTAGGCATCAACACTCCTGTATCCTTTGGGTAAGTCCTAGCAGTGCTATTGCTTGGTCATAGGGTAGATCTATTTTTTAATTTTTTGAGGAACTTCCACACTGTTTTCCAGAGTGGCTGCATCAGTTTGCATTCCCACCAGCAGTGCAAGAGGTTCCTGTTTCTCCACATCCTCGCCAGCATCTATAGTCTCCTGATTTGTTCATTTTAGCCACTCTGACTGGCATGAGGTGGTATCTGAGTGTGGTTTTGATTTGTATTTCCCTGATGAGGAGCGATGTTGAGCATCGTTTCATGTGCCTGTTGGCCATCTGGATATCTTAGATCTGTATGCTGAAAACTATAGAAAGCTTATGAAGGAAATTGAAGAAGGTATAAAGAAATGGAAAAACATTCCATGCTTATGGATTGGAAGAATAAATATTGTTAAAATGTCAATACTACTCAAAGCTATCTACACATTCAATGCAATCCAAATCAAAATCAATCAAAATTCCACCAGCATTCTTCTCGAAGCCAGAACAAGCAATCCTAAAATGTGTATGGAACCACAAAGACCCCGAATAGCCAAAGTAATATTGAAGAAGAAGACCAAAGAGGGAGGCATCACAATCCCAGACTTTAGCCTCTACTACAAAGCTGTAATCATCAAGACAGCATAGTATTGGCACAAAAACAGACACATAGACCAATGGAATAGAATAGGGACTCCAGAATTGGACACACAAAAGTATGGCCAACTAATCTTTGACAAAGCGGGCAAGAATAGCCAATGGAAAAAAATGACAGCTCTTTAACAAATGGTGCTGGGAGAACTGGACAGCAGTTCAACAGAAGAATGAAACTAGACCACTTTCTTACATCATTCACAAAAATAAACTCAAAATAGATAAAAGACCTGAACGTATGTCTCCTTTAGAGAAATGTCTATCCATGCCTTCTGCCCACTTTTAATTGGATTATTTGTTTTTGGATGTTGAGTTTTATAAGTTCTTTATATATTTTGATACTAACACTTTATTGGATATGTAATTTGCAATTATCATCTCCCAATTCAGCAGGCTGCTTTTTGATTATTTATTGTTTATTTTTTAAAGTTTTTGTTTAAATTGCAGTTAGTTAACATACAGTGTAATATTAGTTTCAGGCATACAACATAGTAACTGAACATTTCCATACAACACCCAGTGCTCATAACAGCAAGTGCTTTCCTTAATGCCTATCACCTATTTAACCCATCCCCTCACCTGCCTCCTTTCTGATAATCATCAATTTGTTCTGTATGGTTAAAAGTCTGTTTCTTAGTTTGCCTTTTTAGTTTTCTTAACTGTTTTCTTCACTGTATAGAAGTTTTTATTTTGATGTAGTCCTAATGGTTTATTTTTCCATTGCCTCAGGAGACATACCTAGAAAAATGTTGCTATGGCCTTGATGCACTTGTATTAACTTAAAATAATGTCTTATTTCTGTTTTGGGATCCCATCCAGGATACCACATTACAGACAGATTATTAACTCTTGGCCATGAGTTAGTGTAGTTAATTTTTAGCCTTAGAGAAATGATTAGTTTCTTTTGAGACCACATGGGAGTCAAATAGCAAAGTAGTTTTATATATATAAAATACAACCTAGCTCTGTTGCCTCTAACTTTTCTGTGCTTTCTTTTGCTGGTTAAATCAAAATAAAGCTGGCCTCTACCTGTGTGACTTCCTTTAATTTACAGTTGAGGTTTTAGGGCATAGATTCTCAACTCTACCTGTACACTAGTATTGTGTGGGTAGCTTTGAAAAACATTAATGCCTAGGTTCTACCCTAGAGCAATTAAATGAAAATCCTTGAGTGAGCAATCCAGGAATGGCATCAGTATGTTTTACAGCCCCCCAGGTGATGCCAGTGTGCAGCCAGGATTGAGAACTCCAGGTTTAGCGGTTGAGTATTCTCTCCTCAAGTTATATAACTACTCTGAGAATAAATATGAGTGAAGTTGACAGCTACTGGTTTGATCTTTTACAACATTGGCTCTAAGTTGTGGCAGAACTGGAAATTTCTCTGGCATCCACTGAGCAAGACAATGTGCATATTCAAAGGCATTGATCTAAGAGTTGGGAGATATAGTTTTGTTCTATGTGGATGATTTGAATATGTGTACCATAATCTCTCATGGTTATAGTTAAGTATTACAGGATTGGGGTAGATAGTGCCTAGTATGATATGGTAATTATAAGTCTGAACATTCTAGCTTCATCATACTACTGCTAGCCTCATTATACTTACTGCAATTATTATTCCTGAAGGTGATAATGGGGCAGAGTTCTAACACTCAAACCAAATATACAGAAAAGGAAGGAGAGTAATAAAAATACTCCTATTTTTTAAGCTAAATAAAAGTTCCATTTATACAACTACAATGACAATTAGAAGATCTGTCTAGATGCATACATAAATTTCTAGGAGTGAAAAACCTACATGTAATTTAATCCAAAAGAATTTAGTTTGTAATTACTTTTTTAAAATATTTTTTTTTTACTTTTTAAAGTTTTTATTTATTTTTGAGACAGAGAGAGACAGAGCATGAGCAGGGGAGGGGCAGAGAGAGGGAGACACAGAATCCGAATCAGGCTCCAGGATCTGAGCTGTCAGCACAGAGCCCGAGTGGGGCTCAAACTCACGGATTGTGAGATCATGACCTGACCCGAAGTCGGACACTTAACCTACTGAGCCACCCAGGTGCCCCTGTAATTACTTCTTATTAGTGTACCCTCTTAGATGATGGAGACTGAGACTTAGTTATAATTACTCCAAGTGCTGGTACCGTGTGTATATGTATGTATGTGTGTATGTTTGAAAAATTAAATACAGTAGAAAGAAGGATTACTTATGTTCTCAACAGCTCATTGTGCTGAGGAGAGTTTTCAAGCATTCATGCTATATATTCCAGCTTTTTAAAACATTAGGTTGTAAACATACGTTAACAGATAACATAAAAAATATACATTCCTTTATAATAAAAAGTGGTGAAATTTGGGGAAATCTAGATCTTCAATCTGTCACAAATATAAGTAACTCATGAGAAAATCAAGTTGTTATTAGAATCAGGGTGTGTGTTCTAAACACTATAAAATCACATCATCTACACAGTTAAATTAATTTTTCCTTTTGTTAGACACTGCATCAAGAGAATCCAATCACAACATCAAAGACTATGTATATATACTAATATACACACTCAATCACACACATTTATGCAGCTACTGGGATAAAAACATTTTATAATTCTTTTTAATAAAAATAATAACCTTATGAGACAATTATGGTTAATATTTTACATATGAGGAAACTAAGCCCAGAGAAGTGATATAAACTTACCTGAGTTGTCAGAAGTAGTCTGATAACTGATTTTAATAGATTTTAACATTAATATCTCTGACTCCAAAGCTCAGTTAGTCACTATATATACTATTTTACTAACTTTTGAGGGAAAGGATAAACAATGCTAGTTATTTGCCTTTTAATTTGAAAGTCAACACATTAGATGTTTTGTACTTAAGAATGAAGGATAGCCAAAGCTTATGGAATAGAGATGTTTTTAAGGAAAGGAAACAAGTATATTAGTAGGGAAATATGGTTAATGGAGACTTGACTTATATTTGTATTTAATATAATACAAATTGTTTAATAATTTAATAATAATTTAAATAATTTGTTTAATAATTCAAAATAAAAATTTACACAAAATCAAAAGAAATATAAATTAATAACATATTAAATTCTGAATAGTGAGAATATGAACATTTGCTATGGCATTCTTTATACTTTTGTTTCCATTAAAAGTGCCAGAAAACCATTCTAAAATTTAAAATATGCAAAAATAGCTCATTCTGATTATTAGTAACCAACCCTATTCAAGTCTCAGACTTCCTTTCAAGGGAACCATGGCCCAGAGGCTTCAACTGACTCTTAGACCTTTATTCAGTGTCTTAATTCAGGAATGAAATGCAACCAAATATCTACAAATAGAAGAAAATGAGAAGTGCCAATAACAATGACCTGGCACATGATTCCTATCTGCTTTTATTTGAAAACTCAAGATGTAGATTGGTTTATTTTATTGTTTGTTGTGATTTTTCCTTCATTGCATTAAATGGAGTCTTTGGATTATTTTATGGAATAGGAAAATTGGCTCCAAATTTGAAACAAACTCATCACTCTAGAAATTAAAATTCAAATTTTGAATTATAAACCAATTTGTGTATTGCTAATGGTTTGGCCAAGGTTTCAGAGATATTTCCTGATATGCAGTTGTGAGTCAATGGGGATTCTTGTGTGGAAGGATAAATCTGGGCATGGTGGATATGCTGATGTAGAAGTAAGGTGGAAGTTGGTGATGTATGGGCAGTGCTATGAAACTTTAGCCAGGAGGCACTGGCTGGTGACCAGATGATAGTGGGTGGGTGAGACAGAAGAGTAACTGTTTAAGTGCCAGAAACATGTTTGGCCAGAACTGTAGATAGCAACCCCCAGTTTTTATGATGGTTGAAACGTTCTATCTTTGTACTCAGGACCTGTTCTGGTCCAGTCCTCATATGAATGAAAACTTTCCAATCTCTATTCCAAATTCTGATTTTAGTTTACCATTCAGAATAATAACACCTAATTGTGCCATGAGTATTTATTTTGCCACTGTATAGTCATCTTTGAGGACACAAATCTGAATATTCCCTTAGTGTAATAGTATAACCAGAGGAAACCCCAAGACACCTGTTAAGGTGTGGCAACAAGTTTTGACTTTTCTACTTTGCACTTAAGAGGACAGATTGAGCAAACTATTGAAATCTAGGCTGAAATAATGAGAAATGGATACCCCTATGGCATATAAAATGGAAAAAAAAACATTACTTTCCTTTGATAATGTGAACTTAAGCCATCATTGAGTTGGCTTTTCGGTAATCTCTTTTGGAAATGGGGTCTTTCATAGGAGTAAATAGGTACCTAAACTGCATTTTCTCTTAGATATAGGAAGTAGGAAGGCTTTTAACTCCTTAAAAGAAAACTTCTAAGTTAAATAAAATTTAAAATAATGATATGAGGAAATAAATTCAGGAGAAATTAAATGTGCACAGTATGTGCAACCTGAATTATCCCTATCAAGGTTGAAGTATTGGAAATACCTGTGCTCTATTTTTTCCCCTCATCTTACTGCTTTCTGGCTTACTTACCATTCAACTTTCTCTCTGTGGAACTATACTCCCTCCATATCAATGGATCAATTCCCAGTTTCTCTCTCAAGCACAGACATGCTTATGATATTGTGTAGGATTTTACTTTGTGTTAACTACTTGTAAATTCTGAGAAGCAGTCAGTAGCTCTGGCACACCAATAAGCTGGTGCCCTACATACTAATTTCTTACCACCCTCTCCTTTTCCCTATTCAGAAGCTAGAAATCCCAACATTTACTTTTATAGTCTCCCATATGTTAAAGTACATGTGACAGTGTAGGTAAAAGTAATTCTGTTGAAGAGGCTTCTGGGAAAGTTATCACTCTTCTAATAAAAAGTGGGCAAAGATTTGGCTACTAGTCTTTTTCTTTTTCTTTCAGCCAGAACACATATGTGATGCTTCAGGTTATAAAGCCATCTTAGAAAATTAGATAATGTGCTAAGGATGAGAAAACTGAATAAAATTAAGCTTTATGAGAAAACTGAAAATTTGTAACATCTCTGTATGCTTATTTTCAAACGTCCTAATATGTGAAAAAATATACTTCTATTTAACACAGTGTTTTTGTTTTTGTTTTATTTGAAGCTTGACATATTCCTACCTGATACCGTGACTAAAATTAATGATACAAAATGTTAAAAGTGTTAGAGTACCTAAAATGGCTCTAATGGTCTTTCAAGACAAAATGGCAGACTCCCTTACCTTCTACATCTCGTTGAACCATAATTAAAACACTCAGAAGGGAATGTGTAAAAGCTCCAAGAATAGGAGGGAGTGGTAAAATAACATAAAGCAATTTAAATAATTTCCGTAACTCTTTGAAAAATGAACCAGAGTAGAAGAAGCTACATCTCCAACATCAAATAAGTAGCAATAATCACAATGGTGGAAGCTAGTCTTTTAGCAGAATCTCATAGAGACTCCAAGCTTGAAGAAAGCAGACGCAGACATCAATAATTGACTTTTAAATGGTATTCAGTGTAATGAATTAAGAACCATATATAGAATAGTTGAGTCAGATTGCCAACTATAGTTACTGTATGCATATAGAAAATCCTCTTCAAATATCTGAAATTTGTCCTAGCAAGTTGTATGGAATAGAGACCAAAGATTAGCATTGAAAAACAAACAACAAACAAAAACACTCCTAGGTTGTATAGCTTAGGGTTGAGAATTAATCGTCTAGTGGGAAAGTGATAACGTTATTATACATAATCTTATAGTATAACATATTATTGGTGGTGATAATTATCAGATGCTATAGGACCCAGTGAGCAGACTCACAGTAAAGGGAAGGTTCTCTGACATCTAAGCAGCCTCCTGCTGTACCACTCTCTCCTATTCTTCATGTGTTCATGTTATCCTCTCCTAAGTTGAAAACGGATGGAAGATCAAGTGAAAGATGCTCCTGAAGAAATGGCACATTAAAAGTCACGCAAAGCAGAGATAGCATGGCATAGATAGACAACTACCAGGCATTGGGGTGTGGCTGGGGCCCATGGTATATAAATGAAATGACAGAAGCTCCTAGAGAAGTTAAGAGGCATTAGCTTATAAGAGATACATCTAAAGAACTGTGTAAGCATTTTATTCATAGGAGTGATATGATCGGGTCTGAATTTTAGAGAAATAACGACGAGTACAACATGAAAGATGGAGAGATCTGAGGGGACTTCTGCAAATGCCCCTTAAGAGAAATAAAATAGCCCAAAGTATGACAATTAGAGTGGAAGGTGGAGATGGATTCCAAACAATTTAGGAGAATTAGCCAGGCTTCATAGCACAATGAAATGAGGACAGGGTGAAATGATCACAAGGAAGCAGCAAACCTATTAGAGATTATGAGAAGAAAAATATTTCAGTGAAATGAATTTTGAGTTCAGTTTTAAAACACTGAATTTGAGGGTCATCTGGGTGGCTCAGCTGGTTAAGTGCTGACTTCAGCTCAGGTCATGGTCTCCTGATTCATGGGTTCAAGCCCTGCATTGGGCTCTGTGCTGACAGCTTGGAGCTTAGAACCTGTTTCGGATTCTGTGTCTCCCTCTCTCTCTGCCCCTCCCTTGCTCGTGCTCTGTCTGTCTCTCTCTCTCTTTCTCAAAAATAAATAAACATTTAAAAATATGTACAAACTTTGAATTTGAGATGATATATAGAAAAATCTTTTGAACTGATGTTCTGAATTCTCCTTTCTCTGGTAAAAGGGATAATGGCTGTTATCTTCAGTCTCTACTTGCTATCAAGAAGAGAAATTATCTTTTGTCAATAATAATTCAAGGAAGCTAATAGATGTTTTAGGAAATCTCCCAATTGCTTCATTTCCTTGACACATGATTCCACCTGCTGACCATAGAGTAGTGAGATTCACTTTTATAAATCACACAATCAATGTCTTCTCTTCTCTAAGCTGATCGCAAGCATAGGTCAACAAAGGTGCTTTGAGGTATAAGCAGTTTAATCTTCCTCAGTGGTTCAACTATTCCTTTATTGTCATACTCCCTATTCTTTCCTTTTTTCCTTCCTTTTTAAAATTTTTTCAATGTTTATTTATTTTTAAGAGAGAGAGAGAGAGAGAGAGAGAGCACGAGCAGGGGAAGGGCAGAGAGAGAGAGGGAGACACAGAATCTGAAGCAAGTTCCAGGCTCTGAGCTGTCAGCACAGAGTCTGATGTGGGGCTGGAACTTGCAAACCACAAATGAGCCGAAGTCGGACACTTAACTGACCGAGCCACCCAGGCTTCCCTCTTCATTTCTTTCTTATTTTATTTTAATTCCAATCAGTTAACATGCAGTATTATATCAGTTTCAGGTATACAATAGAGTGATTCAAGAATCCCATACAACACCTGGTGCTCATCACAAGTGCACCCCTTTAATCCCCATCACCTATTTCACCCATCCCTAATGAAAACCATCAGTTTGTTCTCTATAGTTAAGAGTTTATTTCTTGGTTTCTCTCTCTCTCTCTCTTTCTCTCTCTCTCATTCTCTTCTTCTTTCCCTTTGCTCATTGTTCACTAAATTCCAAATATGAGTGAAATCATATAGTATTTGTCTTTCTCAGACTGACTTATTTCATTTAGCATATACTCTAGCTCCATCCATGTTGTTACAAATGGCAAGATTTTATTCTTTCCTATGGCTGAATAATATTACATAGATAGATATCTATATCTATATCTATATCTATATCTATATCTATCTATATTGATATCTAATCTATCTATAGATATCAGATATTCTTTATCCATTCATCTTTAATGGACACTTGGGATGCTTCCATAATTTGGCTATTGTAGACAATGCTGTTATAAACATAGGGGTGCATGTATCCATGTATTATATCACATCAATAAGAGAAAGGATAAAAACTATATGATCATCTCAATAGACACAGAGAAAGTACTTGACAAAGTACAATATCCCTCAACAAAGTAAGTTTAGATGGAACATACTTCAGCATAATTTGGCCATATATGAAAAACCCACAGTAAACATCATACTCAATGGTAAAGAAATGCGAACTTTTCCCCTATGATTAGAAACAAGACAAAGATGTCCATTCTCACCACTTTTATTCAACATAGTACTAGAAGTCCCAGCCATAACAGAAAATAAAAAGAAATAAAAGGCATCCAAATCAGTAGGGAATAAGTGAAACTTTCACTATTTGCAGATGACATGATACCATATACAGAAACCAATAAAGCCACCACCAAAAAGCTGATAAATGAATTCAGTAAAGTTGCAGAATACAAAAATCAATGTACAGAGATCTGTTGCATTTCTATACAGTAGTAATGAAGCAATAGTAAGACAAATTAAGAGAACAATCCCATTTACAATTGCACCAAAAATAAGATAAATAGGAATAAACCTAACCAAAGAGGTTAAAGACCTATATTATGACCTATAAAACACTACGGAAGAATAAACATTGTTAAAATGTCTATCGTGCCCAAAGAAATCTACAGATTTAGTGCAATCCCTATCAAAATACCTATTATTTCTTAAGAATTTAAAGCCAACTTTAAAATATAAATGTCTCCTAGTATAGTGCAACTCATTAAGCCATCATTAAGCATTAATGTTTTGGGTACAAAAGAGTTTGCCACTTCAGTTTGAGAGCATATTCTGAGGTTTGGGGACTAGGAAAATAAGTATCTGTTCATCTGAATGGAGAACAAATATATATATATTTATCTGTTAGAAAAGCATTTCAGCCAAAAGTAATGGAATTTCCTACTAATGATGGCTTAAACAACTGGGAGTTTATTGATCCTACAGAGCAAGAAATGTGGAGGTAGGAAGCTGTTGGCATTGACTCAGCTCCTCAACAATTTAATCAAGAACCCTGGGGTCAGGGGCACCTGGGTGGCTCAGCTGGTTGAGCGTCTGACTCTTGGTTTTGGTTCAGGTCATGATCTTGTGGTTTATGGGATAGAGCCTCATGTCAGGCTCCTTGCTGACAGCGCAGAGCCAGCTTGAGATTCTCTCTGCCCCTTCACCCACTCATTTCTCTCTCTCTCTCAAAAATAAATAAATAAAATTAAAAAAAAAAATTAAGAACCCCAGACCTATTGCTACATTTTCTCCTTTGTTCTTTGTGGGTTGGCTTTTCATCCTTGAGTTACTGCTCCACAGTCTCTAAGAAACATGACCACAGTCAAAAGCAGGAAGTGAGGCAAAGGCAGGGACAAGAGATGTAATTATGCTTTAGGGAAGAAAACATTTCCCAGAAACACATCTTTTTTTTTTTTCCTCTTATATTTTCATTGCCTAGAAGTTGAGATTGTGGAAAAAAAAAATAAGTTGAGATTGGGCCCCTCTTCACAAATATCAACAATTTTGGCCTAATATTTGAATAAAATATGGGTCTTCTAACAGGAAAATGAGGTAGGTGAAATTTCTTTTGGGTAAAAACAGGAGGTTTCACTTAGGTATCTGGATGTTCTGGAAACAATGTAAGAAAAAATTTCCACCTACACAGGCTTTTGCCTCATTTTCTTTCATGCAAGGAAAAGGATGTATTTGGGTGGTAGTACCACAGAATGTAGTGTTGTGTTTTTTTTTTCTACCTCAAGAGGGTAGGATTTAAGGGTTTAGAGGGACAGTGTTCTGATTTTCATATAGGTATCAGTTTCTAAGGTGTATATATTAAGTTTTTTTAATGTTTTTATTTTTGAGAGAGAGAGAGATAGAGCATGAGGAGGGAAGGGGCAGAGAAAGAGGGAGACATAGAATCTGAAGCAGGCTCCAAGCTCTGAGCTGTTGGCACAAAGCCTGACACAGGGCTTGAACTCATGGACAATGAGATCATGACCTGACCTGAGCCAAAATAGGATGCTTAACCGACTGAGCCACCCAGGCGCCCCATTAAGGTATATATTTTAAAATGTGTATTCTAGATATATATCATGGCAAATTCTGTTCTTCTTTCTTTGAAGCAGTGGAAGATTAAGTGGCTAATCTAAATACAGTTCTTAAGAAGTAGATAGAGAGGATGGTGATTTGGAAAAGTAAGAAGATTTACTTTAAATGGACAGACTAATGGTGGCTTAAGAATCCAAAGAAGAAGCATACTTAGGAGCTTACAAACATATTCCTGCTCTTGCTGGGAGTGGGGGCATTCTGGTTAGGGGAGCAACGAAGTTATCCTTCTACCTAATCCTAAAAACAGAAAGTCATAGAGGGCATAAAGTATGGGTGTCACTTGAACAGTGGCCTCTCTTGTTATAATCAGGGTGAGAAACCAGGAATATCAGTACAGAGTGCAAGCTACTATTCAGAGTCTGAAAGAAACATGGCAGCTTATAGTGGTATTCTAAACCCTAGAGCGTGATTCAAGATATCTCATGTTGGACACTGCTACTCTGGCTCCTCACCCATGTTATTTATTTTCTCTGTCATTGGTCAACTATAGCTATGCTTAGAGGAAAATATATAGCCTTATATGCATATATTTAATAAAGAAAAGCTGAAGATCAATTATCTAGGTAACTATCTCAGGAACATAGAAGAATAGTTGGAAACTAAACCCAAATAAATCAGAGCAAAGAAATAACATGGATAAAGCATCAATTAATAAAACATAAAATAAATGCACGATAGAGAAAACACAGAAAGCTTGTAATGGGTTCTTTGGAAATACTTTAAAATGACAAATTGCTCTTTATGTGGACAAGGAAGCTGTTTGTGTATTTCAGGCAACATAGAAGAGATTCACAAGATTTAAAATAGTTTTTCAACATCAGAGTCATGGGAATATTAACAATTCTTTGTAATATCTCAGTTTAGCACAGGAAACAAAATATGGCCATGTTCCTGAATAGCTGAGTCTTACTTCTGGAATCTCAGTTTCCTTCTCTTTCTGATGTATCTTGTGTTTTTATTGTCAAATCATTTTAGAACATAATGTAGCCTGAGTCTAATGGGTCTGTTGTCTTCTGGACGTCTGCTCTTTACCTTACATGGTCAGAGTAGTGCAGAAATATTAGATATAAATGAACATGTTACTTCATTGGAAAACAATGGAATCTGGGCAGAACGTATACTTACTTTATTAAGACTCCATTCTCCCTCATGGCTGTGGTATTTGGCTTGTTAATATTCTAATACAAACAAAGGGAAGTGTTTAGGCTCCCAAATGAAGTTGGAGTGATAATGTCCTTAACAAAAAGGGTGAGAGTTTAGAGAAAGGAAGAAGAAAATGGATCTTGATGGAGGCTTTTGAGTTAACCTCAAATAGACTGACACTAGAAGGAAACTGGAATGCATTTTGGTCACAGGGAACAAAGCCAGTTAATGTCATATTCGTTATTGTCTTGAAAAATGCCCTTGACTCATAGAGCTTTATTAAATTCTTGATATAGTTGAAGATTAGCCATTTTTTGAAGAATTCTTTGTGAGTACATTTTGCACATAATGAATGAATGAATTTTCAGAGTGGGCCATTCTTGCCCCTTTAGGGTCAGCTAGCAGTCTTCAGATTTCGAACTTGCTGTGGCTTGTTAGAGGTAAGGTGGTGGCAGATAAAGACTGAGCCAAAACTCCAGTTATAAAGGGAGAATATTAACAACATGCCTTGAGGTAGAACAAGAAAATACTGTAAGGAACTTGATGCAGGATCTTGCCTTAAACATCTTTGTATCATATTGTAGAAGCCACACAATTTGTTTTTCTTTGAACTAAACTGAATTGAATTAAATTGGATTTAATTGAATGAGGCTCTGGATCATGAGAGGCAGCCTGAAAGTAAAATCATACCTTTGAAAATACACCAGGTGTGACATGAGCCCGGGAGGCGTGGGGGTGGGGGGGGTGGGGGAGGATATTTGGAGGGGTAGTGACACAAACTGGCCCATGACCAAACTGCCTCTCTCCAAAAACAAAAACTAATGAAGGAAGAATGGATGGGATGAAAGGGAGAAACATAATATGCAGAAATCACATAAACAGAGATGAATAACATGTTAACTACCCTGTTCTCTAAACCCAGTGGCCCTGTACATAGGTAGTGCTCAATAAACATTAGCTGGTTGTTTTTCCTACTCTAAAAAAAAAAACATTAGTAAAAATAATTAGTTTAAATATATAATAATTGAGCCATACTATGGACCAGATTGTGCATACATGCCATATCTCAAATCTCACAAAAAAACTTATATCTACTTTTAGTATTTCTGTTTTACAAAAGGTTGAAGAATCTTAGAGAGATTGGAACTACCTTTCCAAAGTGGCACATGTAGGTGACGTGTTCTGAATGAAGGAATGAATGAATAGTCAATAAACACATGATGTATGAGTTTATGATTCAATGTTCGTGTGTGTGTGTGTGTGTGTGTGTGTGTGTGTAAATGTATTTCTTCTTTCAGCTCTCATTAGCTTTCTACTTGGCTCACTCTTCATTAGTTAACTATATTCGTTAGCACAAAAGTCTTTAGTAGTACTAGTCTAATATTCTGAGAAATACTAAAACAAGAATCTCTGTAAAAAAGCCATTTAGCATATATTCTTGGAGTTAGACTAGCTTTAGTACTAGCTACACCACTTAATACTGTTGTAAACTTGGGCAAGTTTCTTAGCTTCCACATGCTTCAGCTTCCCTACCTATAAAATGAGGATAAAAATAGCACTGACCTCAGGTTTTTTTTTTTTATGATGACTGAATGAGTTATTCTAAGTAATAACTGAGACAAATAGATAGGAAGCACACTACATAAAATTTAACTGCTTTTATCATTTCCCTAAATCTATTGTCTTGCAGAGCGAGGGTGTCCCAATTTTCTCCCAAGACACTCAGAAAATGTGCCATAGATGAGGAATGAGGAATGAGAGAGGAGAAACAAAAATATGAAACCAATAAGAGAGGTTAAGTTCTCCTGTTTGCAGTGACAGATTTGACATCTGACCCATGTTTCAGTTGAGAAAGACTTGACACTCTGGATTGGATTTGCCAGGGAACTAAACGTCCAATTCTCTCTCCAAAAGACACGCCCTGAAGTGTGAGAGAGCACATTTAAGGAACTACAGTGACATAGGTTCATTTCTCTTGGCACTAAGTAAGACAACAGCAATTTATGGGGAGAACAGAAATTTATTCAGACCCATGACTTTACATTACATTGTGTTTTCTCTCTTGGGGAGAAGTTTGGAATGCATAGCAGCTCTGTGATCCAAAGCAACTTGCTTGTCCCATAATATGATACAAAGTGGTAATAGTCAGGAGTCTTGAGAAATGAGTCAGAAGGAGATAATGCTCTTTTGGTTCCGAGTTGCGGAAGCTTTGCTGACATCCACTGCCTGCAAAGATGTTTCTGTCCCAGATAGAAGTGAGATACATGAATGTGGGGGAGGACACAGAACACGGAAACACTTTGGAACTAATCTGATCAATTAATTCAATAAAGGGTGCCATCTGACTATGGAGCTGTCCGGCAGGAAATGTGTAAAAGTCCCACAGTGAAAACATGATTTCTGTTAATCGCCTGCTTTCATCATGCAGGTCCCTTGAGGCAGCCACGCTGGCATATGAAAGGACCTGTCACTGGCTCCACTGCTGCCTAATGTCCTTCATGGGAGAAATCTGGGCCTCAGATTTACCTCAAATATGAAATACTATTAACTTCTCTATCCTCTTATTATTAATCCAGTGTACGGCCAGGAGCCAGGATTTTCCAATATTCCCCCTTTTGTTGTCAGTTACTCCTTGGTTACTCAACATATGTGTCTTTCCGTCTCTTCCTTTAAGAATGACCATGGTTAAAAACCAGAAAAAATACTGATGTTACCTTGGATACGGGCCACATTACTGTTCGTTACTTGCTTGAAAAGGAAAAAAAAAATGCAAACAAGAATTATTCTTCATAAACTTGGTTTAATTCTTGCGAGCAAGTTTGTGAGTCATTTTATGAATGGCTCCCGCTTCAAATTAGGGCTCCTGTTTCCGCTTCCAATGAGCCTCTAGTATTACATCTAATATTGTTTCCTCTCAGCAATTGAAATATACATCCCTGCTGGGTTGGTAAGAATAGAATTTCTTTCCGGAATTCTTTCTTCTTTCTGAATTGCTTCATTTTACTTCCCCCAAAACTAAAATAAAGTAATTTGTACCTAAAACTAGACAAAATTAACCTCATGACTTGTTCTGCTTTTAGTTTGAGACCTGACTGCTTGGCACAAAAGGCTGATTTCACTCATGGCCCCACTTCTTCACCTCTCCTCACTTTCTTCAGACAGGAAGAAAATGGCTTCCAGGGGTAGCAAATGGCCTCAGACAAGACAAACTACTCAAAGGGTTTTAGAACTCACTAAAGTGAAGGCTGATAAAAATGAAGGTTTTGGCATCAGAGTCTATGCCCCCCCATACCACGGGTATCACCCTATTCCTTCGCTCCTGGGTGTGTGTTCACTGTCCTCAGGTCTATCTGCTCAGACTGGCAACTATGTAAGTCAGGCTTCTGAGTGCTCCAAGAACTATCTCACCTTGCTTTTGTGTTCTTGAGAATATAAGCCATAGCTAAAAGGACTGCTTCACTTTCCTTTCTTAAATGGTTACATCATGATGACAAAAATTATTTGTTATAAATCTACCTTTCTTTGTACATGGCAGACCTCACTAATTAAGACTATACACTTTCCTGCTGATACAGAATCCTCCTCAACATAATGTTTGGGGATGCTAGTACCAATTGATTAGCACTGTCATGCATGAAAAACACTCCCCTCCTCACCTCCCCCACAAAACCCTATATTCAACCTTCTGTAGGCTTGAAGAACCCAAGCGTTTCAACATTGTTATTTAGAGAGTGGATAAGAGTCAGAGAGCACAGATATTTGATAGGATGAACTATACCATGCCTGATGAACCTTTTGTCTCAACTTCTGTTAAGCACTGGGTTGGTGGGTGGGGGGTGGGGGGAGTGGTGTGGAGAGGGAGGAAAAAGTTCCAGGTAAGTAACAATCGATAATTATTATCATGCATTCAATTTTAAAAATCAGTAAATAGTTGCTATGCCAACATAAGTTTTGATATTGTTACTAATTCAACCATTATCACAGGTACTAGGCAGGAAAAAGAAAGAATGCAAGAAAGACAGGCTATAATCAAGAAAGCAAAACCTTCCTAGAAACACCCAGCATGCTTCCATTTATATATCACTGGCCAGAACTGGGTCACATGACTGCCCCTAACTCCTAGGGAACCTGGGCAATACTGTTTTTAAAGCTAACACATAGGTATCCCTAACAATGGGAATTTCTGTTAGGAAAGAAAAAGAGAAGAGATTTGGGGACACAGTCACCTTTCATAATAATAACTATCTATTTTTTCTTATAATTTATCAGAGACAAAATTGTATATTTGCTGTCTATGCTAATAGATTGTGAGTTCTGAGCTTATTGAGTATATGTTTGATTTTTACTGCCCATTTTATTTCCAGAAGTGCCTCAGTGTCTATAACATAATAGGCACTCAAAACATATTTGTTAAAAAATGAATAAGCTTCTACCACACTTTCCTAGTTTAGGCAAGCAGTAGCTCCTACTTGTTTTACTATGTATCTGCCTAACATCTCAATTGGTCTTCTTGCTTTCACTCTATTGGCTGAGTGATCCCTCTAAAATGATCTGTAACATGGGGCACCTGGGTGGCTCAGTCGGTTAAGTGTCCAACTTCAGCTCAGGTTACGATTTCATGGTTCGTGGGTTTGAGCTCCCCCCCCCCCCCAGTCGGGCTCTGTGCTGACAGTTCAGAGCCTGAAGCCTGTTTCCAATTCTGTGTCCCTCTCTCACTCGTCCCTCCCCCACTCATGCTCTCTCTCTCTCTCAAGAATAAATAAAACATTAAAAAATTAAAAAATAAAATAAAATAAAATAAAATGATCTGTAACAAAGCTAAACCACTCAATAGTTTACCATTACCTTAAGGATAAAGCTCGGATTCCTGAGCATGATATACAAAGACCTTAATAACTTGATACTCATATATCTTTCTTGCCTCCTCATTTACTTTTCCCTGCTTCTCACTGAATTTCTATAGTAACTATTTTTCAGTTCCTCAAAGAAGCCATACTCTTTTTTTTTTCCCTTGAGGTATAATTTACATACACTACAATTCACCCTTGTTTTTTATACAGTTTTACACACTTTGACAAAATGAATAGAGTTATATGACTACACTATGATCAATATATAGAACATTTCTATCACCCTCCAAAATTCCCTCATGTCCAATCAACCTCTTCCTGGTAACTAATGGTCAGATTTCTGTACCTATGGTTTTCTTTTTTCCAAAAAATATGTAAATAAAATCATGTAGCATGGAGCCTTTTGAGTCTGGATACTTTTATTTAGCATAACACTTTTGAAGTTATTAATCCATATTGGAACATTTATTAGTAATGAGCTCTTGCTTATTCCTGAGTGGTCATCCATTGTGGATATACCACAGATTATCCATTTATCAATTAAAGAACATTAGTATTATTTTCAGTTTGGAGTTATTAGGAATAAAACCACTATAAACATTCACTTACAGGCTTTTGCATGAATATAAATTATCATTTCACCTTGGACTTGGATTACTAGATTGTATGTTGAGTGTTATGTTTAAATTTATAATAAACTGCTTTCTATACTTTTTCCAAAGTGACTATACCAGTTTGCGTTTCTACAATATTCTCTTTTAATGCTGGCCCTTTTGCTTGTCTTGCTATTATTTCATTCATCTACTTCACTCTACTCACTAATACTTACACTTGAGGCTTCATTTTGGTAATTACTTTCTTTGGGAAAGCCCTCCCTGCTCCCAGGTCTGGATTGATGTATCTCCTGTATTCTGTTATACTATTGTGTATCTCATCAATTAATGTTGCATAATCTAAAAGAACACAAAAAAAGGCTATTTCAATCTCAGTTTGAACTGAACTTGCAAGATCACAGATGCCAACTATCCCAGGATACAAAAGAATGTGCCACACTATATTAGTAGAATTTATAAAGGAGGTAGCCCATGTCTATTTTTTCAATTGTGGCTTAGCACTTATTGAAGAATATGTAAGAGAATTGAGGTGACACATCAGGGAGATAAAATTTCCTTGGAAAAACAATATGTAATGAGGCTACAGACTCTGTTCTTTAGGGGGCAGAAAGAGAATGCCTCCATTCCCCATCAAGACAAGTGAGAGAAGAATCCAGAAGAGCAATTCAATAGCTTGATCTTTGTTCATTAAAATCTATGAGAGCACAGCAGCTGCAGCTAGTGCTGAATCCTTTACCAGAAAGGCCTAACATTGTGAGAGTTTTACTAGATGACCTCTGTGATGGTAAGGAAACAGGTGTGAGTCCATGGGAAAATTATGAATACCTAGAATTTTCAGGGCAAAGGATATGTGAAAATTTCTCTTGGACCAATCGGGGGCTATATAATAGCCTTCCTGCACCAATTTAAAAAAGAACCAACCTAAGTGTACTGCCTGAAAAGGTAATGAATGAGATTTCCAACAGAGTCTGTGTCAAGCAGATTGTCTCTAGTAGAGACACTGATAATAGTAAGAGAAGTAAAGACAAAGATCCCCCAAAATGATGCTGGTTCACCCACAGATGTACTCTAAAGGAGATCAGATAGAGACCATTACTGAACCAGCAGAGAATGACCCTTCCTCTCGTTAATCTCATTTTTCCTCACAGAAACACCATCAGACTAGAAGAGATAGAGAGATATCTATGGGGGTGGGGCCTGGGGGGGGAGTGTGTAAATGTTAGGAAGATGAATTAGAGGAGAGGATATAAAAAATAATAAATAATTTATTTAGCCCTTATATTTTGACATTCAGCTTGTGGTCAATTATTTACTACTATAATTGATGATATGACACAAACAAACATTTTGATGTATAGATCTTCATCTATATTTCCTATCATTTTCTTAGACAATATTACTAGATGCGGAACAATTGGCACTCAAAGTCTTAACAGTTTTGAAAGTCTTGAACACAATTTTTAAATTATAGTCCAGAATGGTTTATGGTTTACATTCATAAGGGTATGTTCCTTGATAAACCCTCACCAACAAAATTAATTTCAAAAAAAATCTGTTAAATTGATTAATGCAAAGAGAAATATCATTGTTTTGTTGTATTGTTTATTTTCCACTATATTTTCTCTGACTAGCTTGTTGGTTAATATCTGCTAACATTGTTTCTAATCAGAAGACTATATTTTTACCTAGATGAGATAAATTAAGGCAAGGAATGTACTTTTTGATATTTCTTGGCCTCATCATGTCCTATGTATTTATTCCTGAGAAAAAAATTGCATTTTCAAACATAAACAACTGTGTTATCCTATCAATCTTTCTTTAATGCATATTCTCCCTTCTTGCTCATCCAGAAAATCAATCCAACCAATTAATGTGTTGGAGAATGGAAAAAAAAAAAAAAAAAGATGATGCTTCTGTATGGCAGCCCTTCCTGTCACTTGGAAATGCATCTTAAATGTTTAGAGGAACATTAGCATGAGTGTATGAATGGACATCCCCAGAGAAAGAGAGAGAGGGAAGAGGAAGGAAGGAGAATATATAGATATTCATGTGGGTGAGTTGGAGGTAGAAGAAGTAGAACAATTGTTACTTAAATGCTTCTCCCATTTTAATTAAATTATGACATGCAGGGCACAGAAAGGAGGGAGAGCAAAGCTAAAAATTTTATTTCCTATTTTCTGAGATGGCTGATGAAAGTATACAATAAGAAACTACAGATCCCTTGAATTGATTGAAGAAATAGGAAATCAAATGAGTTTTCTTGGGGGAACCTAGACCATAACTGAGAAATAAGAAGGGGCATACCTCTCAGCAATCTTTTCTTTTTTATAGGGTCTTGGTCAAATACTTCATTGCAAAAAACTTGGTCTCAGCTCAGAGGCACAATGAGTCAAAAAGAAAATAAAAATAGTATTTTTTTAAAAAAAAATTTAAACAGGGGCGCCTGGGTGGCTTGGTCAGTTAAGCGTCCGACTTCGGCTCAGGTCATGATCTCACGGTCCGTGAGTTCGAGCCCCGCATCGGGCTCTGTGCTGACAGCTCAGAGCCTGGAGCCTGCTTCCGATTCTGTGTCTCCCTCTCTCTCTGACCCCCCCCCCCCATTCATGCTCTGTCTCTCTCTGTCTCAAAAATAAATAAAAAAAACGTTAAAAAAAAATTTAAACATTTATTTATTTTTGAGAGACAGAGAGAGACAGAGCATGAGCAGGGGAGGGGCAGGGAGAAAGGGAGACACAGAATCTGAAGCAGGCTCCAGGCTCCATGCTGTCAGCACAGAGCCTGCTGCGGGGCTCGAACTCACAAACTGAAGATCATGACCCGAGCCGAAGTCAGACACTTAACTGACTCAGTCACCCAGGCGCCCCCAAAATAAAAATAGTATTAACCACATTTATCTGGTGCTTACTGCCTCCCAGACATTAGTAAGCAATTGTTCCACATACACTCTCTTATTTAACCTTATGTCAGTCTCATGAAGTTAATATAATAATTATGTTAAGGTTATAGGAGAGGAAACTGAGGTTTAGAGATGGTGAGTTACTTATCCAATATCACACAACTAATAAGTGGCACAGGTGGCATTTACATTGAGAATATTTAAAATTCTAGAGCTCATGGTTCTAAACACTAGGCATATCATTTCGGCTTCAGTCTCACTCATCTAGCCTCAAGTTGCCCTTGTCCTTTCCAAACATACCAAGCCACCCTCCCAAACCCACCTTATTGGGACTCTTTCATATTTTGTTATTAACATGAGGGTCTAGTGTAAAATGAAAACGTGGGGTTCCAGCTAGCGTTGAAAATTTCAATCTTTCCTTCCCATGAGGATGCCATCTCAAACCAGAGCAGATGAGTGATCCTGGAGATTCTGGAGATAACAACTACTATATCAGGAGATATGAGACATCTAAAAAAGTAAGAAATAGGATAAGCAAGGGGTCCATGCCAAGTCATCTGCTTAATAAGCCATGGCACTGGCAAGTAGAACTGGAGACGACTGCCTCCTTGCTTTACCCAGAGATGATGTAGGATATGTGCCAAAACTTGACCCTCCATACCCAGGCTCCTGCCAGAGGCAGAGAGTCATGGTGAAATCTAGGCCTCCCTAACCCCAAACAAAGTGACCAAGTCACCAACTTTGGGGGAGGAAAGGAGCAGTAGGGGGAAAAGAACATGGCAGCAGAGGAGTGCCTGGGTGGCTCAGTCAGTTAGGCGTCAGACTTTGGCTCAGGTCATGATCTCACGGTTTGTGGGTTTGAGCCCTGCGTTGGACTCTGTGCCGGCAGTGCGGAGCCTGGACCCTGCTTTGGATTCTGTGTCTCTTTCTCTCTCTCCCTCTCTCTCTCTCTCTCTCTGCCCCTCCCCCACTCACACTCTGTCCCTCTCTGTCTCAAAAGGAAATAAACATTAAAAAAATTAAAAAATAAATTAAAAAGAACATAGCAGCAGAGAATGAGTAACTAAGAACTCATCCCAGAAACAGGGTAGGGAGCAGGGCAATGTGTAAGCTAAGCCTCAAGTCTCCAATGCTTCCTCCATTATCCTATTAGATTTCACTTACAAAACGTTAAGTCCAAAGATGAAATTATTAAGTATTTCAAATGCCAATTGCAAAGTGTTAAATCTCAAGCATAGGGTTCTTCTGAGTGCAGGGCTCTTCTGAGTACTAATTCCAGTGCAATTGCACTGCATGGCTGCACACATATGAAACTAGTCCTGGTTTCCATTCTCTGAGTTTAGTCAAGAAGGAAGGAGAGAGGGTGCCTTGTTTAAAGAGACTATATATTGATCTTATATAGATTTCTTATTCTGATGACAATATAATTAAAAATTAGAAGTCTGAGTTTAGATATATTCAGACATGGATTTGAGTTCCAACTCCTCTTACCAGATTGGGAAAAAAAAGTTTCAATCTCTCAAAATCTAGGTCTTCTCTTGTAAAAGTGGCTTAAAGCATATCTTGAAATTTTGAGCAAATAAAAAATATAATTTAAGTAAAAGATTCAACAAAGAGCCTTACATATATTATTGCTGTTAATAAATGTTTGCAATTATTATTATTGATATTTGTGATATATTCAAATTTGGAACTTTAAACTATTAATAAAAATGTCTCCTAACTTGTGTATTATCATAGAGACACGCCTAAAACTCACAATAAATTTAATCATTACACTAAATAATGTCTTGAGCAATAAGTAAGAACCAGGCACTTCCTAAGTATGTCATGTTCATTATTGTATCCTATACCCATAACAACTTATCAAGGAAGTGTTGCCAAACCATTTTATAGATGAAGAAATTTAAGATGAGAAGAGTTACACACATACCCAAGATTTAATATCTGATGTGAGAGTAAGATCCAATCTTCAGTCTTTCTGACCAAAAAGCCTATGTTCTTAACCCCTGCGTCACATTGTCTAGATTAGTGATTCTCAATCCTGGTTACACATTTAAAATGTTAAATACAAATACTGATGCTGAGAACCCAATCTAGATTATTTTAATTAGAATATTGAGGACTTAGAACTAGAGGTTAAAAAAAAATGTGTATCTATTTAGATAGATATCTATCAATTTAGATAGATAGATAAATATAGATATAGATGATATAGATATAGATATATTTCTGGTTCTCAATCCTCAATGGCTGCATATGAGAATCACCTGAAGCCCTTTAATATCTATATATCTATCTCTCTAGTAAGATTCAATCTCAATAATATTTATCTAGATAAATATCAACCTATTTATCTAGATAGAGATAGATAGATAGATAGATAGATAGATATTAAGGGGCTTCAGGTGATTCTCATATGCAGCCATTGAGGATTGAGAACCAGAAATATATCTATATCATCTGTAACTATGTTTATCTATCTATAGGTATATAGATATAGATACAGATATAGATATATTAATATGCTTCACGTGATTCTCATGTACAGCCAAGGTTAAGAACCAATTGGTCTAGACAGTATAATGCACCTAGAAAGCTCTTACTTTTAATATAGTATTGTTAACTCATATTAGCAAACCATTCTGAATTCATGAAGGGCAGTGGAAACTCCAATTTATTCTTTTTTTTTATCCCAAGAGTATTTTTAGGGCAAACAAGAAAGAATATCCACTATAAGAAAGCAAAGTAATTCTTTTTGCACAGGAAGAAAGAGTTGTTATTGTCATGACCTTGAATAATCTTTTATAGAGGGGTGTGGGAGTATAATTTATTTTTTCAAACTCAGAGAAGTAAAAGCATCTGTGTATTGACCTGAAAGAATATGTGGAAAACATAGGATGAGGATAAGAATTACTACACAATTTGGATCAGGAAATGTCAGGGTGGGCGGATGTGGGATGATGGAAAAGGAGTGTGTCATGAATACTTCATAAGTGGGCCCCCGCCTCCTTCACATTTGTAAGTGTCATTTATAATGGGATGAATAATAGTGTTAAGATGTATGCTCTGTGATATGTCCCTTTATCCAAACAAATACAAGGCAGCCCAGATAAAACTATTATCCAAGGCCAGTACATGCAAACCAGAGATGTGATGTTGATGATTTAAGCTTCAGTCCCAACTGGAAGGCAATATTCCAGATAATTGCCTCAATTTCTTCACCTAATTCAGAAAAAGAGGGTTTATAGACAAAGTTATGAGTGTCCCAAATGTTCTAAACATTCATTTTACTCTCCAGTATACCTGACTAAAATCATAAAATCAAGGGTCTGATGTGTGCAAAGAGATACAGGTGATAGCTACAGATAGAGGCTTCCATCAATTTAAAACAGATAAAAAACCTGACCAAATCATGTCAAAGGCCACCAAGCCAAATAAATCTCTATAAAACTGCCATTATTTTATAATTTTTACATGTCCAAATTAAGGAAAAGAACTGAAATAAGGAGTGTGTTAGGGAATTAAGGGCAAGATGTTGACAACAGATATTATGAAAAATTGACTAATTTGTTTCTGGAAAATAATATCTCCATTACATCGAACAACAGTATCAATTACCTTGGAATTTTGCTCTAACAGCATTAAAAATGGAGCATAAAAATGGGGCGCCTGGGTGGCTCAGTCGGTTAAGCGGCCGACTTCGGCTCAGGTCATGATTTCGCGGTCCGTGAGTTCGAGCCCCGCGTCGGGCTCTGTGCTGACAGCTCAGAGCCTAGAGCCTGTTTCAGATTCTGTGTCTCCCTCTCTCTGACCCTCCCCCATTCATGCTCTGTCTCTCTCTGTCTCAAAAATAAATAAATGTAAAAAAAAAAATTAAAAAAAAAATGGAGCATAATTCATGACACTGTAGAAGGCATTGGTAAAAAGAGCATAGGTTTTTGAGTTGTAATTGGCTGAATTCAATTTTGATTTTTCCACCACTAACAACATATTTCTGGACAAGTAGCTTAGTGCGGTTGAACCAATTTTCCTTATCTGTAAAATAGGAATAATGATCAACATTTAGGATTATTCTGAGGCTCATAGACAATATCCGTGAAGCAAGAAGTGTAATATGCCTAGGATGTTGATTATTATTGTATTATATTCCTATTATTAGAAGTTAATCCACTCTTTTAATGTTTTACCAAAGGCCTGTGCTTTCATATCCTGGAACTTGGTTATGAATTGTCCATTTTCTCTTGGAAGAACAAACAATTCCTGGCGTAGAATGTAGCTCTGAAATTAAGCCTATACCTAACCAAGAAAGGACATGTGCTGGGGAAATTGGCCAAAATACAGAAGTCAAGAAAAAGTTCTCACTGGCAGGTAAAATCCAGTGCCCGCTATAGTAATAACTGGCAAAGTCACCTAAGTTATCAGTGACAGTCTTAAAACAATGAGATAGGTCAGTAGGCAGGAAAAACAATGCCTAGGAAGTCACCAGGGCTATTGGCTTACTGCATAATAGTTAAGGTAAGAGTTCAAAATCCAGGTTCTAGGCAGATGAACAAAACAGGTTCATAAGAATAAAAAGCAAGGGAGGAGGTCAATTATAAAATCTCAGATATGACTTGGAATTCAAGCAATGAGACAACATCCCAATTTTCATTTTCAGCTAGAAGACTTGCTATAGAGACAGCAAAGATAACCTGAGGCAGAATTACTACTGTTACTATTACTATACAGGCATGATGTTTACTCTTTCTAACAAATCCAGAAGAAAAGATTTGGCATTGGAATTTCCATGATCAAAGAAACTGTAATTCAGTAAGGGCAAGTTAATTTTCCATGGTCAGATAAGCAGATAAATGAATTCCAGATCTGATATTCAAATCCAGATTCATCTGGCTTTAAAAGAATGGGCTGAACCAAGGCATAGCATGCTACTCCTGAAAGAAGAAAATAAAAAGCAAAAAACACTAAAACCCCCTATTTCAACTTATAGTGCTTCTGGCAACTGGAGAGAAGTTTGAACATGCATCTGATGATCAATGTGCTCTTGCAGTGGAAAACCAGATCCTAAGAGCCTGACAGGGTAAAACAGCTTGGTCTCTAACCCAAAGGACTTTAAAGTCCTGAAGCTGGAACTTTTTGATCAGATGGACAGTAGGAGTCTTCATGATTTCCTATCTCTCACCATTGTTAGGAATCTCTAAAATCTTATGGACTCTAATGGAGTTCATATTTATATACTGTGAAATATGATAATATATAAATATGCAACTTAATCATCCTGGTCTGAAATTAAGCCCATACCTAACTAGGAAAGGACATGTGCTGGAGAAATTGGCCAAACTCCAGAAGTCAAGAAAAACTTCTCCTTGGTAGGTAAAGTCCAGTGCCCACTATAGTCATAACTGGCAAAGTCACCTAAGTTTACAGTGACAGTCTTAAAGCAATATTTAATATGTTTCTTACCACAATATTTAAGACAGGAGTTGTCCTTGACTCAGTGATAGGGAAGACTCAAATACTGATAAATCCACCAGATTACTTCTTTTTCAGTACAAATTGTTTGCTGTTATCCACGATGCCAAGGGTTTATTTTACTTAGCCTGCCTGGGATTTCTGAACTGTATTTAGAGAAACATTTTCTTCCTTACCTCATTGTAATTAATATTCCATGGTGCCTCTGGCTCTTCTTTGTGAGTTGTCTGAGGCATGTGCAAATGGCCAGAGGGAAAAAGCTAGGGACTCTTATTGTTCCACCCAGGAAATGTCAGGAAGGCATTTAATTTCCTTCTAGAGGAAGAGGAGCAAGTAAGAGAAATTTAAGCATTCTTCATTCCTGTGAAGTTTGTGGGGAGGAGTTTGAAGAGAGTGGAAAAAAGCCACCCTTACCTCCTTTCCGTAATTCTCCTGTTTAAAAATTCTTACTGGGATTTTAGAAGAGGTGATGAGGTAAGAAAACAAAACCTCTCACCTACTAAGCAGAAAATCTCTTGAGTGAATGCTAAGGGTAAATTCTCTATTTTTTTGTAATCATATTTTATGCTACAGGAACATTCACTTACTTTATTTACCATTCTCTTGTCTATCTTCATTGAGATGTTCTTGAAGGCGTCAAAACAAAATGTAATTATTGTTATTTATGTGGGTGACACCAGGAAGAACTTTTCCCTTGGTAGCTCCCCCACCTCTTCCAATACTTCTAGTGGCCTAAGAGACTTAAACAAACACATCTATTAAGATACTTAACTTTCAATCTCAGCAAAATATCTGCATGATGGAGAATCTGGTTCAATAGAAAAATTAAAGAGCAACAACGAATACACTTTCTATGGTATATTAAGGGAGGTAAGACAGCACTTCCCACCAAACAAATAATTTTACAGAGTAATTGACTCATAGTTTATTTCCTTTAGGAAAATATATTTTTTTTCCCATTTAAAAACATATTGAAGATCATTATTCTCAGTGGTATCTAGCATTAGCAGGTAGACAATTTACAGGAGATGAACTCCCACTTTGGATGCTGTAGAGGGGTAAATTGGTAAAAGGCTCTTGAATTTACCGAAATCATCACATGCACAAATGTACTGAATGCTATTTGTGTGTCCTTGTAGCTTATAAATTTAATGAGGGTGAGATCTGAAGAATAAAAAAAAATATTTCCACTACAAAAATGAAAAAAATGTCGGAACGAAATGTAGGTTCATTGCACGCCTAAGATCCCAAGACCCAAACAACATTTTTCTTTCATAAGATCACATGGAGTAAAAATAAGTAAATGCTCATTAGGATCGTTGTTTAAAAGACATCAAAGGGATGCTGACAATCTCACCATTTCACTCCTCTGACTATCATCTGTTGTAGACATAATATGTTCTGCTTTCAGGAAACCTGGGGCATCTTATAAATTGCTGGTACTCCTCATGGAATGTGGACCGTGTAGTTATTGGCCTTGAATTTATAAACTATGAATTAAGTGTCACTTGAATGGAAAATTATTTGAAGAAAGTACCCTATGATTCACTTCTAATGAATGCTTTCATACATCCCTGCAAATGTATTCACCCAAAGAAGTTCTCATAGAAGCAGGCCAAGAAACTTCTTTTCTGTGATACTTTATCTAGAAAATTTTAAAGTCAAATAATTCACTAAAGCTATGAAATTTCCTTTTATTTTTAAGTAGCACACATAGAAATTTCCTGTGCCTGGTTACAATCCTACCAGATAACCAACTGAAATTAAAATATTTTCCCAGCCCACAAAAGCATGTATTTTAAAAAATACAATGAGAAAATTTGATAGAGACATAAAAGCATAAACGAAATGCTTTGCTATTCAACTACCTCCCTCTACTAGTATGTATCTTATCACCTTTTAGAAAGTAAGGGCCACCCAATACCTACTGAAGTAAACTTTCAGACTGATTATTTTTATGTTTCAAGGTTATGGTATTTTCCGATTAAAGAAAAACTGTCAATCTTGTATGTAATAGGGGTGCCTGGGTGGCTCACTCGGTTTAGTGTCCGACTTCAGCTCAGGTCATGATCTAATGGTTCATGGGTTTGAGCCCCACTTCAGGCTCTATGCTGACAGCTCAGAGCCCAGAGCCTACTTCGGATTCTGTGTCTCCCTTTCTCTCTGTCCCTCCACTATTTGCGCTCTCTCTGTCTCTCAAAAATGAATAAATGTTAAAGAAAAAATCTGTATGTAATAAAGACTGAAAACAATAAAAAAAAAGTAAACTGTACATTTTTAGTTCCTAGTATCTACGACTCTGTTGTTGGCTGATGGTTATGTAACACTATCAAGGACAGATTTTTGTACTGCACCAGATTGAAACTTCCCTGTGAATAAGGACTAATCCAAAGACAAAGAGCCAATGGTAAATATTGACCAAAGTGTGTTGTGATCACCCTGTGTTAAGGAACAAATATTTGTGACAATTTTTTGTCATTTGGAAAATAGAATGGCATTTGGAGCATTTGGTTATAACTGCAGGTTTTCAAGTAAGATGTTAAGTGACTCGATTTAACATAGTAGCATTTGGGGTAGACAAGGGAATATGGATCTAAAAAATCTCCACATATAACAGACACTCTATATTTTTCTTAAATGGAGAAAAAGGGATAGAGAAGACAAGCATCCAGAATGATATCAAATGCCCTAGTTGGGGAGGCAGAATCAATGATTTTAAGAGAACAAGGTAGAGAATGATAGAAAAAGAGAAAGTCCATTTTAAAGGTGCACAATCATAGATGTCTATAATTAAAAGTGGCTGCATCAAAGATGCAGATGATTAGAACTCTGACTGGTGTAAAATCAAGTCTGGAATATAGTAAGAAGCACTATTTCCTTCCCCTATTCCTTCCTTTCTCTCTCTCGGGAAATTGATAGGACAGCTTCAAAGGATGAATCTAATACCCCTGAAGAAGGTGAACTTATGACTGTAGTTGCATTACAAATGCCTAAGGGTCTCTGTTCTTATTTCAGTTAGATTAGGTCCTATGTTCAGCTCCATCATGCCCTGCTCTTCTTCTGGATTTCAAAAAAGCAGAGAATGCTCTCTGATCATATTTCCTCAACCACTATTGCAGGCAGGTATGTCTTTACAGTAAAGGCCAGAGAAGATTAGAATGTTTTATTGTTTTGAATCCTAAAGACCCAGCCACATAGTTTTATACCATTATTGTCATAGTCTGAGAATTTTAAAAGCTTTAATTCCAAATGGTTGAGTGGAAAGAGTACTGAATTAATACTGAACTATTTTTGTTCTCAGCAATTTTACTAATAAACTGTGCTATTACAGTTTTGTTTTAGTATTTTCTTTCACCTTTAATACTTAGACTGCTAGGCACATAACTTTCTTTATTTTATTTGATTCTCACAATGGTATTGGTATCTTGTACTTTTTAAATCTGTACTTGGCTTAATTTTCTAGTTGCAGAATGGCTGTTTTTTAGTAGGTAAAATCTAAGGTAAAAACTTTCTAGTTCTTATATCATTAATATATAATATACACAGCTTGTAGACAGAAGAAAATTAATGGGAAAAACACAAATTATATATACATTTTTATTAAGAAAAGTGTCTATGTTTGCAGTTTCTATGATAGAAAATGTGAAAGCTACTCACCAGCCTTGGGAAGAGAATTCTCACAGGACTTCATTTCTGGAAGATTTTTACTGTTGGAGGTAAGATTTTAGAAAACCTTTGAAAAAGAGGAAAGAAGGTAGACTTATAGTAAAAGATTATTCCAAGAATAACAAATGGGATGAGTGAGAATATAAGTAAGAAAGGACTCGTAGCAGATTAGAGTAGGTAGGAGGTGAGAATACAGAGAGAGAACACTGGTGTCTTTGCTCCTTCATACCTCTGTATAGCAATTAATCTAAAAATGCAAAAGAGTAGAGAATAGGAAGGAAGAGTGGCCAATTATTGGGAAATCTAGGAAAACCTGTGAATTTGGTTCTTTGAGTCTGGACAAAGAAGCAAAAACTTTATGGTCTTCACTAAGGTCAAGGAAATAGGTGGAGTCTAAAGGAAGAACTTGAGCCATGATTTGATTGGGAAGCCAGAAGGAAGGCGCAGTAATAGAAGACATATAAAGTCCAAGGATTAAGGTACACTCACAGCCTCACCTACAGAAAATATCAAGTAGGCTTGGAGGGCTGAGTTTCCATAGGATACTAGAGAAAGGAGCTCAGCTGCAGGAAGAAATACTCTTTTTTACAATAGGATGAAATTGGACTCAAAGTAAGTGGATTATAAGCAGCGCCTTTGGACCAGACAATTTATGGCCAACTCTGCTACACCTGAGAGTTTGTTAAAAATGCAAATCTCAATCTGTACTCCAGACCTACTGATCTGCATCTACTTTGAGAAAAATTGTCTGAAAGTCTTATTTTTAGTTTTCTCATCTATAAGACATGACAGTGACTTCCTTATAAGGTTGTTATAAGGATTAAATAAAATAACATCTCCAAAGTGTTTAGTAGATACCTGGTACAGTGGGTACTAATAATTGGAAGTTAATATATTAACATGAGCAACAGTGTATACTGAAGAATTATTTTTTAATTAAAATAAATGTTGAAAAGACTAGCTAAATCCCCCTTCAGAGTTGAACATTTTAATTTCTTTTTTTAATGTTTATTTATTTTAAGGGAGAGTGAGCACAAGGGGGTGGGCAGAGAGAGGGAGAGACAGAATCCCAAGAAGGTTCCATGCTGTCAGTGCAGAGCCTGATGCGGGGCTCCAACCCACAAACTGTGAAATCATGACCTGAGCCAAAATCAAGAGTTGGATGCTTAACCGACTGAGCCACCCAGATGCCCCTGAACATTTTAATTTCTAATCCATAAACATAATTTGACTTTGCAGATTATAGATTGCCTGCAATTATGACCTACTTTTAGTATAAAATGATCAGATGAGTGGATTTATTTGGCCGAATTTTGCTGAGAGATTATTATTACATGAGGTGCTGAATCATTTTCAGTATCAGTAACTAAGAAAGGGAATTGTGAACAGAGAAACCAATTGTCAGATTAACACAGTTCTAATATGCAATGCAAATATTATGCTACTGAAATAAAAGTGCAAAACTGCCCTTAATTACTCAAACCATCTCTCCCTAGGACATGAAAGGGTTTATTTTGTCACTTAGCTTTAATTTATTCCAACTGTTCTTGATTGGGTTTGCAAATGGGTTCAAAAGAACTTTAGACCTGACAATGTTTTAATCAACCCCAAATCTTCTTTGCTCTTCCAGCTACAATTTATAGAATTGCTGCACTGTCTATTCCAGGTCCACATTTATGTCTACTTTCTCTTAATCATCTAGACCAAAGAGAGCATGATTCTGATGGCCTCACAGAGGAACACAGGGCTAACATAATGATCAAAATGACGATGATGATGACGACGACAATGATGACGATGATGATGATGACTGTAGGAGTAACAACCTCCAATAGTTATGAAAGTTTAATTCCATCTCCTGGCTTGGAATACTGTATTTTTTGGTATACGTCCATTTTTATCTTTAGTGGGAAGTCTCTCCTCTGAATTCCAGGGACATATATCCAATTGCCTACTCCACACCTCTAACTTGAATGTCTGTGGATCATTTCAAACCTCATCTAGACAAAGAACCGGTTTCTGTAAGATAGTGTCTCTCCTATAGCCACTCCATCTTCATAAGTGGCATATACATTCTAAGAACCTTTACAGTCTTATTGTTTTTTTTCCATACATTCCTTCCCATCCATCAGCAGACCCTGCTATCTCTGTCAGTCTGATATTAGTACCCATATCTTTCCCACTATGTAATTCTGCTTTTCAGGAGGAATTATTACTCGTGTCTTTCATGCCACTGAGATATCAAAATAGTTTTCTAATTTAGACATATATGGAACTCACTAAAGAATAAATGTGTTTACTAGTCACAATTCATAAAAGGAAAAATGAAATATAGAATATCTAAACAGCAATTAATTACAGGACAAATGGATGAAATTCATAATAATTCAGGCATCAAAAACCCCTTTGGACCCAAAATGATGTGTGTATGCATGTGTTTTTAGTGTATACATGTGTGATAGTAGGGGAAAAAAGCATATAAGAGTATGGGTACTCAAGAACAGTTTCTAAGGCCAAGTCTTTATTATAAACTTAATGCATGTCTAGTACTATGCATTAAGAAAATGGAAATACAAGGACGCCTGGGTGGCTCAGTCGGTTAAGCATCCAACTTCAGCTTAGGTCATGATCTCACAGTCCGTGAGTTCAAGCCCCATGTTGGGCCCTGTGCTCACAGCTCGGAGCCTGGAGTCTGGGATTCTATGACTCCCTCTCTCTCTGCCCCTCCCCCGCTCATGCTCTGTGTCTCTCACTCTCAAAAATGAATAAATGTTAAAAAATTCTTAAAAAAAAAGAAAATGGAAATGCAAAGATGAATAAGGACAAGACTACACCCTCAAGGAACTCTTATTCTAGGAACAGAGTCAAGGAAATAGTTTCAATAATAATTGACTCAAATGCCCACACTTACTGTATTTGTAATGATTCAGAGCACTATTCACCTGTTGGGAACAACCAAATGGATAAGGAAATAACTAAAATCTATATGGTAACTCAATCAACCCAACTACTACAAGCAATGCCAAACATCACAGGGCTTATTGTCTACCAAATTCCATAGCTGTTCATATTAAGAAAATGAAGAACGGAGGCTTATAAATGGCCAAAGTATTTTTTTTAATCCCCACATATTTAATATAGCTTTGTTGTGTTAAAAAATGCCACCTCATGGTGAAAAGGTTTCCAGAACTGATGTTAAAGTCTCTATTAGGTTTATTTCCCAAGAGTGTCTGTGTATTTGGGTGATCCATCCTTTAAAGACATGAACATTGCACTGGGTTATTCCAGTAAATCAACTAAGCCACTGAGTGATATAGTGCTGGGAGCACTAATGTCCTCGTGAGCTTTAATTCAAGAATGACACAGAAAAGATGGAGCACCAGAACATAAGCCAAGCTTTAGAAGCTTTTCTCATACACTTAGTTGTGTTTTAAAATAAATTTATTATCACTGACAGGAAAATGCTTCTACTAAAATGCAATCATCATAGAAAGTAAACACAGTCATAACCATAAACCACTGTTTACATTAAATAACCATTTATTCATCAAATATATTCAAAGGCCTACTATGGGTTAGATATTCTAACCCATAGATAGAAAGAAGGGATACAAAGCTGAAAAGATGTGGTCCCAGTTATCTAAAAGTGAATAGATTAGTGACAAACACACTCTTGAACAATCAATTAACACACAAAATACTTCCTTGGATGGATGTAGATATAAAGTGTTATAGTTGGGAGACTTGCCTCACAGATACCATGAAGCAGAGTTTAAAAAATAGACAACAGTTAAGCCAGCAGACATGTGACAGAGTGGATGGTTTAGGAAAAGAGCAGAATTTGTAAAGGTCTAGGGTATTAGAAAATTTGCTGAGAGAGCAATTTCTGTGTTTCCTAACATCTGACATTCCTTTTAAACTGATGTTTAATTATGACATTTAGCAGAACTTTTAGTCATGGGATAATCAGAATGATTTGTCATGGTAAACAGGATGGAATGGATTCCTAGTCCCAGACTATGTAGTCATGGCTACAGATTCAGTAGTTGTATCCAATTTTCTATCACGGGTATTATAAGAGGCAATTCTTAGAAACATGATTTTCATTGTTTTTGTGGATTGTTGAATCTAAAGGACATAAAAGAACAATCTGGACTCAAATAAAATCTCTTAATAACCTACGTGAATTCTATTAACTGATTTTTCGTTTATTTATTAAGACCACAAACATCTACTGAGAGCTTACCAGATACCAACAACCATGCTAAACTCTGGAAATATACTCTAGAAATAAATAACATACAGCCTCCACCCTCAAGACTCAAAGTCTAGTGGTATTTTCAGATACATTTCAAGAGATATGTATATAATAGTGTGATCAATGTAAAAAGAGAAGCAAATGGGTAACAGAAACATGGACAAAGGGGATCTAACAAGAATAGATAAATATGGGGATAGGGTGTGGCTTGTAAAATGTGACCAAGCTTTTGAATGTTTGGACTGCTGTTCTAGGCTACAAAATAGCATAAACAAATATACAGAAGGGGTAAAATGTCAAGGATTGTTAGGGAAATTCCATATAAAATTTGTTGTGCTGGACTACCAAGAAAGTCTGCTACAACCCACAATATAGATAATGACTTAAATTTATTTACTGTTTCAGTGTTCTGTGTTCTTTTTGCCTTCACTGATAACCTCCTCTCAGCCAAGTAGCATGACTGCATTGTAAGCTGCTTTATAAGGCTCTGGGCTCTTTAACGTGAAACAAAGAAGCAATGCTTTTTGATACAGTTGAACAGCTGCTGTTAAGAACAAGATTAACAAATGAGTCAAAATGTGCTGCTGAGGGTTAGTTAATGCATTATATCAGTGTTAATTAAGGTATTATTAAAAGGCTGACTGTTGCCTCTCATATTCATGGAATTTACACACACACTTCATTAATCTTTGCCCTCCCTGCGGGATAAGTCACTGCACCTGTTCATCTTCAAGAGCAGAAGTATTGCCTGCCAGATAGCTGGTGTGCAGCTCAAGACAGGCAATGGTGACATGTGGCAGATCAAAGAAAAAACACCCTGCTGTTTGATAGAGATTTTACTATTCCTTCATTTGATGATGCATGGAGGTCCTTTCTTATTGCTTGTTTGAGTGAAATTGTAAATTAAATTCTTTCTATCCATGATGCCCTCATCAATGTCAAATATGCATTTTTGTGCCACAGGTACATTCCTCAAGATTTAGAATTTAAAATACATGACAAGAGGACAATTATTGGAAGAATGTCTCTATTTTACACCATGGAAAACAGAAAACAGAACAGAAAACTGAACAGAAAACAAAATTAAAAAGAGAAGTAAAATATTGATAGGGCAGACAAAGTCCAGTGTCATGTACAAAAGATTATTTGGAAGAATGGGAAATAGAATCTCTCTAGATACATGGAGGTAATATTTTAGAGCTTTGAGGGGTAAAGTAAATAAAAATAGCGGCAATAATGGTAGCTATTATTTATGGAAAACCTATTCTATCAGGCAATATATTATGAACTTGTTTCCCCACTTAATCTCTGTTGACATTTATTTGAGGTCAAAATTATTCCCCATTTATAATGGAAGAAACCCAGACTCCAAAGAGTAAATGACTGTTCATTATTCCATTGCTAGTAAGAGGCAGAGTTGAATAAGTATAGATGGACCTACCCCCAGGGACTGTGTTCTTAGCCACTATCTTGAATTGTTTACATATTTGGGAGCACCCAGCTATCAGCAGAATTCTAATTCTATGACTTTCATTCAACACAAGGGACTAGGCTTTCAGGAATTGTAAACACCAATTATATAAGTTATTATGTTCCTGTGATGACTGCTTGGTTAGAAAATTTTTGCTAGAATAATGGATTTCAAGGTATATTGGGAGGCAAAAGGATGATGGCTGTCAATCATGAAGAGTTTACACGGAAAATATTTGAGCTCCCCCAACTCCAGAATCTGGTCTTCAACTTCTAGTCTTATATCCTTAACTTCATTATATCTGCTGAAAAGTGACTAGTCTTTTGAGATCAGAGGGACTCATTAAATTAAATCTACAAGAGACAACTATGCCCATTTAATAATGTCTAGTGTTAAATATAACTGGAAATCATCAGAATGGCTCATTTCAACTGAGCAGTATGTTCTTGTCCTGTAGGATAGTAGTCAGGAAGACACATTATAATCAGAAGGCTGCTTTGGTCACAGAATCAGAGCAAAAAGGATTGAAAAATCTATCCATCTCCTCTAAAGACATATACTTTCCAATTAGATTAGAATGCAAATGATCAGGGTACAAGACCTCTATCAATGAGAAACACCCTGACATAAATCTTGCTTTTAGCTTTTACTCTGGCTCTATATTGGTCAGTCCACCCTTGGAAAAGTTGTAGCTTCCCGAAACACACTCAGATTCCACTTATATATTTCTGAAGTTACATTCTAGTTATTACAATTATACTTAAATGGCTGCACATTTTCAAAGTATTATTAAGTATGTTCCTTCTACAGATATCATGCTCCACTCATTTCTAGACAAATTTTTAAAAATTTATCTCTTGGAGGTGATCCTAAGGTTGTTAACCACTCATGTACTTCCAATATGTTGGGAAATGGCCACTATGCGGACCACCATTATATGAGGTGATAGGGTGCATGGTGAGTGCTTTAAGAGGCTTGTAATCAGCATTCATGAATTTTCTGTTGCTATTCTAGCATTATTTTCTACACTGGAGCCAGAGTAATCTTTCCAAATGGTATTCCATACACACAACTTTTCTGTTATATTTTCTGAAATATATGGTTTCCCTTCATGCTTATTATAGTCTCAAAAATCCTTAGTGTGAGTTAAATGCTCTGTAGTATTGGCCCCTACCAGCCATCTCTCTGACCAAGGTCCTTTGGTTCTTTGTGGTCCAACTACAGTGACTGTCTCTTAATCACCTAAATGTACCAATGCATTTTCTATCAGAAAAAAATTTTTTTTTCTGAGAGAGAGAGAGAGAGAAAGACGAGAGAGCACAAGGGGGAGAAGGCAGAGGGAAAGAGAGAATCTTAAGCAGACTGCATGCCCAGCATGGAACCCAATTCAGGGCTCAATCTCACAATCCTGAGATCATGACCTGAGCCAAAATCAAGAGTTGAATGATCAACCGACTGAGACACCAGGTGCCCCAGAAAATCTCTTTACATGCAGTTTACCTTACCTAAGATGCTCTTTTTCCTTTTTACCCATTTGATTCCTATTTATACTTTATATTTAGATCCCATTTCATTCCATAGAGGAAAACTTCTCTGACCTGCTGATGTGGGTCAGGATCCCCCATTATATACTCTTATATTACCAGGAACTTCTCCTTAATATGTTTGCTCTAATCTATAATTTATAGATATTCATATAGTTATCTGATCAATATCTGTTTCATCCACTACATGCTCCAAACTACACAAGGGTTCTATTTGAAAAGTAGCATATCACTGGTGACCAGCACAGTGATTGATGAATAGCAAGTCCTCCCGAACATTTATTGAGTAAATAAATGCAAGCCATGGCAGTTTTTCTGTAACTTACTTGGATTTTTTTCAAAATTGAACTATTAAAATATTTATATTATTATAAAATGACTTCATACTCATTATAAAAACTTCACCAATATAGAGAATAACCATCTGAAAAAAAAAATCCTGCTTCTCTCCCATGGAAAAACTATTTCCAAATATCCTTCTAGCCTTTATTTTCTCTGTGATATATATATATATATATATATATATATATATATATATATATACATATATATATATATACATATATATATACACATACATATATATATACACACACACACACATATATATAAAGTGATATATATATATATGGATATATATTTATATATAAATATAAAGTGATATATATGGATATATATGGTTTTTACATGAATAAGACCATATTATTTGGACAGTCTCTTTTTCAATTGAACATGATGTGGAGAACTTCCAATGTCAATACATATAAATCAATCATATTTTTTGAAAACCATCTAGAACCATCAAATGAATGTTAAAAATTGTTTTACCAGTTCCTAATTGCTATACATTTAGGTTAATTCTAATTATAAATAATTCTTACCCTTATAGGCCCATTATATATACTTTTTTAAGCAATGCATTTACATAGATTCCTAACAATGACATTGCTGAACAAAGGAATACCTGTCTCAAATGTTGAAATAATTTTTTTCAGATCTCTTTCATAAAAATTTCATAATTTAAATACCCACTAGTAGAATAATATCTTCATATTGAAGTTGAATACTTTCAAAAATGGAAAGTTTTCCTTAAACTGTGAAATAAAGTTTCCATATTCCCCTAAACTTGGTATTCTTAGTCATGAGATAACTCACATAAAGAAAACATAATAATTATATATGAAAAGGTAACAGCATATGTCCTTTTGATTCCTGGGTAGATTCTTTAGAATGTGTTTATCGTCTCTGAGGTACCAACTGGACCCCTTTCTACACTTGTTGCCTCTCATTATGACTATTATAACAATCAAAACTTAAGTAATCACAGGGAGTTTCAGAAATACTTGCCATCTACCAAACATATTTATATTGCTTTCTTCTTTGTTTAGGAGCCTTCTATAAATTGCCATGGATATACAAAGCAATAAGATAGCTGTTGAAGTAATATGATGGGAAGAAGCCAATCAAGAATTATTTGAAGGAAAGAATAAAGAAAATTTTAAAAATGAATTTATCCATGACTTTGTTATGATGTAAAATGGCACTTTGTTGGGAAGTCAAAGTGTTAAAGACAGTAGAATTAGGGGTGCCTGGATGGCTCAGTCAGTTAAACATCTGACTCTTGATTTTGGCTCAGGTCTTGATCTCACAATTTGTGGGATTGAGCCCTGTGTCAAGCTCCATGCTGATAGCACAGAGCTAGCTTGGGATTCTCTCTCTCCCTCTCTCTCTCTGTCCCTCCCCTCCCCCCACATCTCAAAATAAATAAACTTTAAAAAAAAGAAGAAGAAGACAGTAGGGTTAACCAGTAACTTCAGCTGATGAAAGCTTATGAATCCAAACCAGGCTGTCTTGCCATCTAACTAATTTTTCTGATCATAACCAAGTTGGGTTACAGGAAGACAGGATGATGACCAATGTGAAATAATGCAAGGAAAATAATTTCCCTAGTCTATCTTAAAATTCCAATGTCAAGGTTAACAGCATTATACTTCTTTACTAGAAGAAAGCTATCCCTCAATTCAAACTAAGCTTCTTGTACCTCAGACCTATTTTTACTTGATCAGTCTGAATAAAAAGAAAGCACAGCTGGTCACATCTCTACTCAATAGCCCTGACAACCCCTCCGACTTTGTAAGCCTCTGGCTGTTTCCACATGACATCAAGAAAACATTTCAAAAGTATTTGAAACACTTGAGGCGAAATGGTAATGTTATCAGGCCAAAGTTCTTCAATAACAGTGCTGCTGAAATTGTGATCCAGATAATTATTTGTTAGTTGGTGTGTCCTGTGCATTGTACAATGTTTAGCAGTATTCCTGATACCAGTACTACCCCTCCATTTGTGACAGCCAAAAACATCTCCAGCCATTGCCAAATGTCCCCTGGAAGGCAAAACTCACCCACCCTCTATTGAGAACCATGATATCACTGTTTTAAAGAAGATTGCTCAGTTACAATTAACAAGGAACATGTACACATACCAGAAAGGGTCCTAACATCTTCAGTTTTTCAGTCAGATATACCAGATCTGAGATTCTAGTTGCCAATATATAGAAAAGCTCTTCATAGTTATCAGGCTCTTCCAAGGCTGAAAATTTTCTCTGAGAAGTTCATTGGGGTGTCATAGAGGTAGGCATCTTCCAACACATATTCACATGTAGACCCTGTTTCATTTGTATGCCTTATGCCAAGTAGAGTTCATGAGAAATAATCCCACAAATTTTGAGCAATCAACTCCTAGTCTACATTTAGAATTTTACATGTGTCCCCAGAGGCATGCAAACACAGACTTAAATCCACACAGCAGACATGGGTTATTTAAAAATCAATTCATCAGCCTCTTGATTAATTTTTGTTGGCACTAAAAATATAAAGGCTCTGTATCTCCATATTAGCAGAGAAAGCAAGGGAGACAAACATTTGTTGGACTCCTACTATTTCACATGCTTTAAATACATTAACTTATTTAATCTTCATATCAGTGCTATTGAATTACTGTAATTATTCAGACTTCATTAGAAGATGAAGAAATTGAGACTTAGTAGGTTTAAGTAAATTAACCAAGATGAGACTGTTGGCAATGGCTAAGGTACATATCTTAGGTCTAACTGCAAACCCAACATTCTCTATGATATTATGGAGTCTATTTTCTTCAAAAACAAAACAAAAAAAAACATCAATAACTTTCTTAAAGAATCCTATTTGTGGGGCGCCTGGGTGGCTCAGTCGGTTAAGCGTCTGACTTCGGCTCAGGTCATGATCTCGCGGTGCGTCAGCTCGAGCCCCGCGTCGGGCTCTGTGCTGACCGCTCAGAGCCTGGGGCCTATTTCAGATTCTGTGTCTCCCTTTCTCTCTGACCCTTCCCCGTTCATGCTCTGTCTCTCTCTGTCTCAAAAATAAATAAACGTTAAAAAAAATTTTAAATAAAAAAAAGAATCCTATTTGTGAAGAAAGATATTACATGAGATAAAATAAAAATCACTCTTGCTTTTAAAAAATAGTTCTTAAAATATAAAAAGAACATTTACAGGTCTGAATGATATGATAATGAATACACATTTTAAGAATTGAAATTTAGAACCATTTAAAATAGAAAATGAATTCTTAGCCAAAATATGTGCTCCTAGAAAATAAAAAAAGAAACATAACCAAAAGGCATTGAAACTAAATCACTTCCTGAGCCATAATGAGCTTAGGTTTTTAATCAGACTAATGAGAAAAGATCTGTAATTCAGCATGGCTCATGAGTCATACCATAAAGTTTCTCCCTACAGTTTCATGGCAGCCCTTGATGTATCATTCATTAGGTACTGGAAAAGTAACATTTTCAAGAACACAATGAACTACAGACAGACAGGAAAAACAATGAAGGCGCAGCTCCTGGTCCTCCCTTCCAAACTGCCCTTTATTTCTTCAGTCAGTGTGATCTCATTCCTTCATCTCCAAGCTGTGATTATTACCTCTTGTCTATATTAATCTGATGAATTATTGGTGGGTTCAGAAATCATGCTCCTTAAGACCTATATAATAGAAGTGTGGGATGGTAGGGAACCTCCTGTGGGGTTGGAGTGGGGGTGGACACAATCAATTAGCACTCAGTTAGGTACTATGTCCCTTCCCAGGAGATCAAGAACAGATTTTTTAAATTCATTGATAACTATCTTTGTACAGTCTGTCCAGCATAACTCAAATTTCCTAAGTATGCATTATCTGAAGGTGGGAAAAGCATGGGTGTTGGTGGTCTGGATGTGAAAATTAATCACACATGAATAATTGCCTTGTAGCATAAAGACTAAGAAGATGCAACTAGGCACTGAAGCCAAAAAAAAAATCTATAAAATGCAGAAGACCACCTGGAAAGAGAATCAGGGTAAAGATACTTGAAAAATGAAAGATAGGGATAACAAACATATATCAGGAAAAGCACAGAGTCTCAAAATGGGGGTATGAAGTATTATCTGGGTCTGACAGTTCTAACCAAGTGATTTTGGAAAAAGTCTAAATTGCCCTAAACCTCAATTTTCCTATCTGTAAAATAGGGATGATGAGAATTCTGTTTCATAGGTTTGTTTAGATTATACAAAGCAATAATGCATCTAGAAGTTAATTTTACAGTTATGTCTTATATTTATAGCTATTGTTTTGTAGTTAAGTTATACTGAAGAATAATCTTTTAAAAGGCCTGCGCAGTCCTAATTATTTAGTAGATTCTTAGCTATTCTACCAACTTCCTCATATTCTTTTTAAGCCAGGAAAGCAAAGGTCTTTTCATCCATACCTGTCTGATTCCTTAAGGAGTCCTAGTCTTTCATGTAGAATGTATTCCCCTAAGCTCTGGATGGGTTTTCTTCTAGGCAGGCCTGGATAAAAGACAGCTGATCTATACCAGCATTTTAGCATCTGATCTGACCCCACAAGCTTTCATTTCCTTTATTTAATTCCTTCCTGTCTTCCTTAAAAAATATAGAAAATAAAATAAATATTTATTTATTTATGTATTTACTTATTTGTGTATTTATTTATTTAATTTAGCAAACCCTTTATTTCCTTTAAGTGGCTGATGTGTCTATGTTCTTTCAGACGCCTACCTCACCTCCTTCCCTTGGTAACGCCCTGGGCTGTAGGCTTAGCTGCAATTACAGCTATGGACATTAGGGGGCAGTAGAATGCAAAGGAGCATCACTGTACCCTAGGGAAAAACTCAGTAGGCAAGTCCCGGTAAAACAGGAGTCTGATCCACTCTTGACTGCAAAGTGAAGAGTCCTGACTCCAAACCTGTCTATCATCCCAGGGAACAGTATGGGATGGGGATAGCCACTGAGGTCAGAAAACCTTGGGTTTTGAATGATCTTCCAACTATATGAATTCAGGAGACATACTTAATACGTCTGGGCCTTAGATTCTGTTACATAAGAGGTTAAGATTATATCTTCCAAATAAGATTGTAATACCGTTTTTTTTTAATTGCAAAACTACAAACAAGGTGCCTGAGTCATAGAAGTCATTTAATAAATATTATTTCCCTTACATATTTTTTTAAATGTCATACTTGTATTGGCATTTCCAAATTTCAGTTCAGGTCAGCCTAACTCAATAATCCACAGGCATACCTAAACACTCAGCTAGTTTACCAGCTATCCATAAGCCTGATATACCTTCCCTCACAATCTATAGTCTTTGAGCTTTGTCTACAGTTAACTCTCACTGTAGTGTGACCTACCAAAAGAGAAGTCAGCTTTATAACAACCTTGGATCAGGTACACAATGAATAGTAAGAACATCAGTGTGATAAGCAGGCTTTAATATGGACCCCAGTGATTCCTATCTCTTGTTACTCAGGGCCTGAGGTCATGCCTTTCCATCAAGTAACTTGTTTCTAACTAACAGAAGACGGCAACATTAAGAGGACGTCACTTCTGGACTGTGTCATAAAAGACTGTGACTTTTGTCTTGCTAGCAGATTATCTCTCCCTCTCTTACTAGCCTTGATGAAACAAGAGACATGCCAGAGAGACTTCTGTGGCAAGGAACAGAGGGTGCTTCTTGTCAACAACTAACAAGGAACGAGGCTCTCAATCCTACAGACTTTATGGAACTGAATCCTTCCAACAGCCATATAAGTGAGCTTGGAAACAGGTATTTCCCTAGCTGACAACTCAGCACTGGCTAACACTTGGATTGCACCTTTCTGAGAGACCTTGAAGCAGAAAACCCAGCAAAACTATGCCTAGATTCCTACCTCCCAAAAATTATATATAATGAATGTGTATTGTTTTAAGCTGCTAAATTTTTGAATGACTTCTTGCACAGCAATAGATAACTAACACAAGGAATGAAGAAAGATGAGATGAAATTAGAGACTATGTAGGGGCCACAGCATGTAGGGCCTGGCAAACTGTAGCAAAGATATTCATTTTTATTCTAAGCGCAATGGGAAACCACTGGGGATTTTTCAGCATAGGAAAGACATGATCTCAATTACATTTTGTAAATATTACACTGGTGGCTCTGAGGTGATTAAACTTTATAGGACCACTTTAATGATATTTTACATGTCTTCTTACCAAGATTAAAACTGTTTATTTTTTCTTCAGAGGAAATGGAAGCACACTCTTTCTCTACCATCTCTTTAATCATACTTATGAACAGGACAGCTTTGTTCCCCTTGGAATCATCTACTTCGAGATAAAAAAAATTCCAGTCTGAGAAGTTTTCTTTTGTGTTATTTTTTTTTGAGGTAAATCTAGATTCACATACAGGTGTAAGAAATAATACTGAGTGAGTGATCCCATATGCCCTTCATCCAGTTTCTCCCAAGGGTAACATCTTGAATAACTATAATAAAATATCACAACCAGGAAACTGGCATTGATGCAGTCCACTGACCTTATTCAGATTTTATAAGATTTGCATGCGTTCATTTGACTGTGTGTGTGTGTGTGTGTGTGTGTGTTTAGTTCCATGAAATTTTATCATGTAAGTTTTTGTAATCATCACCACAATTAAGATAAAGAATAGTCTCATCACTGCAAAGATCCTCTGTGCTACCCTTTTATAGCTACACCCACTTGCCTTCTCCCCACCCCCCACCCATCATCTTCGGCAAGCTATCCTCCTTTATAATTTTGTCATTTCATAAATGTTATAGAAAAAGAATCATATGGTTTGCAATCATTTGCAATTAGCTATACACACACACACACACACACACACACACACACACACACACACACATACACTCAGCATAATTCCCTTGAAATCCATTTAAGTTCTGGTGGTATCAGCTGTCTAATCTTTTTTTATTGCTAAACAGAATTCCATGGTTTAGATGTGCCATGATTTGTTTAATCATTCACATGCTGAAGGGCATGTGGGTTGGTTTTCAGTTGTTGACTATTACTAATAGAGCTGTTATAAATATTCCTGAGTAGAACTATATGTGAATGTAAGTCTTTCCTTCTCTGGAATAAATGACCTAAAATACAAATGCTGGGCCATATCATAGTTTCCTGTTTAGTCTTATAAGTCTTATAAGAAATTGCCAAATGATTTTCCAGAATGCCTGTACCATTTTACATTCTCACCAGCAGAGTATGATCCAGTTTTTCTGTATCCTCACCAGCACTTGGTATTATCAGTATTTTCTATTTTTTGCCATTTGATAGGCTTGTAGTGATATCTCCTTGTCATTTTAATTTATATTTTTCTATTAGCTAATGATGTTAAACATATTTTCATGTATTGGCCATTTGCATAACCTATTCAGTGAAATGTCTGTCATGTATTTTACCCATTATCTAATTGGATTCCAATTTTTTTTAACTGTTCAGTTTTGAGTATTCCTTAAACTTGCCTAGACACAATTACTTTCAGATATGTGGTTTACAAATATTTATACTAGTCTGTAGCTTTTGTTATCTTAACAGGTTCTTTCATATAACAAACATTTTAAATTTTGGTAAGACTTACTTTATTGATTTTTCCCTTTAAGTGATACTTTTCTGTCAAGTCTAAGAACACTGCCTAGCTTAAGATTCCAAAAATTCTTTTCCATTTTTTTTTCTAAATTTAAAAATTTTGTTTCTAAATGCTTTTTAGTTTTATGTTTTACATTTAAGTCCATGATCTACTGTGAATTAACTCTTACATAAGGTATAAGGTTTAAGTTGCTGTTAAGTTTTTGCCTGTGGATATCTAATTAATCCAGCCAGCATCAGCATCATGTGTTGAAAAGTCTATCCTTCCTCAATTGAATTAAGCAACTGTAAAAATTCAGTTGGTGGATATCCATATGTAAAATTTTTAAAAATAATAAAAGAGAAGTTAGATTCCTACGTCATACCATATGTACAAATTAATTCAAAATAGATCATAAAACTAAATATAAGATTTAAAAGTATAAAAATATTAGAGGAAAACATAAGAGTAAATCCTCATAATCTTTGGTTGCCACTTAGATATGACATCAAAACCATAATGAGCCAAAGAAAAAACTAGGCAAATTGGCCTTCATCAACACTGAAAATTTGTGCTTCAAACACACCATCAAGAAGTGAAAAGATAAGCCATGGAATGGGAAAATATATTTGAAAATCATGCGTCCCATAAGGGATTTGTAGCTAAAATATATAAAGAAGACGAATAACTCAACAGGAAAATAAATAACCCAATTTAAAAAGTGGACAGTTGATTTGAAAACACAGTTCTTCAAAGAACATATACAAATGGATAATGAGCCCCCCCCCCCGCCAACACACACACAAATTGCTCAAATTCATAAATCCTGGGAAAATGCCGCTCAAAACTACAGGAAAATATTACTTCAGAATACTAAAATGGCTAAAATTAAAGGGACAGATATTAACAAGTGTTGATATGGATGTGGAGTAATCGGAACCTTCATTCATTGCTAGTGGAAATGTAAAATAATGCAGCCACTTTGGAAAACTACTTGATAGTTCATCAAAATACTTAGTATAGTTACCATATGGCCTAGCAATTCCACTCATAAGCATATATCCAAGAGAAATGAATGCATATGTTCACGTAAAAATGTGTACACAAATATTCAGAGCAGCATTATTCATAATAGAAAAAAAAAAAAAGAAAAAAAAGAAAGAAAGAAAGAAAAAAGCAAGCTGGAGCATGAGAACCAGAATACCAGAAAGTAGAAACAACCTCAAAAGATGAATGAATGCATATGTATAGTCACATAATGTTACATTTATATCAATAAAAGGAATGAAGTACTGGTAGTTGCTATAAGATGGATAAACCTCGAAAACATAGTGCTAAGTGAAAGAAGCCAGTCCCAAAAATACCACATATTGATTACTTCACTTACATGAAATATCTAGGTTGGGCAGATCTATAGAGACAAAATGTAGATTAGTATTTTCAGGTATTGAGGAGAAAATAGTTAATGACTTCCAATGGATACAAAGTGTCTTTTAGGGGTGATGAAAATGTTTGTTCTAAAAATAGGTAGTGGTGATGGTTATATAACTATGTGACTATTCTAAAAGACACAGTTTTTTTTTTCTTTTCATTTTAAAAGGTTAACTTTTGTAGTAAACAAATTATTATCTAACTAAATATGTTACTTAAAAAAAAATAAAACCAAAAATACCAGTTGAGCATATTTATATGGATCTGTTTCTGGCTTTTCTATTCTATTCCATTGATTTGTCTATCCATGTTTTAGCCAATACCAGTCTCTTTTGACTATTATTGCTATAAGCTAGAATGATTCCTCCCACTTTATCCTTCTATTTCAAAATTGTTTCAGCTATTCTAGGTCCTATGGATTTCCATATTAATTTTAGAATATTGTTGTCTACGTCTACAAAAATCCTGCCTGTGACTTTGATGGAAATTACATTTTAGCTATAAATATATAGATGGCTATATCATGTTGTATTTTCCAAATGCATTTGGCCCTGAATCCCCTTTTAAGCAGAATAACTAATATTATACAGAACATAATTTAGGAAATTTTCATTTAAGTAAATTTGCCAATAACAGACCCAAAACTATAAATGGAATTTGAAGATGTCTGTAATTTATATGTAACTTCTGAGGACTGCCACAAATCCAAATTTTATTACAGGCAACAGATGAGATGATTTATTTAAAATTATGATTTTTGGCTAGTCTGAATTTTATATTTTTTTAAATATACTTGACTCTTTAAGAAATTTATCAGTCTGTAATTTTGTGAACATGCTAGAGGTCACTGATGAATAGAGGTCTATGGCAGAAATTATGATTTATATGAGCAAGTCAACATTCCTAAGCTTGATCAACAGAGTGAGATTAGAGAAATACTCTCTCTAAATTTAATAACTAATGAACAGCAAGTGAGAAAAATAAAAGAAGAAAGCTGACAGAGGAATAATCACAAGTTTGTTGGACAAGGAGCCAAGAGACATTTATTTATTGGCCTTATTTATTGGTCCTCTTCCTTGTTACTAACTAGATGTGTGAATTTAGGTCAGCTTCTTAATTTCCAAGAGTCAGAGCTTCCTCCTACATATGATGAAATAGTCAGCATTTAGTGTCATTATGAGAATGACTTAGGAATTAGAAAGATTTAGGACTGAATCCTGACTCTGCTACTTCCTTACTCTGTGACCCTGGAAAAGTTACATGATCTCCTTAAGCTAGTGTACTCATAGGGTTCTTATGAGGATTAAATAAGATAATGTATATAAAGTACTTAGTGAACTCAAAACACTGGTAGCTATTATCACGTAGAGACTGAATTCTTTAATGATCAAAAGTACTTGTTCTGGACTTAGACTATCTTGAGTTTAATCCCATATCTATCATTTATTACCCACGGAACTTCAGACAAATAAATATTTTGAGCCTCAATTACTTAACCTATAAAATGGAGATGATGAAGCTTCTATCTCTTAAACTTGCTGTGAAGATTAAAATAATGCATTCAGGTAGATGTTTCACCTGGAACCAGACACTTATTAAACAGGAAAGAAATGTTCAAGCTAACTATTATTAAAGATATTCAAGTAAAACTAGTCCCTATAAACTAGTAGTATTAGGCCTACAATCTAGTTACTGAGTAGTCATCTTAGCTGTAAGTCTTAATACACCTCAATTACTAAATAACTGAAGAAACAGACATAGAAAGACAGAGATGGCCAAATTAAGAGTCACCAATTTTCACCAGCCTCCCCTGGGCAAGCAGCAACAGACACTATCTGATCGATAAAGGACAAGCACATTTTAGTAATAGAACTTGAACTGTCACCTTTGTTAACCCTTGACCTTCATTTTTCTGCCAGACTGCATTTCTCACAGTTTATATCCTAGTTTTCCAATGTCTCACATTCCAACTTTTCCATACTGGTTGAAAAGTCCAGGTGTATGTGGTATCCCCAGAAATCACATGAGAATGTTTGCATTTTTCTGGGAGCAATGGTCTTATGATTAGGTTCAGTAATGTTCACAAATGATGACGCTACAAATGCAGCATGGAATCTCCTGAGGCAGAATACTAAATCCTTTTCAGGACATGGGATTTTTCTCCTAAAGTTAAAATAATCTTTTTGCATTGTGACATTGAATTATTTATCTCAATATTAACTTGGTGGAAAAGCCCCCTGCAGATGCACTGCATATCTTTTCTCCAGACTGGCTCATTATTATTATTATTCTAATTGGGACTTTAAGATCTAGGGATAATCCTTGTTAGAGAAATAAAAACATACTTCCAAATATAATTCTTCTGTTGAACTGTCCATCTACAGTTGTCAGATAGAATACAGAATGCAGAGAAAAATTTGAATTTCTAATAAATAGCATTTTAAGTATATCACATATATTACAGAGGACATACATATTAATTTTTTTTAATCTGCAACTGAAATGTAACTGTGTCCTGAATTTTTATTTTCTAAAAATGGCAATCCTAGGATCCAGCAGACTAAACTCACTTAATATCTTTTTCTTTCACTATCTTTCAACTCTGAAAGTGTAGAGAATGTATCTTCTTTATGCAAAACTTTTCCCTAGTGTCCATCATAGAACCTGAAATATCATTGACACTTAATATGTACATATGGATAAAAATGAAATAGATGAAAAATTCTCCTTTAATCAAAGATATTAGGTTTTCAGGAAGCGAAATGTTTCTTTAGCTAGAAATTTAGATGCTATCAGATGATCCCATGGTTTTAGCATGAATCCTACAAAAAGTAAAAGAGAAAGAGCATGCCTGTCTAATCACTCATATTTGGGAAAATCTCCTCTAGCAACCAGTGGGGTAGCATATGTCAAAGCCACAGAGCCCATAACACTTTTGTTAGTTTATGAAATAACTAATAACCCTATTGTTTTACACACATTTTCACCTTTTATCAACTATTCATGTATCCTTGACTCACTAGAACTTCTTTTTTATTTCTTTTTTTTCATGTTAGCAAAATTCATGGTGGAGACCTTAAAGAATTTCTGACCATGAGTGGCAGTCTCAATTCATGTGAAAATTTTCAAAGTGTTATTTTCTAGAATGCTTTTTATCTTTAAAGGTTCAAGTAAGTCTTTGACTATATTTTTGGCCTTTTAAATTCACAAACAGTAATCAAAAAAAGAAGCAAACTTCTATAGCAAAATATTAGCTCTTGGTAAATGGGATGAAGGCAGAACATAGGGTGGGCAATTAGAAATGATAGGACCTGGGTTGTAGGAGTTCAAAAGGTATGGGTACTGGTGATACATATTGAGCACACCACATCTATTTGAGAGAGTGGACTGGGTCCTAGGCAAAAGGACTTATAAAAGAATATCAGAAGAAGCAATTTACAAGTAGGATAAGCATATATTTATATTCCTTTGGGTAATGATCATCACAAAGTATATTACAAGAGGTGGTAAGTTATTTTTGTCAGATCAGAATTTATTCCCCTTATATCTCAAAGGAATATTCTGATTTTCCTTAAGTAAACTACCCTTCCTCCATTTCATGTTATCTTAGAATGCTGTCATTCAAAGCGTTCTGTTTTCCATAGCAAAATGTTTGTGTGAACAACCTAAATCAGATTCCCTGCCTCAAACCTGAATCTTATTTGTGTGACACAAAGGCTGAAAAGGATTTTAAATTCACTCGTCCCCACATAGTACACTGAAGAGAATATAAATTCCAACTACCCAGATCCAAGAGATGTTCCGGTTCCTGGGATATCCTTCTAAAACATTCTTCTTTGCCTGAGTTAGCAAGAGTGTCTGTGAATCCATGAGTCCTAATTAATAGAAAAGTTATTAGTGTAGTGGGGATAAACTATGAGTATAGAGGGGACAGGAATTACCTCTAGCACAGCTGAATGGTATTAGCACTGTGTAGTATTAGCTCACTTGAAATTCCATGGGCTCTTTTAGTAAGAAGTAACCCTACTGCCAAGAAGCAGCCCCAGTAGCAGAAGCATTTGGGAAGCCACTATCTCTCATTTTCAAGTTCAAATGTCTGTAAATAGCTAGAACAAGAGAGGAATAAATATGGTGAATGTCACACAGTAGCTCGGATGATGTTAACTATTTATTTACAGAACTGTCTGGGGAGATGCTTTGAGTGGAGACTGAGTTAGATGTACCATAATATGGGTTTGATAGTTATTAAGCTATATTATCTAAGCTCCAAATCACTCTTATAGGGGGCTCCTGGTGAAGCATGTATGTTTTACCAGGTGGTTCTCTGTTAGGTTCTGCCAATAAATGGTACTAAATGGACATTACAAAGATAAAGTGACTTATTCCTTCTTGTTCCTGAGTACCATAATCAGTTAGAATCCACATTTCTGATGTCTATCTGCAAGATCTACAAAGACTCTCCTGTAAGCTTCAAGGTTCTAAACATCACAGTGTCTTTTCTTTCTCCTTTCCCAGAACGGTGGCTGTTTCTGGAAGTTAGTACCTCTGTGCCACTTCTGAGTTCTCCTTTTGCCTTTCCAGTCCTTTAATGTCCATTTAACCAGTTCCTTACACTGAACTTTTGCTGTTAAAATAACTGACGTATACCTATTTCTTTGTTTGCACTCTTGCAATACTTGATATATATACAAAGTGGTCCCACCAAATAGACCCTCACAGAAAATTCTGATATTAATGTGGTTGTCTTGATCTTGAATACATACTGATGTTCTTGACAACCAGAAACCAGCTTCCAGTTACTCTTGTTTCTATTGTCATGTAATAAATTACCCCAAAACTTAATTTTATAAAACAACAATTTTATTTTATGATTTTTTGGGGGTCAGAAATTTAGGAAAGGCTCATATGGTTGATTCTTGCATGAAATGTCTCATGCGTTTTCAGTCAGATGTTAACTGAGGCTGCAGTAATCTGAAGGCTCAACTAGGCTTAATCTTAGATCAAGATTGACAAATGTTTTCCCCAAAGGGAAAAGTAGTAAATATTTTAGGTTTTGTGGCCCTGATGGTCTCTATTACAGCTATCCAATTCTTCCATTTTAGTATAAAAGTAGTTATATACAATGTGCAAATGAATGGATGTCTTTATTTATTCTAATAAGATAGTTTGAAAAATAGGCAGAGGGCTGATTTGGCCCATGGACGATGGGCCACTTTATATGGATCTGTCAGATTAATGGCAATGATTACTAGGTATGACCTGGGGGGTTAATCTGGAATGCTGACAGGAACACCTGCACATGAATCCACCATCACAGTCAGCTCAGAGTAGTCAAGAATTTTATTTGGGAAATGGCTCCCCTCATTTCAAAAGAACAAGATGAATGATCCTATTTCCATTTGGACTATGGAAAGCTAAAAATAACTTGCTCTCACTCAAACATTATCATCAACAACAACAATAACAACAACAACAAAAGCATAAATTAACAAAAGGATGGAAAAGAAATATTTGGGGGGAAAAATGATGGCTAATAGCATCATTAAAAGTTAAGGACAGGAACGAAATCACAAAGCCAGAAAGCTCAGAAAACAGCAAGCAGGGTCAGCAACAACAAAAAGACACCTATACATACTGCAATCAACCTGCAGAAAAACAGAGAAAAATGTCTTGAAAATAGCCATAAAAAAGAAGACCTCACCTATGAGAGAACAAGGGTAAGAATTAAAGTGAAATTTTTATCAGAAGTCATGGAAACAAGAAGAGAATGAAGGAAAATACTTAGTTTAGAAAGAAAAAAATCTAAAATTCTGCACCAGCAAAAATTATCCCTTAAAAGTGGAAAAATAAATAAATGAACAAAGATTTTCTCAGACAAATGAAAAGAGTAGGAATTCATTATGAGCAGGGTTACTCTGCAAGAAATGTTAAAATAAGTTCTTTTGGGAGAAGGAAAACGAAAGTTCTTTTGGGAGATCTACATAAAGAAAGGAAGAAGATCAAATTAGAAATAAAATAAGGTAAAATATTTTTTCTTGATCTAAAAATTAATGTGTAAAATAATAATAACGTTATGGGGGTTATTATAGCATAAGGATAAGTGAAATTAACAACAGGAATGTTACAAGGAAGGGATTGGAAATGCTATAATACAATATCATAAAAGATCTACACTACCTGTGAATATAGTGTAACAACACAATTACTGAAAGTGCACAGACTAGGAAAAAATGTACATTGAAAATTCTAGAGCAACCATTAAACTTTTTAAAAGAAGTATAACTGATATGGTAAAAGAAAAGATAATATGTAATAGTAAAATTCTCAGTTATAACTAGAGAAGGCAGAAAAGGAGATAAAAAAGCAAAACAATAATACACAAAACAAGCATAACAAATAAACAACAACAAAAAAAAACACACACAAAGAACAAACACTGCATATAGAAAGTGGTTAGCTACAACCATGGTTGATAGTAATCCAACTATACTAATATTCACTTTAAATATGAATGGTATAAATACATCTATTAAAAGGCAGAGATTGGCAGATTAGACAAAACAGAAACAAAAAACAAGACCTAACCATATATTGTCTACAAGAAACTCAATTTTAAATTTTTTAAATTAAGTCTTTTTTGTTTTGTTTTATAAACCCCTGTGATGAGGGCTGACTTTCAATAATTTGCAGCAAGGGAGCTGCTCTGATATGTACAAAACCCCAACACAGAAGCAGGTCATCACAAATTTCATTTAAATAAAATCAGATAGGTTAAATACAAAGAGACAGAAAAAGATACACCATGTTAATATTAACCAAAATATCTTAAGAAAGCCAAAGGAACTATATTAATTTTCAACAAAACAGATTTCAGAACAAGAAAAAGTATATGGTTTAAAGAGGGGAATTATATTGTGATAAAAGGGGAAATCTGCCATGGAAGTAACATAACAATCCTTAACATGTATGTCCCTAACAACCAAGTGTCATAATATGTGAGCCAAAAACTGATAGCACTGAAAGAAGGAAAAGACAAATCCACTACTACAGTTTGAGTCTTCAGCACTCCTCTTTAAGTAAATGATAGATCAATTTGGAAGAAAATCAGTAAGGACATATTTGACCTGAATAGCATTATCAATCAACTAGACCTAACTGATATTTATAAAATATCCCATTATAGAATATTCCTTTCAACAATAGCAGAATACACATTCTTCCCAAGCTTATATGGAATATGAATGAATATAGGATAAATATCTCATTCTGGGCTAAAAACATGCTTTAGAAAATTTAAGATGATAAAGTCACACAAAGCATGGTCTCAGACCATAATACAATTAAACTAGAAATTAGTAACAAAAAGGTAGCTGAAACATACCCAAATATTTAGAGATTAAAGTTCTAAAATACCCTTGGATAAAAGTGAAAGTCACTCTGAAGAAGAAAAATATTTAAATGTAAAGAAAAAAATAAAGATTGAACTTGTCAAAAGCTGCAGGATGTTGTGAATGTAGTACTTAAAGGTAAATTTATGCCACTAAGTGCATATTTTAGAAAGGAAGTGAGATCTAAAATCAATAATATACACTTATATTTTAGGACTAGTGAAGAAACAGCAGCTTAAGTCTAAAGCAAGAAAATAACTAATAAAAATTAGAAAATAAATCAATAAAAATAGTGCAGAAATCATAAACAGATTTAAAAATAAAGAAAATCAATTAAACCAAAAATAGGTTCTTTGAACATGTAAATATAACTGATAATCCTCTATACAGGTTGTCCAGAAAAAAAAAAAAAAAAAAAGGAGAGAAACACAAATCATCAACAACAAAATGAAAGAGGTACAATTACGACTGGCTCCATGGACATCAAAAAAATAATAAAGGAATATGACAAACAACTCTATACCCACAAGTTTGATAATGAAATGGACCAATTCTTTAAACCCAAAAGCTACCAAAACTTGCGCAAGGAGAAATTGATATGAGTAGGCCTATATCTACTAAAGAAATTGAATAAAAAATGAATACATCTTCAAAGAAGAACACACCTGAAATGTATAGTTTCTCTAGTAAATTCTAACAAATATTTACAAAGAAATATTTTTTCCAGAAAATAAAAGTAGACATAACACTTTCCAACTCATATATAAGGCCACCATTACCTGATACCCAGTCAGATAAAGATATTTACAAAGAAGGAAAAGTACAGATAATATATCATACCCATAGATGCAAAATTCTCAACAAAAGATCAGCAAATTGAATCCAACTATGTAGAAAAATATTATGCCATGACTAAGTAGAATTTATTCCAGGTATACAAGACTGGTTCAATATTCAAAAACCATCAATTCGATCCAAAAAAGAAAAAGCATATGATTGCATCCATTGATGCTGAAAAGTATATGGCAAACTACAATATTCATTCATGATAAAAATTCTGAGCAAACTAGAAATAGAGGAGAACATTCCAATTTAGTTAAAAAAAAATCTAACTCCCCACCCCCCGCAAAAAACCCCTACAGTTAACACCATATTTAATGCTTATTAATTAGTTATTTTAGGGAGTGGAGGAAATTCAAATACATGAAACATTGGGGATTTTCTAGACTGTTGGAAATATTTTGTATGATCCATAGTGATGGATGCACATAAGTATGTATTTATCAAAACTCATACTACTTGACAACACAAAGACTGAATTTTAATGTACACAAAATTTAACACCCATTTTCGAGATTAGAAAATCTCATGCTAGAATGCAGAATGTGACAAAACAATGTAACTATTAAAAATGTATGAGGGACGCCTGGGTGGCTCAGTCGGTTAAGCATCCGACTTCGGCTCAGGTCATGATCTCGCAGTTTGTGAGTTCAAGCCCCGCATCATTGGGCTCTGTGCTGACAACTGAAAGGCTGGAACCTGCTTCGGATTCTGTGTCTCCCTCTCTCTCTGTCCCTTCCCCGCTTGTGCTCTGTCTCTCTTTGTCTCTCAAAAGTGAATACATGTAAAAAAATTTTTTTTAAATGTATGAAATCATTTTACTGAAGGAGGTGGAGAAAAAAGATGATGATCTAAGTAATTCTGGAAGTACATGCAGTCTGTAAGACTAAAGGCAAAAGGAAACGTACATAAGAACACTTCAGTCAATAAAGTTTTTCCCACAGAGGTATAGGCCAACAATTATAATAATGCTTTAAATGTATATTTACATTTAGGTATGGCAGATGGTGGAAGCCAGGTTTACTACTGGATTGGATGGTTAGAGACAAGCAAGAGGAAGAGGGGTCTATGTGAGTCATGTGACAATGAATTAGAATTGGAGACGTGAGGATGAATTTATGTTCAGTTTGATATAGATACCAGTGGTTTCACAAGAAATTAAACATTAATAGACAAGTAAATATACATTTGTTAGCATAAATATTATATTTCTTTGGTCTGTCAACTGAGAGAGCCTGTAAGCAATAATATCTCAGTAGCAACAAGCACACTTAGCACTCAGACCTTTATTTCTAATAACATGTTCCCATGTAAGAACCCAGAGCTCCTTGGAGAAATGGCAGATCTGAAACTAGGGTAGGATATATACAAGATAAGCCTGCAATTACAGGAAGTTAGAACACATATGCACACACACACACACACACACACTGATGAGAATATGTTAAAGAAATATAGAAGACAACTGAAAGAATTGCCAATAGCCATAGCTAGAACACTTTGAGCAACAAAATAAATATTAAATAAGTACTCAATTTTTAATCCCAAACTATAAAATAGATATCCATATACTTATAAAAATACCCAATATTGATACCAACATATGACTGAATAAACAAACAGAGAAGAATGAACAAATCTCCCATGCAGAAGAATTTGAAGAATCAAATAATTTATGGAGATATTCTGCCCTCAGAGAGGTAGAACATAACTCTCTGAAACTTAAGTAGGCTGTGCATAGTCACTACATCCTTCCACAAAAGTACAGTAAAAAAGGACAGAGAGAATCTTAACAGCATATAAATATGGCATACAGTATCTCAGTCATGTGATCAAGTTATTATCAACAATGTTAAGTCATGTTGATAGTAGGTATCCTGGATATGATGTAAAAAAAAAAATGGCACTTTACCTCTCTATTCTTCTAAATTGCATAACTCTGGTGAAGTCATGAAAAAAAACATCAGATAAATCCCAACTGGGGTACATTCTAAAAATACATGGTAAATATTCCTCAAGAGTTTCAAAGTCATCAACAACAAAGTAAATGTGAGAAACTGTCACAGCAAAGGGGAGCTGAAAAAGGCATTAAGATTAAATATAACATGGTATCCACAAAGGGATCTTGGAAGTGAAATGGACATTATATAAAAACTAAAGGAATCTCCAAAAAAAAGCATGAACTTTAATTATTAATAATATATGACTATGTCAGTATTGTCTCATTACTTGTGACAAATTTATCATAAAATTTAAGATGTTAAAAATAGGGCAAGGCAGTCTGGGTGGCTCAGTTGGTTAAGTATCCAACTCTTGGTTTTGGCTCAATTATGAGGTCATGACCTCACATCTTGTGGGTTTAAGCCCCATATCAGGCTCTGTGCATTGAGTTTCTCTCTCTCCTTCTCTCTCTACCCTTCCCCCACTTATGCTCGCTCTCTCTCTCTCTCTCTCTCTCTCTCTCTCAAAAGAAATGAATAAACTTAAAACAAAAATAGGGCAAATTTAGTGTGGGGTATAACTCTCTGTAGTATCTTTGCAACTTTATTTTAAAAAATAAAGCACAGACCAAATGACCACTTGGTAGAATACTATAATGCATCATTATTAATTGCATAGTCCATCAAATTAAATGACCTTCAAGTTTCTTTGCATGATTTTCAGTTAACCCATGTTCTCTATATCTTGTCTTGATATTCAAATGCAGAAAAATATGGGAAATATATGCATATGCTAATCTCAAAATTAAAAAGAGATTAGTTAACAAATAAAAATAGTTAACAAAAATATCTGAATCAAAGAAATGAAGTCTAGAAACAATCCTGTGACCTGAATTCCTAAGGAGCGATGGAATTCATGAAGTGGTTCACTTGTGCCCACCAGAAAGTTGCCATCAGGAAAGAAGAAATCAGCTAGAATTTTAATGAATTGTTAAAGGCCAAGTGTAAGCTTGAGTTAGTTTAGAAAAATGAGGGATGGGAACTCCAGACACAGAGGAGTTTGTTTACACTCACCAGCTCTTTTCCTTAGGCTTCTACTTGGTCCTCACAACAAAGATTGGATGCAGGGCAAGAGACCTGAAAAAGTCCCCTTTGATGGTGCAAATCTGAAGAAGGTTATCTGACCAGCAACTGCTAAGGGAAAGGTGCCTATCACATCTTCTTCCCTGGACCCTACCTTTCTACAAAAAAAAAAAAAAAAAAAAAAAAAAAAAAAAAAAAAAAAAAAAAATCTTTATGTTCCATTGGGGCAGCAAATGCCCACACAAGACCAAGCACAGATATAAGACAGAGTTGGCTGCCATGCCGAGGAGAGGCAAATATATTAAAATGTTCTACCTCCAGAAGCCTACATATATAGAACTAACCTAAAACTGAATCTGGGGCCAGGACAACAGAGAAGTCCTGTCTTCCACCTTGAGAATATCCTACAATAGCCTACTGCTGAGGAAGGGACAAGAGCACGGAGAGGGATCTCTTCCAGCCTGAATATGCCAGGATGACTGAAAGCCAAGGATAAAGCACAATCACTGAGCAAATTCCTCTGTTGCTCCGACTCATATCTTAAGCACAGAAAACCAGTACCCACTTCAAGAGAACTTTGAAGCCCACAGTGCATGTGGATTAATAACAACACCACAAAAACCCAAACCCAACTCAATTCCTCGAGTAGACTGATTCAACTTCCTACCCTAACAGCCTGAGCAAAGAAGAAAACATACCCATTTCCAGATGTAAATATTCTTCAGCTCAGTCTCTGCTGAGACACATTTTAAAAATAATAAAATCAACTAATTAATGAGACAAGCCAAGAATAAGATGTGTGTTTTTTTCCTGCCTAATTCTGAAGTCATGCAAGGACCACTTATGCAGCATTCTATTTGTTAAAAATAAGTCATTTAGCCTAGCCAAGATTAAAAAAAAATATATTGAGACCTGGAACCAATTGGTCTTTAGCAAGAATGGCAAAGAATTGGTGAACATGTTTTCAAGCTACCATACTTGCAAGCATCTTATAGAATCATAGTAAGAATTCCATTAGATGATATATCTAAATCTTAAGCTATACATTAGATTATTAATAATGGGCTGGTATTGTCACCATCACCACCACCATCACCATCATGCCAAGTTGATACCCACTAGCTATGAAATATACTTCTTATAGATATAGCACAATTGAGTTATTTTTCTCTAGTGCTTTACAATAATAAATTAATGGCAGCAATAGAAATAACAACTATTACTACTATAACAACAGCACTAAAATTACTGATTGAGGACTAAGCAATCACCAGATAGTAACCCAAGTGGCGTATGTGTTTCATGTATATTTCCCCCTGTTCTTACTCACGCAATTTTGACTAGGGTCTGGCTTTCATAGATGGTGAAATATGATCATTTAATAGGTACATCTGTTGAAATATAAATAATCCAAGATTAGATAGGCCACCCATAAATTTACATTCATTATATCATTAAATATAAATCAAAAAGGAGAAATAACTTTTCAATGCAGTATGGTATCCATGAAAGGCTGCTCAGTTTCCTAAAGAGATTGATTTACTTCCATTTCTGAGTAACAATATAGCAATTGGTAAAAAAAAAAAACAAAAAAAAACAAACAAAAAAAAAAACAAAACAGGTTTTGTATTTCTAATTTATTTAATATTCTGTAGTATTTATTAAACACAAGCAGAATGATTTCTATTGGTTGAACATCAGCTGAAAGAAATAATCTTGGTGTTCTATAATGCTGGTAGGCTATTTAAAAAAAATTGATTATAATTATCCTAAAATTATTATCCTGTTGATTACCCGCCAATAAAAAACATATAATCTAGTAATGCCACTATTAGCTATTTACCCAAAGGTAAAAAATGCAATATATATATATATATATACACATACACACACATACACCCCTAGGTTTATTGCAGCACTATTTACAATAGGGAAGATATGGAAATAACCCAAGAGTCCATTGATAGATGAATGGATGAAAAAGATATGATATATATGATACATATAGTTATGATATATGTAGTTCATACATATAATGGAATATTAGCCATAAAAATGAATGAAATTTTGCCATTTGTGACATGTATGAACCTAGAGGGTATTTTGCTAAGTGAAGCAAGTCAGAGAAAGAAAAATACCATATGATTTCACATATATTTAGAATATAAAAATGTCTAAATGAATAAACAAATAAACAAGAAGCAGCATCAGACACATAAGTATAGAAAACAGATTGATGGCTACTTTGGGACGGTGAGTAGAGGCATAGCCCAAATGAGTGGAGCTTAGTGGGAGATATAGACTTCCATATATGGAATATACAGTTGTCACTTTCACCATAGCATGTAACATATACACTATCATTGTGTTGTATATCTGAAACTAATGCAACACCATGTGTCGGCTATACTTTCAAAAAAAGGGAAATAATTGACAAGATACTTCTTTATACTGCAAGTATATTTACATAGTTTTACTTAAAATATTTTTTTTCCCTTTACCTAAAAATATCTCTGAAGTCTTTGTTAAACTTCACTTGCAGAAATGGTATTATTTCTTTTGTACCCTTCTAGTTGTGACTGAAAATAGTGTAGATGACTTATCTTCCTTCTTCAGTTCATCACTTAGTGACACAGCATCCAGCTTTGTCTAAAGTGGCACTATCAAGAGGAGCATGGGGGGTGGCTTTTAAATCATATTTTTCTGGTTTTATTTTTATTTTTATACACTTTTTTCAGTTTTATTGAGATATAATTGACATGCAATATTGTATAAGTTTAAGGAGTACAACATAATGAATTGATATATGTACATATTGTAAAAAGATTATCACAATAAATATAGTCAACAGCCATCACCTCATATGGTTACACTTTTTTTTCCTTGTGATGAGAATGTTCAAGATCTACTCTCTTAGCAACTTTTAAATATTCAATGGAGTATTGTTAAGAACTTATTTATCTTAACACTGAAAATTTATACCTCTGGACACCTTCACTCACACCCACCTCTGGATATCACCATTCTGTGAGATTTTTCTTTTTCTTTTCTTTTTCTTTTTTCCTTCAGATTCTACATATGGTAAGATCACATAATATTTGTCTTTGTCTGAAAAATCAGATTTGTTTCAATATAGACCTAACCACTTCTGCGCTCTATGACTTGGGGTAAATAGCTTAGTGTCTTTTTTCCTCAGCTATAAAATGGGTGTAAGAATTCTACTTACTGATCAGGAATGTTGAGCTGATTAAAGATATATATTTGCAAAGTTCCTACTTTCTATGTAGTATAAAGGCATTCAAAAGGGATTAATTCTATTTTCTTTTTAATTTGTAACTGAATCTTCAGTGTATCTGTTACAAGAGAAGAAAGTTATATCTCTCTGACATCAATGTAGACTTCATACATGCATAGGTATAAACTATTTGCAAATACTCTCTATATAATTTTGCCAAATGAATATTCATGGCAATGCTGAATGGTATGTATCCTTTTCCTCATTTTATAGGTCAGTAAACTATGCTTCAGAGAGCATTAAATAACTTGTTTATGCACACCTAAGAAGTGCTAAAGATTCGAAGTCATGCTCCAGAATTTATGATGTGGAGTCCCCTAACCTGACCTTAAAATGCATTTAGCTAACCACTTTAACCTTTGCAGGTTGACTGGAAATTTAATTGCTCTTCCATTGAGGCTGGAATCCAGAAAGCTTGTGGCTCTTTAGGTCTTCTCTACCTCACCACCCAGATTTCCTGCCACATTATGTGATGATGATCCTGCAAATCTGTGAAGGTATCACCTTTAAGGGGCCCAGAAAGGAAGTAGAGAACATGTATCTTTTAATTTCCATCTCCATTCATTTGGAATATTTATTGACCCCATTACCTGGGAAACCCTTGGGTTATAGAAATTGGCAAGTTAGCACTTCTCAAGCACCCACTAACATCTGTATTGCAAACTGCCATTAGCTAATTTGACTATTCACAATTTTAAGGTTGTTTTTTCTTTGGTAATATAGAATTACCCTGATGATTAGAGATGGAGAAGTTCCCTATTTCCTACCTGTACCCTTTACCATATTTTGTGACAATGTGAGCAAGTCTAGAATGAAATCTGCAACAGCTATGAACATTTCTTAGCAAACAGGTCTAAAGACAGTTAGCCAGTCTATTCTGCATGGTTGATACTTTCTAATTTTTGACCTGTTAATTCCCTAACAATCACCTTGACTGAAAGGCTTATTATAAGGTAGAAACAGAAATTATTCCCAGGCAGAATCAGATGTGCCTATAGTTACATCACACAGGATAGATTTGCACTAGTGAGCAAAAGGGGTAGAAACCTGGACAGTGTGGACTTTTATACCAAGTATACAGTTCTAAATTTTGGCTAGTGGGTTCACCAGTTTTTCATAATTTTTTAAAATTCCATTCATGTAAGAAGAGACATACGTATATAGTATTTGTAGCCATTTATATTATGAATACTGTTTACTTCAACACAAAAGTCACTGCTAATATCACTTAGTCTAAGTCAAATTGCTAGTGCATTTTTAGAAGTTTTTGAAGTACTTGTTATGAAGTTTGGGAAACATGGGCCCTTGACTCAGTTTTTTTGTTTTTTGTATTTTTAATTAACTGCCATTGATTGTAGACTACAAATAATTTACAAACACATCTATCTAGATCACTCTTATGGTTTTCCAAATTGCAGGGCTAATTGATCCATTAATTAGTAATGAAAACAACTTCATGTATCAAGAGCAACATTTAAATATATATTTCTATATTATAAGAAATGTGTGTATATATAATATAATATAATATGTATATTATATATGTAAGAATTCTTACATATATATGTAAGAAAATGTAATTAAATGTAAATTATATGTGTATCTGTGTGTCACATATCCATATGTGTGTTTTGTGTATGTGGATATATATACTAAATTTCAATGTATAATGTACTTCCAATATGCATTAGGTTAAAAAGTTTAAAAACTATTTATTTTTCCAAAAATACTTTAAAATAAAGAACATACAACACAACCATACTCTATTGCTCTCTTACATAATACTTTCTTCTTTCTCTCTCTTCTAGTTCAGAAAGGATTTATCACTTTTAAAAGCACAACAAAAAAAGACTTGTGAAGTATTCTCACAAAAATCTCCCCTCTATTAACAAAAGTCTCTGCTTTTGAACATTTAAAATGAAGGGTTTTTATCTTTTGTTCCACTCTGATCAAATTCTCTTAGACAATGGAGGTCTCATGTCTACCGATAAAAATAGGTAAAGTTATAGATTTTAAAAAGTTCATAGACAGAGGACTTACCAAAATCCCTCTGTGCAGAGCACCCCAGGACCCTCTGGCCTATGCTCACCTTGGCTTGAGATGCTCTACCAAGGTACCCCTGTGCAGAGTACCACAGGATCCCTAGCCCATGCCACCTCAGTTTCAGGCATTCCACCTGGGCACTCCCTATGTGGAACAACCCAGCACACCCCATGTTGCACCCAGTTCAGCTTCAGTTTTTCTCCCAGAGTTTCTTGAGTATGGAGAGAACAGGACCACCCCAACACATGCCCATTTCATCTTTAGCTGTCCTGTTAGGGTACTACCAGAGCAGACAGCACCACATCCTCTGACTTGCACCCACTTCATCTCCAGCTCTCCTGACAGAGTGTCCCCAGCATGAAGCACCCTAGGACCCAGAGCCAGTGAAGCCACAGGTGCAGTCACACAACCAAAGTCACCAGGCACATACACCTACACAGGGGAAGAGCATACACACAAGCAATCCTTCTAATTTAAGAGAAGTAGCTTCTCTAATGCATAGAAGCAAACACAGAAAGTCAGGCAAAATGATGAGATAGAGGAATATGCTTCAAATCACAGAACAAGACAAAACCTCAGAAAAGGAACTAAATGGAACAGAGATAAGCAATATGCTTGAGAAATAGTTTAAAGTGATGATCATGAAGATGCTCACCAGACTGGAGAGAAGAGTGGATAAACTCAGTGAGAACTTCAACAAAGAGATAGAAAATATTAAAAAAAAAAAAGAGCCATTCAGAGTTGAAGATTATAATAGCTGAAATGAAAAATACACTAGAGGGAATCGACAGTAGATTAAAGGATGTAGAAAAATGGATCAGTGATCTGGAAGACAGGATAAGCACCCCCGCTGAACAGCAAAAAGAAAAAAGAATTTAAAAGAATAAGGGTAAGTTAAGGAACCTCTTGGACAACATTAAGCAAAGAATCATTCACATTATAGTCATCCCAAAAAGAGAAAGGAGAAAGGGGCAGAAACTTACGTGAAGAAATAATAATTGAAAACTTACCTAACCTGGGCAAGGAAACACACATCTAGTTTCAGGAAGTGCAGAGAATCCCAAACAAGATGAACCTGAAGAGGCCCACACCAACACAGAGAATAATTAAAATTTCAAAGGCTAAAGAGAAAGAAAACTTTTAAAGTAGCAAGAGATAAGCAAAAAGTTATCTACAAAGAAAACCTCATAAGGCAATCTTCTGTTTTTCAGCAGAAAATTTGCAAGCCACAAGGGAGTGGCATGATATAGTTAAAGTGATTAATGAAATAAAACAAAACAAAATAAAAATTACAACAAAGAATATCCTGCAAGACTGTCATTCAGATTTGAAGAGATAAAAATTTTCCCCTCAAAAAGTTAAAGGAATTTATGAGCAATCAACTGGTCTTACAAAAAATTTTGAAGGGGCTTGTTTATGTGGAAAAGAAGTGATGCTAAGTAAAATAAGTCAATTAGAGAAAGACAGATATCATATGTTTTCACTCATATGTGGAACTTGAGAAACTTAATGGAAGATCATGGGGGAAGGGAAGGGGAAAAATAGTTACAAACAAAGAGGGAGGGAGGCAAACCATAAGAGACTCTTAAATACAGAGAACACACTGAGGGTTGATGGGGGGGGTAAGGGAGAGGGGAAAATGGGTGATGGACATTGAGGAGGGCACTTGTTGAGATGAGCACTGGGTGTTGTATGTAAGCAATGAATCACTACCCCCAAAAGCAAGAGGACACTGTATACACTGTATGGTAGGCAACATGACAATAAATTATATTACAGAAAGAAAGAAAGAAAGAAAGAAAGAAAGAAAGAAAGAAAGAAAGAAAGAAAGAAAAAAGAAAGAAGAAAATTATGAAAGAAAATAAAATTTATGAGTAAAAGCATACATACAGCAAAGCTAATATAGCAATCAGTTGCAAAGCTAATACAGCAATCAGTTATAAAGCTAGTAGGAAGGTTGAAAGACAAAAGTAGTCAAATCAGTTATATTTTAAAAGTTAGTAAAGGGAACTAACAAAATAAAAAGATGTAAAATATACCAACATATACATAAAATGTGGTGGGAGGTAAAAATGAAGTTCTTTTACAGTGTGTTTGAACCATCAACTTAATATAGACTGCTGTACACATAGAATGCTACATATGAACCACATAACCAAAAAGTGAAAACTATAATTGATATACAAAAAATATGCAGTTAAAGTCAATCATAACACTAAAGAGAATTAAAGACAGAGAGAGCAAGATAAGAAAGGAACAGAAAAAACCTGCAAAAACAACCACAAAGCAAGTAAAATGGCAGTAACTATATACCTATAAATAATTACTTTAAATGCAAATGGTTTAAATGCTCTAATTAAAAGACATAGGGCAACATAATGGATAAAAAACAAGAACCATCTATATGCTGCCCACAAGAGACACACTTCAGACTTAAAGACATATATAGACTGAAAGTGAAGGATGGAAAGAGATATTCCATACAAATGAAAAAAAAAAGCTGGGGAGCAATACTTAAACTGAATAACATTAAAACAAAGACTGTAACAAGAAACAAAGATGAACATTACATAATGATAAAGAATCAATCTAAAAAGAAGATATAACAATTGCAAATACCAATACAACCAATATCAGAGCACCTAAATACATAAAGTAAAAATTAACAGAAATCAAAGGAGAAATTTGACAGTAATACAATAATAGTAGAGGATTTTAATACCCCACTTACATCAATGGATAGATCGTCCAGGCAGAAAATCAATAAGGAAACGTTGTCTTTAAATGACACACTAGAACAGATGGACATAACAGATATATACATCCATCCCCAAACAACAGAAAACACATTCTTTTCAGTGTATATGAAACATTCTTCAGTATCAATCACGTTAGGACACAAATTTATCTCTCAATAAATTTAAGAAAACAAATTATATCAAGTTTCTTTCCAACCACAACAGTATGAAACTAGAAACCACTCAAAAAATAAAAAATAAAAAAGCCTTTGAAAAAAACACAAACACGTGGAGGCTAAACAACATACTACTTAAATAACCAAATAGGTCACTGAAGAAATCAAAGAAGATATAAAAAATACATTTTGGAGACAAATGGCAATGAAAACACAATGGGAAAATCTTTTGGACACAGAAAGGGCAGTTCTAGGAAAAAAAATTTATAGCAATACAGGCCTACAAAAATAAACTAAAAAAATCCCAAACAATCTAAACTTACACCAAAAACAAACAAACAAATAAAAACAGAAGAAAGGAGGAAACAAAACACAAAGTTACAGAAGGATGAAAACAAAGATTAGAGTAGAAATAAATGAAGTAGAGACTAAAAAATGAAATAATAGAAAAGACCAATTAAACCAAAAGCTGGTTCCTTGAACAGATAGTCAAAATTGATAAGCCTTTATCCAGACTCATTAAGGAATAAAGAGAGCCCACATAAATAAAATCAGAAACGAAAGAGGAGAAGTAACAACTGACACCATAGAAGTACAAAGGATTATAAGAGGCTACTGTGAAAAATTATATTCCAATGAACTGGATAACCTAAAAGAAATAGATAAATTCCTAAGAACATACAATCTTTCAAAACTTAATCAGGAAGAAATAGAAAATCAGAACAGACCAATTACTAGTAACAAAATTGAATAGGTATTCAAGGAACATTCAACAAATAAGTCCAGAACCAGATGGATGCACAGGTGAATTCTATCAATCAGCTAATAAAGAGTTAATACCTATTTACTTCAAACTACCCTAAAAAAATAGAAGAAGAAAAGCTTCCAAATACATTCTATGAATTGCCCTTATACTAAAACCAGAGACAAACACCACAAAAACAAACAAAACAAAACAAACAAAACAACACAAAACAAACAAAACAAAAAAACCACTATAGGCCAAGGCCAATATCCCTAATGAATGTAGATGAAAAACCCTCAACAAAATATTAGCAAACTGAATTCAACAATACATTAAAAGAGTCATTTGCCACAACCAAGTGGGATTTATCTTGGGATGCAAGGATGGTTCAGTATCAGCAATTCAATCAATGTGATAACCACATTAACATAATGAAGGATAAAAATTATATGATCATCTCAATAGATGCAGAAGAAGCATATGACAATTTTAAATATCCATTTATGATAAAAACTCTCAACAAAGAGGGACTAAAAGGAACATACTTCAACATAATAAACTCCACATAAGACAAACCCTCAGCTAACATCATACTAAATGGTGAAAAACTAAGAGCTTTCCTTCTAAGATGAGGAACAAGACAAGAATGTCCACTCTCCCACTTCTATTCTACCTAGTACCGGAAGTCCTAACCACAGCAATTAGACAAGAAAAAGAAATAAAAGGCATTCAAATTGGTAAGAAAGAAGTTAAACTGATACTATTTGCAAAAGACATAAAACTGCATTAAAAATTTCCAAAAGGTGCCACAAAAAACTATTAGAATAAATGAATGCAGTATAGCTTCTGGATACAAAATTAATATACAGAAATATGTTGCTTTCTACACACTAATAACAAGGTAGGTGAAAAAGAAGTTAAGAGAACAATTCCATTTATAATTGCACCAAAAAGAATACTTAGGAATAAACTTAATTAAGGCGGTCAAAAGACCTATACTCTGAAAACTATAAAACACTGATAAAACAAATTGAAGACACACACAAATGGAAAGATATTCAGTGCTCATGGATTGGAAGAATTAATATTGCTAGTGTCCACAACTACCCAAAGCAATATACACATACAGGGTAATCTCTATCAAAATACCAACAATATTTTTCTCAGAACTAGAACAAATAATACTAAAATTTGTATGGAACCACAAAAGACTCCAATTTTGAGAAAGAAAAACAAAGCTTGAGGTATCACAATCCCAGATTTCAAGTTACACTAAAAAGCTATAATCAAAATAATATGGTAGTGGCACAAAAATAGATGCACAGATCAATGAAAGAGAATAGAGAGCCCAGAAATAAACCCACTTGTATGGCACAAAAGAGGCACAAATATACAATGGGGGAAAATATAGTGTCTTCAATAAAAAGTGCCAGAAAAAGTGGACTGCTATGTGTAAAAGAATGAAACCAGATTATTTTCTTACACCATACCTAAAAATAAACTCAGACTAGATTAAGACCTAAATGTGAGACCTGAAACCACAAAACTCCTAGAGAAAACATAAGCAATTATCTCTCAGACATCAGCCTTAGCAACATTTTTCTAGCTGTATCTCCTCAGGCAAGGAAAACAAAAGCAAAAATGTTGAGAGTACACCAAAAGAAAAAAGCTTTGAATGGTGAAAGAATCCATCAACAAATCAAAAGGGTCACCTATGAAATGGGAGAAGATAGTTGCAAATGATATATCCAATAAGGGATTAATATTGAAAATATATAAAGACCTTACACAACTTAACACGAAAAAATATCCAATTAAAAATGGGTAGAGGGCCTGAATAGACATTTTCCCAAAGAAGAAATAGAGATGGCCAACAGACACTTGAAAAGATGTTCAACGTTACTATCAGGGAAGTGGAAATCAAAACCACAAGAATATCATCTTACATCTGTCAGAATGGCTAGTATTAAAAATACAAGATATAATAAGTGTTGGTGAGGGCATGGGGAAAAGGAAACCCTCATGTACTGTTGGTAAGAATGTAAATTGGTGCAACTACTATGGAGAGCAGTATGGAGGCTTCTCAAAATATTAAACCTAGAATTACCATATCATCCAGTAATTTCACTACTAAGTATTTACCCAAAGGAAAAAAAAGTGTTAATTCAAAAAGATATACAATTATATATTTATTGCAGCATTGTTTACAATATGGAGATACGGATATGAGCTATGGAAACAACATAATGGTCTACCAATAGATGAATGGATAAGAAGTGTGTACACACACACACACACACACACACACACACACACACACACTGGAATATTATTTGGCCATAAAAAATAATGAGATTTTGCCATTCACAACATGTGTAAACCTAAAGTATATGATTTTAAGTGAAATAAATCAGTGAAGGAAGATAAATACCATATAATTTCACTTATATGTAAAAACAAAACATATTTCACTTCTATATGAAAAAATAAATGATCAAATAAACATAAAGCAGAAATAGACTCATAAATACAGACAATAAACTGATGGTTGCCAGAGGGGGCGGGGTTGGGCAAAATGAGTGAAGGGGAGTGGGAAATACAGGCTTCCAGATATGGGATGAATAAATCACAGGGATTAACGGTACCCCAGAGGGAATATAGTCAGTGGTATTATAATAGTGCTGTATGGTGACAGATGGTAGTGATACTTGTGGTAAGCACAGCATCATATATACAGTTGTCACTATGACCATAACACATAACATATATGCTATCACTATGCTGTATACTTGAAATTAATGTGACATTGTGTGTCAGCTATACCTCAATAAAAATAAATAATAAAGGAAGTTCATGGACAAAACAAGTAAGCACAGTTTAATATTCACATTATCATCTAAGTTAGCTAGAATAATACCATCCCTGTAGGTAACAATTCCAGAAATATATGGTAGGTATGCATGTGAGGCTAGATTAAGAGAACACTCAGGAGTGGAGAAAAGGGAAAGATTTGGGTTGTATTAAAAACCAAAAATTGGTAGAATTAATCAGTTGGAGTAGGACAAGTTATGATAACTTTAGGATTTCTGACTTGAGGGACTACTTAGGAAGGAAATGTCATGAATGAGAAGAGAAACTGTATGTGTACTTGCATGTGTATGTTTGTTACAGAAAAATGAAAATTGAGATTATGTTCACTTTGAGGTATCTGTGGAAAACACCACTGAAGATACCCAGCAAACAGTGGTCTCAATGAGTCTATAGACAGAGAAAAGTCTCAACTACAGACACATAGTTCAGTGTCATCAGCATATTGTTGAAGCTCTAGAAGCTAAGCAGATTGCTTAGAGAGAGCATGTTGATTTAGACGATCTGAAGGGTAGTGGTACAACTTGAGAAAACATAACATTTCAAGTATGAACAGAAGACCACTACCCTTTAAGAGAAAATGAAAAGGAATCGTGAGATGACAGAGAAACAGGAAGAGAGAGAGAGCTTCCTTATGAATCAAAGGAAGACCATTTAAAGGAGAATGTATTCGACACTGCCACATATCACAGGGGGTCAAGTAATATAAGAACTGAAAACTTTTAGAATGGCAACAAGTATATTACATGTTAATTTAGGAGGATTAGTTTTAGAGAACTGGTAAAGGAAGAAGTCTGATGGTCATGGAGTAAGGAGTGGGATCTTTGGTGAGATGGAAATAAGTATAAATTGCACTTTCGAAAAATGTGCCTGTGGAAGGGAGAGATAAATAAATAGGTGATGAGGCCATAGTATCAAAAAAAAAAAAAAAGGCTGTGATGGCACCCTCTTTAATTTTATAGTCCCTGGTATATAATGCAGTGTTGTACACATTAAAAACTAAATAAAGTTTGGATTTCTGACTTACATATGTGTCAAATTTAATACCCAAAAGATAATTTAAATTTAACAAGCTGATATTCCACTTTTAATCCTCTAATCCTTATTTACCACACCATCACTATATCAAATTATAGCAACAGCTTCCTTCCAGCTGATCAGTAAATCAAACACATGCATTGGAATCATCACTGACTTCTCCCTTTTTAATTTCTACCATACTTCACATCTCTAAAGAGATTTTTTTTTCTGTACTTGCAAAATATAGGAAGAATCTTACCACCTCCACTTTGACTATCCTGTTCTGACTCACCACCATCTCTCTCTCTCTCTCTCTCTCTCTCTCTCTCTCTCCTGGTCTGCTGCAAATAGGTTCCAAACCTGCATTATTACAGTCTATTTTCAATCCACAACATCCAAAGTATGCCTTATAAATTGTAAGTCATGCAATATCACAGATATGCACAAAGTTATCTAAGGGTCTCCCTTTTCTTGGTTTGAAACAAAAAAATAACTACGATGGACTACACAACTCTGCATTATGTGGGGCTTGCTTCTGTGTTGTCTGGCCTCACCTCCTGCTCATGCTGCCTCAGCCATGCCCACCCCCACATTGATTTTTGAATGGCTAAGCAAAAAATCCCCTCAGAACCTTTGAACTGCTTACTGTCACTTCAGAGAATTTTCTTCTCCAAAGTATTTATAAAGCTAACTCTCTCACTTCCTTCAAATCTTTGCTCAAATCTCGCTTTAGCAAGGACTACCTTGACCACCTTATTTAAAAGTGCCAGATCTACCCAGTAATTTTGTTTTGTTCTCTGATGTGTTCTAAGTACTTAGGACAGTGCCAGGCACACAAAAGGTACTCATAAATATTTAATTATGGAATGAATATATGAATGTGCAAATTTAGTCTTTTCTGATCACTTCCAGCTTCCAGAAGAATACCAGTCAGTGTGGTACTGATACGATATGTATATATAGGTAGTTTGGAATATATTTATTTTGTAAAATAAACATAACTTTAAGTGCCAAGATGCCAAAACAGTGTCAACTTAGAAAATATCTTAAAATAATTACTGGGAACCAAAGGCTATTTCTGGAGAAAAGAATATTCACAGGAAGTCGAATCAATTCCAGTGCAGTAATGTACATCCCTTTCTCCTGCCCGAAAGGATTGTCTGACTCATCTTCATTCAAAGGAGTCCACAGCTTCAAGGAAAATCACTTTGTGTACTAGAGTAAAGCTGTAAGACCTACTCCATAGGACACCAGTCATACCGAGAGGCTATTATTATGTGCCATATTTCAGAACTTGAGTAGTTAATACTTTATTCAGCTAGGTGGATTTGGGAACTGAGAAAAAGTTTATATTCTGTTCTCCTCTTCCAATCCGGAACACTGCATTCATTCAGCATGGATAGGGTAGTCATAACATTTATCATTCAACTTTGGACATTTTTGTGATTGAAAAGGAACACTATTAATAATGATGTTGGTACAAACCAGGAAATGATCACACTACTATGGGTATGAGGACTCCAGTGAAGTCATGGAACAGGGTCCTAGTCACTGTCCTTTTTATTTCCTCAATCATCAATCGATCTTACAGGACTTAGGGTATGAGCTGAAGTGGTTCAGAAGCATTAAAAAGCACTTAGGGAAACTGGAGCATTGGGCATTTTCTAACAGTTGTAGAAAAAGAACTTATACATTTTAGCAACTATACTGACTAAATGTTCTCCACGTGAATTTACCTTTCAGTTTGCCTGGAACTGTCCCATTTTTTGCCTATTATCACAGTGCAATTATTAACCACTCCCCTTTTATTTTCAATTTTTCACAGTTTGGAATATAAATTATTGCTATAATTTACTTATTTGAAAGACTGATAATTTATCAAAATCTGCAAATACTGGATCACTGGCAAATGTAACTTGGTGATCAAAAAAAAAAAAAACAAAAAAACAATGCAGAGGCGGGGCTTCAAGATGCTGTACTAGATTGTACCCATGCGCTAGAGATTTAACTCTCTGCCCAAAGTTACGTAAATAATATGGTCCATTTCTCACCTCATTTCTGCTAAACTAATGTGGTCTTTGCTAGCAGATGCATACCACTTTCACTTCTATTTTCTAATGTATATTACTAATTGTTTATTGGTTTTTAAACTTTAAATCTTTTTCTTTAAAGCCTAACTTCTAAATCCTAACATTGTCATAGAACTATAAAATCTCTGGCCCTGTTTTATAAATCCTTTTTGGCATTACTCAAACATTATTATGAACTGGAATACTTTTCCATGTTAAATTATAATCAAAATATATTTTACTTAATAAGTTCTATAAATAATAAAAATGGTTTGTACCCCGTTGCATAGCCTTCTAGCAACACCAGCACTAAATCATTTCTCTGTGTCTCAAGTGGACAACACCAAAGCCTTTCATCATGACTGTTATGTAATAACTACACAGTGTTGTCCCACCATTATTTCCCTCTTTTTTGATTTAAAAATTACAAATTTTTATTTACCTCACTTAAAATTCACTCCTTTAATCATATAGATTTTTTTAAACTTTGTAGCCACACTACCTTAAAATTATATTATTGTTATTTATATTCTATATTTATAGAAATCATATCATTTATATGCATATAATTATTCTTATACATATTTTAATGAGGCTTGACATATGTACTTAAGTAAAAACATAAGAAAATTTATATTCATAGCCACAAGTTGTCACTAAATATTTTTTATTATTTTGGACCAGCGAGCAAACACGTCTTTCCTACAAACCTCCATGCTAAACAGTCTTTTGAGACAGACATTACAGTTGAATCCTGTCTCCATGTTTTACAAGTTACATAATATTGACCAAATTACTTAACCTATTTTGCTTTAGTTTCCTCTTTCTTAAAATGGAAGAAATAATACTTACAGGGTTACAGTGAAGATTGAATTAGTCACTACATACAGTGGTCTGAGAAAGGTACCTGGCTCATAATAAGCACTTTATAAGTTTGACCTTAAAATACTTAAAGATGCAAAGTGGTATAGTATAATGTGAATGAAATTAGTTAGCAATTTGAGGATAAGAATTTGGATCTACATCTGCACTTACTGGCTTTGTAGCACTGAGGATGTTAAATCTCTCAGAATTTCCTTCTTTCCCTTCCCTTCCTTCCCTTTCTTTCTTTTTCTTTTTGTCAATTAAATCACCAGAGTGATGATAGGAGATTTAGTATCATTTAAAAAAATACATTAAGATCTTAATTTTCCAAACTGTGCTCTTAGAATCATAGGACTTAAGAGGTGTTGGAATTTAATATAATCCTCTGCAACAAAATCCTTCCAATTGCATGGCTTGATGGATCACTGACTCTCTGACCTGAAGGTTGAAAAGAATTCAGCCACTTCCCTCAAAAGTCAATTTCAACAATGAAAACAGAATTGCCACATAACCAAGTTAGTGTTTTTTCAAATATTAGTTTGTGATACATCAATACTCCTAATGTCAATCTGGTGGATGGTCATCATAATAACAAAATAAAATACAGGAAAATACTTTTTACAGAGTACATACAATATAGTATAGGCAAGCATTTTCTTAGAAACTTGCATTTCTTTCATATTTACACATACACATGTGCATATGTGTGTGTCTATATATATGCCTATGACACTGTGTGCATGCATATATAAACATAGTAATTGGTCATGCCAATGTATGGGTAGTATGATATTATGCCCATGTGGTAATTGGTCACGATGTTAAATGTGTTATCTTATTCTGTGGGATGAGCCCAAGGTTTTAAAGAGAATATATTATCTTCTCCAACTTTTTTCTTCCCTGAATTTCCTCTTTCCTCTTCCGACATTAAGGAAACCGTTCTTTGTTCACCGCTTCACAGGGTAGATGATATAACAAAATAGAACTCAAAAATAAATTCATAGTCTTTCTTATTTTCTGTTCCAAAAGGTGAAATCTTCAATATAATTTAGAAGACTGATGTGAGAAGTGACAAATAAGACCTTAAGTCAGAAACACAGGTAAGGAATTCTCTTCCAGCCTAAGATATGGGGAGGAAAAGAATGGGAAGAAGAATTGCATCAACTTCTCAGTAGCTTCCCTGGAAAGTAGTAATATCTGAGAGAGGAAATTGATTAGTTGAAGAAAATGGGATCATGAGGGATCACATAAAGAGCCTCAAGGCTCACTCAAAGGACACAGAAGCAGAGCCACACAGTAGTCACTGAATTGACCAGGGATGTAGACATTTTGGTGATTACCTGTGTATCTAGATATCTCTAAGAGCATATACTTTCTTTTGTTTTACAAAACCCTAGAAGTACACATGTACTCCTGGAAATCATAATACATTCCAAGAGGAAGTGAATTAGAATCCCTCCCAGCCTACCAGTGTAAGGGTTTGAAATAGAAGCTTTGTTGAGTTATAAATAAGAAAGTTACATATTTGTACACCTGTATTTCATGATTGAGGATCTTCTCTGATTCATGACTTATGACTTATAAACTTGTTGTTATATTCTTAATATATAGCTGGTCATTAGCTCCAGGATGAAAGGTAGAAGGTACAGGAAGGGTAGTAGAAAAACAAAACAAAACAAAACAAAACAAAACAAAACAGTGCTTAAAAAAAAAAAAAAGGCACTAGTATTCCTCCTGACCAGCTATTCTGTATAGTTTGTTCAGTTAGTTCCTGGACCCAACTCTGGAAAATTATGTCTATTTTCTAGTAATGTAACTAAGGTATGCATAGTTCTAAGTCATGTGCAAGTGACCATCTTTGGATAGCACAAGACATAGGTAGCTCTTGCTTTTATTATGAAATGATGTAAGGGTTATAGCCTTTCTAGTAAAAAAAGAGAAAACAACTCATGTACGGTCTATTTCTAATACCCTTATAATATGTTTGTTTTATCTTCTTCCCATAATCACCCAATTCTGGCGGGTAACAAAGGAAAGAAAATTTACTGCTCTCGTAGACTCAAAAGTCCTGAGTACAGAGTAATGATCTGTAATGAGAATACACCCAACTGATCCAAATCATGGTCATTAAAGTCATCATGCATTAGTTTTAGCCAACTGAGAAATTAGAAGGAACATTCTCTACAAGATCACCCTCATTTCTGACCTCAAGTTTTGGGGTTTCCCAAAACAACCCTCAAGTTTGATAATTCACTAGAAGAACTCACAGGGCTCACTGAAAGCTATTATACTCATGGTTTATTAAAGGGAAGGGTTACAGGTTAAAATTAGCCAAAGAAGGGAATTCATAAGGTAGAGTCTTGGAGGGGTCCAAAAATGATCTGGATAGTCATGGATAGTGTTACTTCCTCCTGGCCATGGCATGTGGCAACACTGCACAGTTGTGCGAACCAGGAAAGTTCTCCCTAGCTTTCGATGTCCAGAGTTTTTACTACAGCTTGATGATATATCCTCTATATGGGAGAATTTTAGTCTTCAACCCCTCTTGGACCTCTGGGTGATGGTTGTCAGTTCTCCCAGAGATTGGAACTGAAAATTTGTATCTCAAAGCTCCTTTCATAAATCACATCATTAGATAGTTGGGTGGTGAAAGCTCTCAGGCAAATAAAGACACTCTACCAGAGAGAACATTCCAGGGAACTCGAGATTACCTCTTAGTAGTCGAGGATAAAAGCTAAACCTCCCTTTGAGTAAAGTGTATTATTCACTGCACAGGGCCACATATGGATCTTTGACCAGCTGTCCTAAGAACAAGAGTCTTTACTGGATTCAGCTGAATGACACTGATGAAGAGTAAGCCCACAATCTTTGGAGAAAAATAATTGCCTATGCTCTTCTCACTTTGATTGGTTATTCAAGCATGTTTTCTCCATGACAGAAATATTCCAGAAAGATCATGAAGACTATACACCAGGGGGCAATTTTCAATAACTGAATTTTAAAGCAACTTGCTAATGCTAAAATTCAAAAACTGAATAACACCCTGCAATCCAAGAAGCTATTTCAATAAAGAAAAACAGTGAACCAGACAATTTCAATAGAATAGAATAAGTTGTGAAAGAGATGATTTATATCTGTGGAATCACAGAAGAGTGGAGCTTAATCCATCCTGGAGATTCAGGGAAATCTTTCCTCAAAACACCCTTGAAAAATAGTGTTTGGCAAAAAGAGAAAGTAACAGTAGTGGCAGCAGCAATGATGATGAAAGCAGTTGACAGTTACATAGAATTATTATGTCAGACACTATTCAAAGCCCTTTGAATAAATTATTTAAATTATTAATTTAGAAGTAGAATAACTCATAAACTCATAAACTCTGAGCCTCTGCTCTCTCTAAATTCATGTCTTAAGGTAATATTTTCTTGGAAATGTCACCTTTTCTCAAAATGGAGCTGTGGGAGCTTATACACCCCTGATCCAAGGGGAGAGGATGCCATTTGGCTAGAGATATTACTCAACAAATGCATGTGAAAAAATGTAAAGTGTTTTTAAACTTCACTTGCATTGCAGCTATTCTACAAACCCAGAGAGATTTTCCTTAAGCAAGAACATGCCTTTTCTCCCTCCTCCTTCTCAGACTCCCCTCCCACCCACTATGAAGTAGGAAGCTGTGTTTGGAGGCAATGACAAACCCTGGATCCTGCGTTTCACTCAACTTGCATGCAGTGCTCCCATTGAGGCCACTTAATCCAATTGACGTCAGCCGGCGCTCCGTGCACAGAATGTGCCACTCAGAATCTAGGGGAATCGATCATCCCTCAACTCACATTGCCATGACACCTACAGCCTCCAATTTATTTCAGGTTTGGAGCTTCTTTTTCTTTTCCTTCTCTCTCCTCTCCTACTAAAAGAAGTATATCTTTTCTTTTTCACAGGAAACACTTATTAGAGCTCAAGCTTTGTCGTTGGAAAATTCAGACTATCACTTTGCTCTGTAATTAAGGTTTTCTGAGTAAAGCTGTTGCGGAGTGCGAGGCAGGGCTGATAAAAATTTCACACACCGCAGGTTAAACATTCACTGGGATGTGGCCATTAACAGACATAATTTCTTTTTTCCTGAGGAAATAAATACTTGTATAGAATTTCATCAATCCCATTAAGGAAGGGAAGGAAAAGGACATTAAGAAAGCATCTACTTTATGCTGGGCATATCACATATATGATCACATATAAGTTGTTTCTCAACCACTGTGATCCCTTGCCCCCTCTCCCTTCCCCTGGGGAAATTTGGTGATAGTTACATATATTGTTAGCTGTCATACTTACAGTGGGGTGGGTGCTAGCATCAGATGGGTAGAGACCAGTTATGCTGCTGAACATCCTGCAATGAATAGGATACCCACACACACAACAAAGAAATCCTCCACCTAAACTCTTAATAGTACCAACGTCAAGAAACTCTGAAACTGACTCTCATAAAGTCTTATGTGGTGAGTATAATATTCTCACTATACGGGTTACAGATGAGGCCAATGGAAGTGACTAAATGACTTGTGTGTTTACAAAGTTAGCAAGTGGCAGGATTTGAATCCAGACTGGTCCAGCTGCAAAAAAAGAACCCTTCTGCATCATGCTGTACTGGACAAGCCATGGTGATAAAGGAAATCATAACTCTGAAAGCCTAGTTTCTAGAGGCATTTGACTTTTTCATGTATAACAAACTCTTTTTTAAGAATTTAATTTCATAAGGATGGGAAGGCACCTCTCTGGTAATGAATTATGAAGAATTACTTGGCCTTTGAGAACTCCATGGAGTATACAGGCTGCATATATGTAAGATAATTTCACCTAACCCAAGAAAAAGTGTCTGTTCTGGCTGTATGTACTATATATTGCTAATCAGTATGCATGTATGTATGTATCTATGTATGTTTGCATGTGTGTGTTTGTATGTGTATTTATGTATATAGATATTTGTAAGTATATATATATATATATATATATATATATATATATATATATATGATTTATTCTTCTACTTTTTTCCCCTTCAAAACATAGACATGCATAAGTGACACTACCTTAACATGCCTAATATAATGGAGAAAATATGCAATATAATATACTAGCATAAGTTATATACTTAGGGCTATGAAACCAATAGCTGCTGACTTTCACACTGGAAGATTCATTCATTCATTAGTCATTCATTTAATAAATGGTTATTAAATTCTTGGTATAAAACCAATTACTCTAGCCAGACACATAGAAAATAATTACAAAAATCTGATAAATGCTAAGACAGAGGTGAGAACAAGATGGTGTAGTAACACAGAGGGAGAAACACTTAACTTTCTTTGGAGATGATGGAGTATGTCTTCTGAGAATGGTCATATGTATAAGGTGAGGGACATATTGAGGATGGAGTTCGCTAGGTGGAGTAGAGAGTGATGAGGTTGAAGGGGACAGAAAAGCCAGGCTGTGAATCTTGTGGCTAAAAGTTTGAATTTTATTCTGAAAATCAATTGAAATCAATAAGAGTTTCAAAATGAAAATAAGTAATCACATTTACATTTGAGAAAGATATTGTACCATTGGATTTAGAGAAGTCAGGGAGAGGGGGGGTAGAAAGACATGCTTTGAGTTTATTATAGTAATCTGGATAAAAAAAATGATAAAGAGCTCAACTAAGGCAAGAACAGTGAAAATAGAAAGAAAAAGTGGGTGATGGGCATTGAGGAGGGCCCTTGTTGGAATGAGCACTGGGTGTTGTATAGAAACTGATCTGACAATGAATTATATTGAAAAAAAGAAAGAAAAAGTCAGAATCAAAATAGAATTAGAGATAGAATTTATAGGTCTTGGATATGGAAGTTAAGACAAAGGGAGCATTTCTCCCTTGGAGAATCAGAGTAGATAAAAAGTCATTTATATTAGGACAGAATTAGCTTTAAGATACCTATGTTGAATAAATAATATTGTGGGTTAATAACAGAAACTCTGTTGGACACTTCATGTATCAATCATCACAAATATCTGGTGATGAAGATATTGATCTTTCTATTTTAGAGATGAAGGCTCAGAAAGCACCTGGACGGCTCAGTCAGTTAAGTGTCTGCCCCTTGATTTTGGCTCAGGTCATGATCCTAGGGTTGTGGGATCTAGCCCTGCAACAGGCTCCACACTGGACATGAAATCTGCTTGGGATGCTCTCTCTCTCTTTCACCCTCTGCTCCCCCACCCCATTTGCTCTTTCTCTCAAAAAAATAAAATAAAATAAAATAAAATAAAATAAAATAAAATAAAATAAAATAATAAAATCAAATAATAAAGTAAAATAAAGATGAAGGCTCAAAGAGATGAATTTGTTTTATTTAAAATGGTTTAAGTGCCAGGGCCAAAATGTTACTAAAATTCTAGATATCTTCAAGTCTATACTTGTTAACCACTATGCAAGACTTTCTCACTTTGTAAATTTGATGCTCAGGAGGACTTAAAATATACATATCAACTACAAATACAATTGTAGAGATACTGTTCCTATATGGAACAGGTAAATTATTTATGGAGAGCATTAATTAGAAATGAGTAACAAACAACCAGAGATTCAGAGGATTTAGGACAGAGTCATAGGAACACACAAATACTTAAGATGGGTTCTTCAAGAAGGTTGACCAAAAAGCAGTCAAAAAAGTGGGAAAAGAGGCAAGGGGAAGGTAGTGTCACAGATGCAAAGGGGGACACTGTGAAAAGTGTTGCTAAGGAGTTAGATTTGTTTTGCACTAAGAAAATGCCTCATTGCCCAGGCATAGTTAGGATCCCTACTGGGAAAACCTCAGTCAATTGATCCTGTTCCAGAGGAGGTGATGTCCATCCTCTGCTCTCATGCCACTATAACCATTCTAATCGAGGTCCTGTTTACTAGGTGAAATGATATTTGTGAAGTCACCAACCAACAGATTGGAGGCACTCAAAAATGGTATACTCTTCCTCTCCCTCTGCCCCAAATATTAGATTGCAACTCTGACAACTAGGCGCTTCAATTTTAGCAGAGAAGAACACCAGAAACTCCAGCAATTTATTAAACATTAGCAAAACCATGCAAGTTAACTATTACTATTTCCACTGTACAGGTGTTGAAATTTACAGAGAAGTTACAAGCATTTTCTAAGGTCTCAGAGCTAGTAAGTGATTGACTACACTTTCGAATTCAGGTCTGTCTAGCACCAAAGTCACTGCTCCTTCCTCAGTTCACAAACTCCCTCTTTACGAAAGCGATACATGCTGACAAGATATCTGCAACCCCATGTGAATTGCAGGGTTATTCACAATAGACAAGGTATGGAGTGTCTCCCATTGAATTAATATAGTCATTTATTAAAGTTATTTATATCTAAATAACATATATCTAGATATATGAATACTATTCATCCACACATAAAAAGGAAATCCTACAATTTGCAACAACATGGATGGACACTGAAGGTGTTACATTAAGTGAAATAAGTCACCAACAAAGACGTATACTATATGATCTCACCAATAGATAGAATCTAAAATAACCCGAACTATAGAAACAGAGAACTGATAGGTAGTTGCCACAAACAAGAGTTTGGGGTGGGGTGGGGTGGGGTGGGGGAATTGGATGAAGTGGTCAAAAAGGTACAAACTTCTATATACAATAAATGAGTTCTGGAGATGGACTATATAGCATGATGATTCTACAGGCATATATCACTTCAGTGTGTTTTGCTTTATTATGCTTCACAGATATGCATTATTTCCAAGTTGAAGATTTGTGGCAACCCTGTACTATAACAAACAAGTCTTCCAGTGCCATTTTTCCAACAACATTTGCTCATTTCATATCTCTGTGTCACACTTGGTAATTGTCACAACATTTCAAATTTTTTTCATTGTTATTTTAGTTGTTATGGTGATCTGTGATCAATGATCTTTGATGTTGCCATTGTAATTGCTTGTGGGGACCACAAACCATGCCTATATAAGATGGTAAACTTAATGGACAAATGCTATGTGTTCTAATGGCTCCACCAACATAACAGCTCCTCTCTCTCTCTCTCTCTCTCTCTCTCTCTCTCCCATTGGGTCTCTCTATTCCAAGATACAACAATATTGAAATTAAGCTAATTAATAATCCTACAATGGCCACTAATTGTTCAAGTGAAAGAAGTTGCATGTCTCTCACTCTAAATAAAAAACTAGAAATGTTAACCTTAGAGAAGAAAACATGTCAAAAGCTGAGAGGCCAAAAGCTAGGCCTCTTGTCCCAAACAGTAGCCAAGTGGTGAATGCAAAGTAAACATTCTTAAAGTAAATTAAAAGTGCTACTCCAATGAACACACAAATGATAAGAAAGCCAGAGTCTTATTGCTGGTATGGAGAAAGTTTTAAGGTCTGGAGAAATCAAACCAGTCACAATATTCCCTTAAGCCAAAGCCTAATCCAGAGCAAGGCCCTAACTCTCTTAAATTCTACGAAGGCTGAGAGAGGTGAGGAAGCTTTAGAAGGAAGTCTGAAGTTAGCTGAAGTTGGTTCTTGAGGCTTAAGGAAAGAAGCCATTTCCATGAGATAAAAGTACAAGGTTAATCAGCAAGTCCTGAGGTAGAAGCAGCAGAGTGTTATCCAGAAGATCTAGGTAAGATAATTAATAAAAGTGGCTACACTAAACAAGAGATTTTAAACATAGACAAAACAGCCTTACATTGAAAGATGCTACCTAAGACTTTCATAGCTAGAGAGAAGTCAATGCTTGTCTTCAAAGCTTCAAAGGACATGTTTGACTGTCTTGTTAGGGGCTAAAGCAGCTGGTGACTTTAAGTTGAAGATGATGTTCATTTACGATTCAAAAAAATCGTAGGGCCTTAAAGAATTATGCTAAATCTGTTCTGTTTATGCTCCCTAAGTTGGACAACAAAGCCTGGGTGACATCACATCTGTTTACAATATGGTTTACTGAATATTTTAAGCCCACTATGGAGAACTACTGCTCAGAGAAAAAGATTCCTTTCAAAATATTACTGCTCATTGACAATGTACCTGGTCACCCAAGAGCTCCAATAGAGATGAATAAAGACATTGATATTTTTTTATGCCTCCTAACACAACATCCATTTCTCAGCCCATAGATCACGGAGTAACCTCAACTTTCACGTCTTATTATTCAAGAAATACATTCATAAGGTTATAGCTGTTCTAGATGGTGATTCCTCTGATGGATCTGGGCAAAGGAAGTTGAAAACTTTTTGGAAGGAATTTACCACTCTAGATACATTCATGATTCATGGGAAGAAGTCAAAATATCAACATGAACAGAAATTTGGAAGCAGATGACTACAACCCTCATGGATGAGTTTGAGGAGTTCAAGACTTTAGTGGAGGAAGTAATCCCAGGTGTTGTAGAAATAACAACAGAAGTAGAATTCAAAGTGGACCCTGAAGATGTGACTGGATTGCTGCATTCTCATGATCAAACTTTAATATATGAGGAGTTGCTTCTTATGGGTGAGCAAAGAAAGTGGTTTCTTGAAATAAAATCTATTCCTGGTGAAGATGCTCTGAAGACTATTGAAATGACAACAATATTTAGAATATTACATGAACTTAAGTTGATAAAACACCAGTAGAGTTTAAGAGGACTGAGTGAGGACCAATAGAGTTAAAAGGACTCCCATTTTGAAAGAAGTTCAATAGGTAAAATGCTATCAAACAACACTACATGCTACAGAAAAATCATTCATTAAAGGAAGAGTCAATTTATGAGGCAAACTTCACTGTGGTCTTATTTTAAGAAATTGTCACAGTTCCCCAGCCTTCAGCAACCACCACCCCGATCAGTCAGCAGACAGCAACACTGGACCAAGACCATCCACCAGCAAAAAAGATGTTGTCTTGCCAAGAGCCCAGATAATGGTATTATTTTTAGCAATAAAGTATAAGTTATATACATTGTGCTTATAGACATAATGCTACCATACACTTAATAGACTAGAGTTTAAATACAACTTCTATATAGGCACTGAGAAACCAAAAAAATCACTTGACTCACTTTATTGGAGTATTTGCTTTATCACACTTGTCTGGAACTGAATCTGCAACATCTCTGAGATGTGCCTGTAGTTAACAATACTGTATTGTATATTTGAAAGCTGCTAAGATAGATCTTTATAGTCCTCATCAGAAATTTAAAAAAAAATGTAATTATGTGAGGTGATGGATGTTAACTAAACTTATTGTGATAATAATTGCATAATATACATATATATTATATCATTGCATTACACACCTTACACTTACATAATGTTATACGTCAGTTATGTCTTGATAAAACTGGAAAGAACTTTAAAAAGAAAGTGATATAATTTAACTTTCAAAGCAAGTACCACTGGGGAAAAGAAAACACTGGTGTCACCAAGGGTTTGGAGACTCCAATCATATTGCTCCATTCCTCCATCATGGTCCCAAAGTTCAAACTCTAATTCTGAACGGGACTGGGTACTCTCTCTTCATTTAAAGAAGGGTTTCTCAATCTCAGCATGACTGAAATTGAGGCAGTTATTTCTGTGCTGGGGTGGGGCAGGAGGGTGCTGTCATGTGCACCATAGAATGTGTAAAGTATTTCTGACCTCCACCTACTAAATGCAAGTAGCACCCCCCTCCCAATTTTGACAAGCAAAAAGTGTTTCCAGATTTTGTCAAATGATACCTAGAAGACAAAAATGCTCACTGGTTGAGAACTATGGGGTTAGATGTGTAGTACTCCCATTTTAAGAAGTAGTGTATAAGCTGAGCTCTGTGTTTGTGATCTCTCTTTCTATAGACTGCATCCACTTGCCCTCATACCCTTGTCTCTACCCTCTCTCTTAGTCCATCCAGCCATCCATGTCTCCCTGTAGTGGAATGGTCTCATTACAGGAGCTCAGTTAAACGATCCAGAGCCCCTTCCCTGATCGGCTTGCTGAAACCTGTTCTGGATCTGGAGATCAATTCTGTGAAAGTGAGCTTCCATGATTGTGTAGCATTTGGGTGGAAAGGGCCTCATAAATCACCTTATGGTTTCATGGGCCTTTGAGGGTGCTACTGGAAATGGCAGGGAATGTGACTCATCCTGCCGTGCTGCTGTAATATTAAAGAAAATAAATAACGGAACTAAGAAGGCATTGAGTGAGGAAATGAGGCATGGGTGCGTGAGGCAGAGGTGATCCTACTGCACTGCATCTAAGTGAATATCACCCAATTACTGGGAAGCAGAACTTAGGAAAGGAACTGCCAAATCACAGTTTTCTGAATGAACTGCAGAGCATACAGTCAGATGGTAGTGAATTCCCCAGGCAAGCCTTTTCCTCTGAGCTCCCTGACTGAATAACAAGGAAGTACATGCAATTTGGCTGTCATGGTTTGTTCTCTGTCTTAAGTAATAATGGTAATAACCAGACTTTATGTTTGTGCAGTGTTTCCAAGTTTACAGAGCACTTTCCCAAATGTTATGTCATCCTGCTCGCAAAGCAATCTTGTAGACACTCAGCCAGGAGGAAGAGAGTACTCTAGAAGGGGAATTTACACAGGTTTGAGATAGCAGAGCATGCTTATAAAAACACATCCTCTGGAATCTTACTGGTAAGAATAATAGCTCAGACCAGCTCTGGAACCATGAGCTTTAAACTGTCAAACTTCCGTGCTCTCCTCTGCACAAGAGGGATAATAGCATAGGTATAAAGTATTCAAATAAATCAGATGTATAATTGCCGAGTACAATATCTATCTTACCATGGACAAAAGGCTCTTAACAATTGTGGAAGAAATCTTTAGCTCAGGGTGATCTGAAGATTATAAGCATATGAATAGCATTTTGCATTGTGTAGTAGTCAAGATTAGACTTTAGAGCCAAATGACCAAGGTTTGAATATCAGCTCTGCCACTTGAAACTGTGTCACTTGAAACAAGTTTCCTAACATTTTACATCAGTTTCCACATCCATAAAATGGGTGTTTTAAGGAGTAAATAAGTTAGTACATGAAATGCAGTGTCTTACTGTCTGATTGTTTGTACTTCAATACTTCCTTTTTCTGATACCTATTTTCATATTACTTTCACCTCAACTAATGTGGCTACTCAGAACTGACTTTAAGAGCTGTATTAAGGTAAATAACACTGGTTTCTATTAGAGATAAATTCCCAAATTTCAGTGGCTTAACATAACTAAATTCCAGTTCATGTCATATGCTAATACATGTAGAGTTAGTGAGTGAGTGAGTGAGTGTGTGCATGTGTTGGGGTTTACTCCATGCACAAATTTAGAGATCAAAGCTCTTAATATGCTGTGTCTCTACCCTCTCCTAGGTCCTTAGATTCTCTACTTTTGGTAGATGGAGAAAGCATGGGGGATTAGGCATGGGGCTTTCTAAGGGTGAGAGGGCTTTTGCTCTCATTCCATTGTACAGAACTCAATCATATGGCTGTACTTAACTCAAAGAATTCTGGGGAATAGAGTTTAGCCATGTGCCAAAGAAAAGGAGAGTTCATATACTAGAGAGTTCTAGAAATCTCTGCTACAAGTCCTGAGTTCAGGGAATCTTAGTCACCCAGCAGCAGGCTTTGTAAAGTGCTGCTCTAATAATGAGAGCCACGGAGCCACACTTCTCTCTGATCTATGCAGTCTCTCCATAGGCAGTATTCTGGCCTGACCGTGTGAGAGGTGCTTTATACTTATGCTGCAAGATGGGTCCTACCTTTGATTGGGGTCCAAGTCGAAAATAACCTTCCTTCTGAATGGAAACATAGCTCTCTTGATGTATTCTAGGTGTTTAAGAGATCTACTGAGGGCATGACCCACGATGTAGAAATCCAGAGCCCTGTAAAAGACAGCTCATATGCTTTCAGAGGTTGAAAATTAGAGCAATGGGTTTTACCTTGTCACGGATTCAAGGTCAAGGTGGACCTACAGGAAACAGCAGACAAATGGAAATGAGCTAAAAGCTAAAAAAGTATGATCAGAGACTGCAAGGCTACACACAAGTTTACAGCCTGGAGGAAATACACAGAGTAGAAAACTTTAAAAAACTGAGAACCAGGCACCTAAAAAGTATTGACATCAAAAGAGTATAAAAGAGTATATAAAGGAATGCACTGGTGGAGGCCCAGAGGAGATACCCTCAGGCAGGAAAAACAAAAAACAAAACAAAACAAAACAAAACAAAAAACAAACAAACAAAACTGAGCAGTACAGAAGAGGAAGTTAAACACATTGGTTTTGTGTTTTTAGGCCAAAGTGCAAATCCAGAGCTCAAATCCTACTAACTGTGACTCAGAAAAAATTTTAACATCTCTGCACTTCAGTTTTTCTGTCAGTAACTTGGAGAAAATAATAATTATCACTTATCTCTCAGAATTGCTGAGATGAAAACCTGACATAACATAGTGTATCTAGAAATGGGGTTTTCAATCCTGGCTTCATCTCAAATTCACCTTATTTTTTTTACCTTATGATTTGGTTTGTTTTTGTTGCTGTATATATGTATATATGTATGTGTGTGTGTGTGTGTGTGTGTGTGTGTGTACATGGATAGAGAGATAGATAGATAGATAGATAGATAGATAGATAGATAGATAGATAGAGGATTATTATTCAGTAGCTCTAGGTTGGGTCTCTGCATCTGTAGGTTTACCATAGCCCTATTTTCTCAGTTGACTACCACTATTCAATTCAGGGATCAACGAAGGGCTGGATAATAAATGGTTCAGTCTTTGCATGTCATAGAGTCTATGTAACTCTTCAAGTTTAGTATTTTAGTGTGCAGTCACCATAGATGATAACATAAATGCATGGGCATGGTTGTGTTCCAATAAACCTTTATTCATGGACACTGAATTTGAATTTCATGTAGTTTTGACATATCATAAAATACTACCTTCATTTGCTTTTTTTCATCTTTAAAAACGTAAAAACAATTCTTAACTAATGAAGTGGTACTAAAAAATGCTTGCAATTTTTCCAACTCATGTAAGAGAGCAGAGGTTCCTGGACTTCAATATGCATCAGGATTATATAGGGGCCTTGTTAAAACCCAGATCATGGGGCACCACCTCTGTAAGTCTGTGATGTGGTAAATGATTTGCATTTCTAACACATTCCCATGTGATGCTGATGCTGCTGGTCTAAAGACTACATTTTGAGAATCATTGCTCTAGAGGAATGTCCAGACTACCTGTTCTTCAGATAGTCTCACTTGAATATTATTTCCCATTCTGAGCCTTGGAAAACTATTTTGTGGTTGAACATCTTATGTATACCCTTTAAGAAATGTCTGAAATAAAGATATTTTCTATTGCTTTAGCAGTTACTCCATAGTCAATAAACTTTGCTGGTTTAAAGCATGAGATGTGGAGCAAAATCAGCCTTGGCTTGAATCCTGGCCACCTCCCTCAGTTGTACAACCTTGAGTAAGTATTTATCTTCTCTGTATCTCGGTTGCCTCATATGTAAAATGAAGGCAATAAAAAATACGTATGTTGCAGACTGTTGTAAGAACTAAATGAGTATGAAAAGCATTTAGACTAGTACCTAGCCCACTGTAAACATTTATTAAATGTTGGTTATTATTGTGTCTATAGGTAAGTTATGACAGTTAATATGTTTTAATAAGAACAGTGTCCTAAATTAAAGGTCCACACTGAGGTGAGCCAAGTGTATATATGCCAGAAATCCAAGATCCTCTTTCTCCATAATTTCTGATCTATTATTGAATATGTAGACAATTAGTGATTCTATGCCCCTACATGCACAAGAAAATTTTAAATTGAACGCTTTTTTAAAGCAAATATCGCCAAATCTTCAAGAAGTCATTCAAAATAAAATGTATAATGTACTCACAGGACAGCTGAAGTTAAAGTTTTAACTTTACTATTAATCCTTCAAGATAAATCAGTTACAAAACACATATCTAGGTTAAGTCTGCTGGCTTAAATAACTCATCACATAATTATTGCACATCAAGTGGTAGGGTTGTATGTGAAGCATTAATGGTAAAGCAGGGTAGCCAAAGAGAGTGGTGTTGCCTTTGCACTCAGTGAACACAATCATGGAAGAAATAATCATTCAATTAATTCTTTACAACTGTAATTAAATATGAAGAAAAAGTGCAAAGTACCACGAAGAAATATCGCTGAAGGAATTATTCTAAGGTGATGGTCACAGGGAAGTCTTCCCTGAGCAAGACACATCTATTTAACCTGAGATTTGATGGCTTGTTAGAATTTCAGAGGCATTCACTAAAATGATTGTGATCTGGAAGTGTCTGACAGAAGTCTATAGAAAAATACTTAATTTTCTATCTGCTTGTGTGCACAGAAGAAAGGATCATAAATCTCTTCCATCAAAAGTGTTAACAAGTAATTTATATACAAATAGAGGAAAAGATTGGGAGGAGGAGTTGCCAAGAATATATTTATATATAATTCCACTGGAAATTATGTTGCCTGCTAAGAGACCATTTCTAACAAATCTGACACTTAAGGTGCTATTGATAGGCAAGTTCTGAACACGCATCGATTTCTATGGATCATTTGAACCATACATTTCAAGCAATAATCAGTACCTTATGTTGTGATACAGACTCATGAAATGCTTATAAATTCTTCAAATAATGTGTGCGTATGTGTGTTTACCTATTTTTCCACAATGTGATAAAATACACAGAAATTGATAAAGGAATAGACCTTAGCATTAGCTCATTGGCTTCCTTTTCTTGTAGGATATTGGCCTGAGAAACTTAGTTTATAGATATGTATAATAGGCAAAATAATGTTCCCCCAAAGATGTTTGCATCCTCATCATGAATCAGTGAATATGTTATGTTACATGGCAAAGGGGGGATTAAGGTTGCATGTGGACTTATATTTGCTAATTAGCTGATTTTAAGATCGGGAAATTATCCTGGATATCTGAGTGAACCCAATATGGAAGAGAGGCAGAAGAGTCAGTGTTTTGAGTAAGATGCTTTGAGAAGGACTAAGCTATCATTGCTGGATTTGAAGATAAGAGAAGGTCATGACCCAAGGAGTGCCAACAGCCTCTAGAAGTTGAAAAGACAAGAATATGGATTCTCTCTTAGAGCCCCCAAAAAGGATAACAACCTTGAGGACACTGACTTAATCCAATGAGGCTAATTTGGGATTTCTGACCTCAAAACTATGTCTATAAATATAGACATAGACATCCTTAAGTTATCACATCTAAAATAAAACTCCTGATCCCTAACTTTGTTTCTTTCCTAATTTTCTCCAGTTCACCTCAGGCCTAAACCTAAGAATGATGCTTGCCACTTCTCTTTTCCTTTCACTCCATCACAATTTTTTTGTTTTGTTTTGTTATTTAAGACTATATATCTGTCAAGGATCAACAATGTCCCACGTACTGTTCTTGGCTCTTCATGGAATCAGGAGCAAGACCATTGGTCCTACTTAAAAATGAATCTGGGGCGCCTGGGTGGCTCGGTCGGTTAAGCGTCCGACTTCGGCTCAGGTCATGATCTCACTGTGTGAGTTCGAGCCCCGCATCGGGCTCTGTGCTGACCGCTCAGAGCCTGGAGCCTGTTTCAGATTCTGTGTCTCCCTCTCTCTCTGCCCGTCCCCTGTTCATGCTCTGTCTCTCTCTGTCTCAAAAATAAATAAACATTAAAAAAAAAAATGAAAAAAAAAAGATTTTGAATATAACCACTCCTTATCTCTGCCTTAATCACACCATATCCAAAGTACCATTTCTCAACTAGAAACTTGCAAAACCGCCCTACTTACATCCTCATTCTATTCTTGGCCCCCGATAATCTATTTTCCATATGGAGGTCAGAATGATTAAAAACAGATCCTATATCTTAATAATCATAATTCTCATCATAATTCACATAATAATCCTGCTATGACAGTTTCTTATCCTAACCAAAAAACAAAAAACAAAAACAAAAACAAAAACAACCCAGACTCTTTATTACAATCATGACTCTATACAGTCTTTCCCTCTATTTCTGATCTCATCTTTTACTATTCTCTTCCGTGCTCGCACCACACCATTCACAGTGGCTTCCTTACCCCTGGAACATGATTGGAATTTTCTCACTTCAAGACCATTTCCCCTTTGGCACTATGTTTCTTTTCTTTTTTTTTTTTAATCAGATCTTCACATGGTGCACTCACTTGCATCATACATGTTTCAGCTTACTCTATACTCCTCAGCTGCAAAGTCTCTTCCTTTTATCAAATAGTTTGATAAAATTAAAGCATTTTAAATTTATAGTGCTTTATGAACAGAGACAGTAGTTTAAAAAGTTTTATTACTTTGACATATCTTTTCCTTAGGGAACTCATGTTGACTCTTTCTGTTCTTAATGCTTATTATGCATAACCTACTCTAGAGTTGTGTTAAAGTTTGACATCAGGTTTACCAGTCAGTCACACATTACACCACTTTCTTCTGTTCTGCCTTTGATCAGTTGAGGCATCGGCCTGTCCAGTCATGTGGTAGTTCTTCAGTTAATAATTTCTCCAAAATTAAGCATTAATGACATTGAGATCTTAATGGAATGTTTATTCTTCACATTCTTGTGGAAAATATCTGAGGCTTTAAACTTGAGTGGCAACATTATGTTCTTAATATATTCTCATTGATAAAGGGTTATACTGAGGGACTTAAAAATAAGCCTATTTGAATAGAAACAGAACAACATATGCTCTTCAGATTCTTTGAAAGCCAACAGTGTTCTTTGGGATATTTAATTTTGCCTCAGTGGCTTGACCTTTGTAGGCCTGCCCTTGAGACTGTCTTGTGTCCCTGAGTGATATTATTACTATCATTGGTAAAAAGTTGTACATGTTGTATTTTTGGCTAAGCATAATTTGTGAGATTCTGAATTCCATTCAATTTCAGAGCATTTCAGATTTTCAAATTGTGATCTTAGTGTCAAAGTTAAAATTCTTTACATTTTTGAAATATATGCAGGATATATGTAAACTTGATGTTTATTCTTTAACATACTAATATATTGAAGTTGCAAAAACTTGTTCCTTCTACTAAAGGTTAAGATATTCTGTTGTCTATTCCTGTGATGCAGACATTCATCATGATGTCAACTAATTTTCAGGTCTGGCAAACTATGTTATAAATTTTTGTCTTCACTATAAAACTGGTGTCACCAGGGAGGCCACATCTGCTGGAGATTTCTCATCCCATTATAGCTGTCAATTCTCTCTTTATGATAATTATTATACCATTCATAGTTTAGCAAATTGTTTGTTTACACATTCAAAAAATATTTACTGAGTACTCAGGTTAGGGACTAGCTGGATGCCAGAAATACAGATAGAAATAGTCATGTTGATATACAATTTGTAATGGTATGTAATGTAAAAACAGTTGTAGTAAGAGCATAAGAGTATCCTAAGAAATACTTGGATAGTAGGTGACCCTCAGAAAACTAATTTGTAGTGATGGAGATTACTTTGGTAGTAGGAAGAATCCCTATCTTTTTCAGAATAGATATTGATATATCATAATATGATATAAGGTGTTTCTCCTTCCATCATGGAGAATAAATTGGCTTTTGTATTTTCAAAATGCATTACTGATTTATAGACATTACCTCATTAAAATAATCAATGAGGTAGATATCATCATCACTTCTTATTACCCAATTTTGTCCTATAGCAACCAAAGGAAGAGGATACTATCATTACTTATATTTTATACAGAATAAGAGCACAGAGGTTAATAGAAGTTAAATAGTTTGCTTTTGGCCACATGCCTCTGAGCACTATACTATAGTTTCTCTTAATGAAGTTGAAACTAAAGAAGTTTTTCTTTCCATTGTAATCTCTTCAGATTATACCATACTCACAGAGCATAGAACTACCTCTCCATGGACCAAATCACAACTTACAAAGTCAGTAATTTTATTAGTGTTTTCCTTTAGCATGCAAATTTCATCTGTTCTGGCCCTTAGAATTCCCTGACTTCATTTGTACAATCATACTTGTATCATCTTTATCCCATTGTCTTATTTTAAAATTTCCTTAAAAGCAGTGCCAGAAAAAAATGGCTGTTGTTCAGGTAGTTTATTTTGGGAGGTGATCCCAGAGAACAAGAGTGAGGGGTCAGGAGATGTGCAACAGGAAGGGAAAAAAACAATCCAAAAAGTAAGTCACAAGGTGATCCTATTGTGGGCAATCAGGATTCAATCCTGCTAGAACTCTCTGGGGAGTCATATAATATGTACTTCAAATTGTCTGCCAGGGAGCCCTGGGTGATTCAGTCAGTTAAGTGTCCAACTCTTGGTTTTGGCTCAGGTCATGATCTCAAGGTTTGTGAGTTCAAGCCCTGCACTGGGTTCTGCACTGACAGTGTGGAGCCTGCTTGGGATTCTCACTCCCTCTCCCCCTCTCTGCTCCTCCCCAGCTCACGCTGTCTCTCTCTCAAAATAAATAAATAAACTTAAAAAAAATTGTCTGCCTAAGGGGCAGAAGAGGTAAGGGTTAATCCACTGGGTTCTATTTCCCACCAGTCAAGAATTAACCCATAACTACCTCATATTTGTTTGCAAAAGCATTAAAATGGCTGAATGGAAGCCTGGAAGCAGAAAGTGAGAGGTATATAGTGCAATTGAGGTGAGATGCTATTAGTTTATACCTGTGCAAATCTGGATTCCACATCAAAGACTGGAATAAAAGGGTAAGCAGAGAAAATATGGGGATGGATACAGAAGTCATCTAATATGTACATCTTTTGCCTTGAAATCTTACTTCATCTAAGCCTTTCCCTTATAACCACATTAATTTCTTCAAATGTTTATTGACTATTATTTTCATTTCCATAACTTTTATAATAGAAAAAAATACTTAATTTTGAATGCTGCTTAAAAATTAGAATGTTTGACTTCTTTATTAATAGAAATGCTACTTAATTATTAGCCCATCCTCCATGGACCACCTTCTTTTTCATGGTCTATTGACAGTGTGGCTGTTTAAGAATAGTTATGAATTCTCACAGAGATGAGACGTAGAGGTATGCCATACTCTGTGGGCGTTTCCCTTGTGCCTGGAATATTTGTGATTCCCCACAGATAGAAATACACAGAGTTACAATTAGCACATAAGATTCCATGTGTCCTTTCCATCTCAATTGAAAAATTCTCAGATCTCCTCATACCATATGTTTTACTTGTTCTCTATTAATAGCAAAGTAAAGTTTATAATTTGGGATTTATCATTACCAAAACTTAAGTATTCACTTGGTTGTATTTTCTAAATATCTTAATCCCTCCATTCCTTACTGCCATTCAGTTGACAAATTGCTGTTGTATTTGTCCCATCAACACTTCACTAATCTTCCACTTCCTCTTTTTCAACTATCAGCTGTCAACTGTCAATTGATTACATTCTCTTTCTGGAACTATTAATAACAGCTTATCTTTACTCTGCATTTTAATTTTGCCTTTTATCAGTACATTTTTGGACATTGTTCCCCATTTCCTAGTTGCAATAAACAACTCCTGAGTTGGGCTGTCAAAGAATCCTCTTCCCTTCTCCTGGTGACTACATACCCATTATGTTAGTGAAATACTTCTCCCTCTCTACAACAGTTATTTTCACATGCGAGCTAAAAATCATGACATCCCACTCTCATGGCCAAAGGGCAGATGTATGACCCACCTTGCACCAAAGGCAACATTCTGTCTCCAGAACAAAATATTGCTGACTGTGATAGACGCAGGACCCAAGCCAGATCAATCTGGTCCTTACCTGCCCCTCCTCCCGAATGGAATTACCAGTGACTGGGACTTCATTTTCATGGTAAAAAGAGTCCTAAAAGATAAAAGCAACATGTAGAGAGAAGATGAGAAAGAATGGCAAGAAAATGATAGAGACTGAGAAGTTTTGATTCCAGTTATGGGGATTTATTGGATCCTAAAATCAAACAACAAACAGGGTAAGAGTACAACCATCACTATCTGTTTATTTTTTACTTTTTTAAATCTTTATTTATTTTTGAGGAGACAGAAAGAGAGAGTGAGACACAGAATCCAAAGCAGGCTCCAGGCTCTGAGCTGTTAGCACAGAGCCTGATGTGGGGCTGGAACTCACAAACCGCTAGATCATGACCTGAGCCAAAGTCAAATGCTTAACTGACTGAGCCACCCAGGCACCTCTTGCTATTTCATAAATTACTTTAAATTGAATTTTTGTCACCTGCAACCAGAGAACGGTGATCACATCACTAAACATCAGCCAAATGATAAGTGTCAAAAATCTCTAAAAATTCCTGGCTCCTTTACCACACAGAATATGAAGTCACCAGTCAGAAGCCTTAACCTTCTGCTTTTATTTTGGAACAAAAAATAGTTTTCTTTATTCTAAGAACATACTAAGTTTTGGAAAATTAGAAAATCTTTTTATCCTTTGTGCCCTGGGTCATCTGTGCATATAGAAGAATAGGAATTTCAAAAAAAAAAAAAAAAAAAGGAATATCATGTTTGGGGGGCTGTCCTCTTCAGTTCCTCCAGGCATTACCTATCTTTATCTCTCTCTCCTCAGAAACCCATCTTTGCAACAGAAGGGGCTCCCATTTCCCCTTCTTGTCTGGAAGGAACTGTTTAATATTTTCTTCTCCTTACAGAGGCAATATTACTATTTTTTTCTGAGGCTGTAAGTCTTATATTAATGGTGGAAGAGCTTCAGAAAAACAAGTTACTGAGAAGGGACCATTTAGCAGATGACACATCACAAATATCATCTCACCACATTTGGGGATCAATTAATATGTTAATATTAATCCTACTGATTAACATAGAGAACAATGTTATCATTTCAAAACAACAATAAAAAAGCATTTAAAGGCATGAAATAATTACTTCTGGGTAAAAAGAAAAGTAATATGGGGAAATGTCAGAATAGAGAGTTACTTCCTTGATATGATAAAGAATTTTTTTTAAACCAAATGCCAACATCATACTTAATGGTGAAATACTATAGTCATTCCCATTAAAATCAGGAACAAGACAAAGACATCATTATTTTTTAACGTTGTCTGGAAGTTCTGTCCAAAGTAATAAAGCATGAGACAGAAATAAGAGATATAACTATTGGAAATGAGACAAAATTAACATTATTTGCAGGTGGCTGAATCGTATATAAGAAAATGGTAGAGAATTGAGAGATAACCTTTTAGATTGAATTCATCTGAAGAACAGTGGTTATATTCTAGATTAATATAAAAATCAGATTAATATAAAAAATAAAGTACATCAGATGTACTTGAAATACAGTACCTGAAATATTTAAAAAAAACATTTCAATCAAATATCATAAAGCCAGAAGTATTCCACACTGAAAACACGCAAAACAATGTACTGTTCACACATATACACATGGAATTATTGTCTAGTTATATTGTTATATAAACTTATATGAAAAAAATTATAAAATGCTTGAATTATTCTGGATAGACTAGGTTATACTTCAGTGACAATCCCCCTAAATAACCTTGATTTCTCACTCATGTTTCATATCTTTGGTCAGTTGGAAGGGTGCTCTGTTCCATATGATGCTCATTCAGGAACCCAAATATTGATATGCTCTGTACTGTGGCAAGGAGAAAGGAAGATAGAAATTGTTCAACAGAATTATGCACCACTTCTGCTTACATTTCATCGGCTAAAATAAGGCATATGTTATGCCTAATCTCAAAATGGGAAGGTGGTGCAATACTAAGAAAATAAAAGCTAATAGCCTAATAGAAAACTGAGGAAAGACATGAGCAGATAATCCTGGAATTAGGCACACCTATGCTTTCTCTTCCTAGTAAAACTTCCTGTAAACAAAGAAATGTGAATTCAAGAATAGTTAATAATTAAAAAAAATTGTTTAATGTCTATAAATTTTTGAGTGAGAGAAAGAGAGACAAAGCACAAGCAGGGGAGGGCAGAGAAAGAGGGAGATACAGAATACAAAGCATGCCCCAGGCTCTGAACTGTCAGCGCAGAGCTGGATGCAGGGCTTGAACCCAAGAACCGTGAGATCATGACCTGAGCCAAAGTCAGATGCTTAACCAACTGAGCCATCCAGGAACCCCTAAGAATAGTTAATAATTTTTAAAAATATTTAATGTTAGTGAATTTACATAAAGCAAATACTCTTTCATACTCCCAGAAGTTAATTCATAAAACTTTTCTAGAAAGCAATTTGGCAAAACAAATCCAGAGATCTAAAAGTTGTACATGCTTTAATTACGCTTCTTGGACTTCATCCTAAACACATAACAAAAAGGTAAACAATAATTCTATGCTACAGGATTTTACTTTACTGCAATGTTACCTTAACAGTGCACAGTTGAAAAGCATTCTAAATGTTAAATAATAAGGAATTGCTTCAATAATTATCAATACAAACAACATAATATATAGCCACTGAGAATGATATTTTCATATTATTTTAATTAAATAAAATGCTTTCCTATTTATCAGTGCACGAATAGTGCATGAATCTTTAAATATTATGTATAGCCATATATGCATATATTATCTATATATTTATATGTAATATGTAACATGTTATTTCTGTGTTGATATGATTATTTTTTCCTTTATATTTACATATTGTGTGCTTTAAATTTCCCTTTCTTGCATATGCATTAATTTTAAAATAAAATGTAATTGGGTACATATAATATATAAGAAAATATATAAGAAGCATGGGGTGCCTGGGTGGCTCAGTCTGTTAAGTGTCCAACTCTTGAATCTGGCTCAGGTCATGATCTCATGGTTCATGAGTTCAAGCCCTGCATCAGGCTCCATGCTGGTGGTGCAGAGCCTGCTTGGGATTCTCTGTCTCCCTCTCTCTCTCTCTCTCTCTGCCTATCCCCTATTCTCTCTCTCTCTCTCTCAAAATAAATAAATAAACATTTAAAAAAGAAAATATATAAGAAGTATTTATATAGTTAATACTATACCTGTATATGTGCTTATACTATATCAAGTATATGGATATTTGAAATAATATATGAAGACAGTTTCTAATATACTGAAAATTCGGTGCCCTGAGAAAATTATTTTAGTAGGTACTAGTCAGTAACCATTGCCATTCTCCATATTGGTTGTTCCACCCATTTTTTAAAAAAAATTTTTAATGTTTTTTTTATTTATTTTTGAGACAGAGAGAGAGCATGAGCAGGGGAGGGGCAGAGAGATGGCGAGACACAGAATCTGAAGCAGGCTCCAGGCTCTGAGCTGTCAGCACAGAGCTCCATGCGGGGCTCAAACTCATGAACTGTGAGATCATGACCTGAGCTGAAGTTAGACGCTCAACCAACTGAGTCATCCAGGTGCCCCTCACCCATTTTTTTAAAATTTAAATTCAAATTAGTTAATATACAGTGTAGTCTTGGCTTCAGGAGTAGAACCCAGTGATTCATCTCTTACATATAACACCCAGTGCTTAAATTCACACACTTTGAGCCCTATTGACTCACATTCACTCTATGTAACAGCTTGGCATTCCACATCATTGTCAAGTCAATATTGTATTCACACAGGATTATCCATTAAATATGAAAGTTAATATCAATAAATCCTTTTGGGTATAATATTTCTATTCAATCTGGAATGTGAAAGGACTCCCAAAGTCATTCTATATTCTTACTTGCCTAATCTGGAAATCCTATGGTTCCCCCATTCCCCCTCTACCAGTACTTCCTTTTCTTTATTTCCCTGTAAAGATCTACTCATGTATTAAGACCTATATAAAATAACATACTTTGCATTCTTCCTTGAAATACACATACAATATTTCTTTTGTGTGGCACCATGTTCAATATTCTATATTTAAATGCCTGCATTATTTGTTAGTTGTTTATATGCTTACATATTCCAAAGTACTGTAAATTCTTTTTTTAATTTTTTTTAATTTTCTTAATGTTTGTTTATTTTTGGATAGAGACAAAGTGTGAGTGGAGGGGAGGGGGACAGAGAGAGAGGGAGACAGAAAATCCAAAGCAGGCTCCAGGCTCCGAGCTGTCAGCACAGAGCCCAACACGGGGCTTGAACCCACGAATGGTGAGATCATGACATGAGCTGAAGGCAGACACTTAACCGACTGAGCCACCCAGGCGCCCCACAAAGTACTGTAAATTCTTAAAGATAACACAAATTACTCAGAAGGTAATTTGAGCATTTACGTTCTTCATGTAGACATTTGTAAATAGAAATGGCAACAGAATGTGGTGTATAAAAATCCTGACCTTTGACATCTGCCTAGATTCTATAATTCACAGTTCAGAACCTGTTTTGCTATTATACCACTGTGCTAGATTGAGAAAGAATTCTAAGACTCCATATTTGAATTTCTAACAAAAGTGCTCACATGTCTGCCTTACAGTTGCTTTAGTGTTTATTTGTTTATTTTTATCGAGAGAAAGCCTAGATGAAATTGATGACAACCAGTAGCAAATTCCAAAAAGTCAATAACAGCAAAACAACTCTTCAGTATCCTCAATCACAGTTTAATACTGCTTTTTTAAATGTTTAATTTCTGAATTGTTCATCATTTTCAAAGGTCAGAACATTCATACCAATAACAATGACAAGAACATAATAGAAGAATTTAATGAATGTGTTCTTTCAAATTTATTTGGCAATATGAATTAAAACTGGCCACATTTCTTGACAAAACATCTTAAATAATTAATATAATTTGATGATTAAGCTAGGAGGCCTTGGAAAGAAAGTTCTACTTACCTACCTCAGAATTTAAATTTTAAAAGTTGTCTATTGAAATTAGCCATCCAGTGAGTGTGCAGCTGTGCAATGAACTAAATATTTGGGTATACATACAGTCATGAAAACATCATTAGCACTTGTGCCCTCCTAACGCAACAAGTGTTAAGGTAAATTTCCGTGTATGTGTGTAGGGTTAGTATGTGTGTAAAGTAGTGTACTTTACATGAAGCAATAACATCTCAAATTCAGAGTTGAGTGGGAAATAGCAAAGTGCTGAGTGTGCCATTTTTCACCAAGTTCTATATTTGAAAGACTTTTCCCAATTGTTTAAATCCGATATCTCCACTTTATTTTTAAAACAGTTTCTTTCTTTTCCCTTCTCAGGCATATTCATCATAGTATACATCTAAGACATAAGATGTAGAATGACAAAAATGGAAAGTACCCCAGTATCTGCTTTCCCCCGTATATTCTTTGGGAGCTACTTGTAAAAAAGAATTGTGTTTCCAGATGAATTTATCAAATACAAGATGAATTTATTAAATACAGTTTGTACCTTTCCTACCTTAAGATTCACAATGAAGATTACTGTATTAAAGATTCTGGGACAATGAAATAAAGAATCTAATTTAACTTTGATTAAACCAGAAATCCACTAAGATATTTAACAGACTTTTTATTACATGTTACCATTTAAAAAAGTTTTTAATGTTTATTTATTTTTGAGAGAGAGACAGAGTACGAATGGGGGAGGGGCAGAGAGAGAGGGAGACAGAATCCTAAGCAGCTCCAGGCTCTGAGCTGTCAGCACAGAGCCCGAAGTGGGGCAAGAACTCATAAACCGCCAGATCATGACCTGAGCCAAAGTTAGATGCTTAACTGACTGAGCCACCCAGGCACCCCACATGTCACCATTTTGATACTATTTAGGTTCTGTAGTTTATTTTTAAATTGACTCTATTTGTAAATATATCTATAAGGATTAAAGATTGCTCTAGTTATTTCCTCATTTTAACAAATTAAAGAACTTCACAGTTTTTTTGGGTTTTTTTTGTTTTTTTTTTTTGTTTTTTTACCAGTTAGGTAGAGCTAGATTACTTATGTTCACTAAATTAATTATCACTAACACAGATGGGAAAGATAATTCTCCTGTGACTGATATGACATAACTCTAAGTAAAGAACTAGCATTTTTTTCTAATAAACATAACAAATGTTGTTCCGCATAGGAAGCATACTGGATCTGTTGTGTACTGAATGCCTGTATCACTCCAAAATTCCTATGATGAAGCCTAAGTCCCCAGTATGAAGGTCTTAGAGATAGGGCTTTTGGGAGGTAATTACACAATAAGGGTAGAGCCCTCACAAATGGCATCAGGGCCCTTATATGAAGGGGCATGAGAGAGATGATCTCTCTCTCTCTCCACCACATGAGATGAAATGAGAAGACAGGCTATTTTCAAACCAGAAAAAAACTTTCACCAGATACCCGATTGGCTGGTGCCTAAATCTTTGACTCTAGCCTTCAGAACCATGAGAAATTAATGTTGTTTAACCCACCAACTTGTTATAGCAGTCCAAACTAAGACAGTATCCTTAAGGTTATAAATCAAACAGTACCTTAGACAGAAATGTATTAATTATAAGGGGACAAAACTAAATTACATTTTATGAAATCCTAGGATGTAACTTTTTTTTTTTTTTGAGAGAGAGAGAGAGAAAGAGAGAGTGAGAGAGAGAGATCATAAGCAGGGGTGGGACAGAGGGAGAAGGAGAGAGAGAATCTTAAGCAGACTCCATCCCCAGTGCATGGCTCAATGCAGGGCTCAGTGTCACAACTGTGAGATCATGATCTGAGCCAAAATCAAGAGTCACTTAAGTGACTGAGCCACCCAGGTGCCCCATAACCACGTAACCATTTTTGAAACATCTCCTTACTTACCAATTCATATCAGTTAAGAGCTCAGATCACCCATATGAAAAGACTTTAAATCTTTCAATTTTCTTTATCAATTACCAATTCAGCTATATGACCTCATCTTTAGTTAACTTTTCTTGCCATAGCTGAATTACATAATACGAAGCATATACATTCTTACTTTAATTTTTAAATTATTTTAAAGGTTTATTCATTTTTCAGAGACAGAGAGAGTGAGTGGGGGAGGGGCAGAGAGAGAGGGAGACACAGAATCCGAAGCAGGCTCCAGGCTCTGAGCTGTCAGCACAGAGCCTGACGCAGGGCCGAACTCACGGACAGCGAGATCATGACCTGAGCTGAAGTCGGACGCTCAACCAACTGAGCCACCCAGGCGCCCCACATTCTTACTTTCTATAAATCCTTGTAACAGCCCACCAAAATTTATTAAGCACCTACTTTGTCCTTGACACACCATTAGATGCTGGGATATAATGTCAGTAAAACAGAGAGTCTCTGTTTTATGTATGTTTGTTTATGTTTATGTAGCTTACAGTTCTGTGCAGAGCATGGAAAAATCAATAATTACACAAACAAAATAACTTTACAATTGTGATAAATGCTGTGAAGAAGAAATATATGGCTGTGAAAAAAATTCTAATAGGAGCTTTGAGTTATTCAAGGAGAGCAGGAAGTCTTCTCTGAGGAAACAGAATGAGCTGAGATGGGAAGAAAGAAAAGATACTAACCATAAAAAGGACAGTAGGAAGGAGGGACAGAGAAAAGAGGCTGCACAAAAGCCTCAGGGCAAAGGTAGCACAGTAATTTGGAGAAATGAAAAGAAGGCTAGGGAAGTCACTGCTTAGAGATTTGATTGCTCCATTGGAGAAGTAAGCAGGGGCCAGACCACAGAAAAGATCCTCTTAGGAGACGTCTGTGTCTTTATCCCAGGAAAACCCAAAGAAAAGGCATATCCTGTTATTTTGAGGAAGGGTGTGAGATGGCCATGTTCACATTTCTAAAGTACACCATGTTTGCAATATAAATGAGAGACTAGAGGAAGGCAATGGTAAAAACTGTAAAATGTTGGTGAATTTGGGTATTTGTGAAGGACATAGGACTTACTTATCTCAAATGGCAAGATTTATTCTTCTTCATAAAACAAGAAATAAGGTTAATATAAGGATAGAAAAAGATTTTGAAGATATTTTCCAGTTCTAAATTGTTATAATTTTCTCATTTTACAAAGATATTCTACATGGTGGAACCAAAACCAAAAAGTAATTAATGTGACCATTCATACAACGTCTAGTTATGAAATGGACATAATTCTTATTTTTCAAAGAGGAAAATTTCTGTGAAGAATAAGAATTGCATATATTTTATAACATTCTTGTCAATATTAAAGGAACTTGTTTTTTTATAGAGTAGTGAAAAAAAGGGATTATTATCAAAATCACTATTCAATCAAGAAATATAATTTCCCAGAACATGCCATCGATTCCATAGGAATACTGATCATGTGAAGGTTTTTAATTAGTTTCAGTATTAGACTTAGGCCTACTATCATTATTTACACAGAAAGCGTTTTGATACCAAAGTATAACAGCCAATTCTCCTGAAAACTTTTCATAATTGAATTTTAGTGCTGTGTAAAATGTTATTTGTATAGTTTAAAATTCATATACCTACTGGGGCGCCTGGGTGGCTCAGTTGGTTGAGCGCCCAACTTCAGCTTAGGTCACACATGATCTTGCAGTTAGTGGGTTCAAGCTCTGCATCAGGCTCTGTGCTGACAGTTCAGAGCCTGGAGCCCACTTTGGATTCTGTGTCCACTCTCTCACTCTCCCCCTCTCCTGCTCGTGCTGTTTCTGTCTCTCTCAAACATAAGTAAATATTAAAAACTTTTTAAAAGAAAAAAATACGTATACCTAATGACTTCATCGGACTAGGATATAGGCAATTTATAGCAAAGTGATTATAATTTCTTTGGTCCTGTGATTGTAATTCCCCATAGAATTCTTAGAGCCTTCTTCTTCTTATCAGTTAATAGGCATAAGCCTTTCCTTTTTAGCATACAGGGTCCAGTCAAAATACTACCTTTTTTCAGAAAAACCCTATCAAACATTAATACCCACTTATTATACCCTTACTATGTGCTTAGCACAGTAGTCTGCACACAAATGCAGAGAACAGGACCTCAACTTTCAAGGGAGATCAGATCCTAGTGGCAAAGAGAGGATGAAAGCAGGCTACAGTAGAACCCTGTGGCAAGTGAAACGCACGCAGAATGTTACTGGTGCATAAAGGAGACACACTAAACTCCCTTTAATAGAAGGCCATGCCTGAGCTGTCTGGAAGGATGAGCAGGCACTAGGAAGGTGAGGGAGAGGAAGCTTTCCAACTAGAGAAAACAGTATGATGGAAGACCTGTCTTGATAAAAAGTTTGTTTTAATCAAAGAACTACAAAAAAAAAAAAGTGATGTGTGACTGGAGTATATGGGACATGTATCAAAAGGAAGGAAGATGGAATGGAGAAAGAGGCAGATCTGGAAGAGTTTGCAAGCCTTGTCGAATGAAGCACAGACTTTACCCTGAAAATTATGGGATGTTCCAAAAGGGTTAAACCATGATTAAATTTCTAGCTTCTCAGGGGGAAGTAGAGACCTTCTAAGGTGAAAATTTTGCCTCTATTTACTTATTGGTCAAATAATGTCACACCACACAGGAGCAGCACTTGTAATTATTGCCATTATTATCACATAACTCTTCAGATGGAAAAGCCTCATCTTTTCAACTTGAAGGTAAATTTTTGAGAATGAGAACAATATCTATGCTTTTTTGCATTCTCAATAAAATCTTGCATAGTGCCTTGCACATGATATGTATTTCCTAAGTATACATTTTTATTTTATCTGGAGAAGGTCTAACCTTATTCAGAATAAGGCTTCTGTGCTGATTCTGGAAATATAAAAATAGACATCTCAATATATTTTGATATAGGTATCATGATGTAAATATCTTGATATTGATATTCATATATATACTTATCTATGGGTTGGAGCTAACCTCATTAACTATTCATTATGCTGTATACTGACTACATATGGTATACATATATATGTGTATACAAGAAATATTACATATATTATAAAGTATCATAGATACTAGGCTAGGAAAATATTGTTAAGATTGCTTTATACAGGGGTCCCTGGATGGCTCAGTCAGCTAAGCATCTGATTCTTGATTTTGGCTCAGGTTGTGATCTCACAGTTCATGAGTTCGAGCCTGTATTGAGCTCTATGCAGACAGTACAGAACCTGCTTGGGATTCTCTCTCCTTCTCTCTTTGCACCCCCCCCCCCCCCCCACACACACTTGTGCTCTCTCTCTCAAATAAATAAATAAATAAACTTTTTTTTTTAAGGATCATTTTAGGCATGCCTGCATGGCTCAGTTGGTTAAGCATCCAACTTTGGCTTAGTTTGTGGGTTCGGGCCCCACATGAGGCTCTGTGCTGACAGCTCAGAACCCGGAACCTGATTCAGATTCTGTATCTCCCTCTCTCTGCCCCTCCCCCACTGGCGCTCTGTCTCTCTCTGTCTCCCCCTCTCTCAAAAAATAAATAAACATTAAAATCATTTTTAAGAGAAGATCATTTATACCTTTTGTAGATGATGAACCAGATTCAGAGAAGCCATGTAAAGTTCTGGAGTCGCATAGCTAGTATGCAATACCAGTAGCTAGTAAGTAGTTAGCTCAGAAAGTAAATCACCATAATTGTTAGAGTCATAAAATAACTTAAAAAAATGTTTATTTACTTTTGAGAAAGAGAAACAGAGTGAGAGAAGAATCAGAGAGAAGGAGACACAGAATCTGAAGCAGGCTCCAGGCTCTGAGCTGTCAGCATAGAGCCCGACGTGGGGCTTGAACCTATGAACCATGAGATCATGACCTGAGCCAAAGTCAGACACTTAACCAACTGGGCCACCCAGGTGCCCCAGAAAATAACATTTAATGGCAACAGCCCCAAATGGAAATGAATTCTAAAAAGCCTAAGTAGAAATAGTTTCTTTTGCTTTTGAGATTTTGAGACTAAAATCAACCTTTTTATTTATTTATTTATTAAAAAAAATTTTTTTTACATTTATTTATTTTTGAGAGACAGAGTGAGACAAAGTGAGAGTGGGGGAGGGACAGAGAGGGAGGGAGACACAGGACCGGAAGCAGGCTCCAGGCTCTGAACTGTCAGCACAGAACCCGATGCGGGGCTTGAACCCACAGACTGTGAGATCATGACCTGAGCTGAAGTCGGATGCTCAACCGACTGAGCCACCCAGGTGCCCCTAAAATCAACCTTTTTAAATAAAATAGTAACAAAATATTATTTTCATTGCATTTAGATGTCCATGGGTGGAGATAAGTAGTAATTTCTGGTCAACCAGGGAAAGACAATACCATATAATTTCACACATATGTGGAATTTAGGAAACAAACAAAGGGGGAAAAGAGAAGGAGGAAAACCAAGAAATAAACTCTTAACTATAGAGAACAAACTGATGGTTACCTCAAGGGAGGTGGGTGGAGGAATAGGTAAAACAAGTAATGGGGATTCAGGAGTGAACTTGTGTTAAGCACCGGATGTTGTACAGAGGTGCTGAATCACTGAATTGCACACCTGAAACTAATATATTAGTTTGTTAGTGAAATTTAAATAAGAACTTTAAAAAGTTAAAAACAAAAAGAAAAAAATAACAACAAAAAGAATTACTATTCTTACAAGTCACCAAGATAAAGCATGCCTGTGTCCTTTACATTTCTAGAATCTTTCCACATTGAATCTTTGGGTGATCTTAAGGAATTATTTGACACTTTGCTTTGCTTTTGACTTTAGTTTCCAATCTTGGTATTGATTAGTACTTCAAGGAATCATAAGAACCTGTGACCAAGATTTTGGAATGATTTGTCTTATTCAAAGAGCCTAGACATAATTTTTATATAGATAATGGTAATATTATAGGAATCGCGATCATTCTTTGTATGCGATAGCTAGGCATGTAGCTAAATCCTCCACATGGTTATCTTATTTAATCTTTCAATAGTTCTAGGGTATCTATTAGTAATACTCTGAGTTTATAGATGAGGACATTAAATTTTAGAGAGCTAGACAATTTGCTAAATATCATACAATGAGGAAATGGTAGAACTGGGATTTGAAAGAAGGGAGTCTGACTTCAGAGCATTCCTCATGGTTCTTTATGCTCTGACAAGAGAAGTAAGGTATTACAGGAATGTATGAATATAAGAAATACTCCATGATGTTTGATAAATTTTCAGGGATCCAATGTGAGTGAAGATACTTTGGCAAAAGGAGAATATATTGTCTCCTTAAAGGATAAGAAGATCTTTCTTTCATGTTATTAAAGTCCTGGTTTATATAATTTTAAAAATGTGCTAAAGTAATTCAAAGAGCTTGTTGAAGCAAAGATGATACTGGCCATGTCAGATTTTGTCCTCCTAAAGGATTAGGAAATTGAAAAAAAAAATCAGAATCCAGGAAACTAAATGTGTGTGTGTGTGTGTGTGTGTGTGTGTATATATATATATACACACACACACACACACACACACACATATATATATGTTTAGTTTATCAGAGTGTTTTTAATTCTAAAATTCTAGTATGGATGAAGAATAATTCAATTTTGTTATTGTTCTTGCCTCTTCCTCCTCTTAAATGGTCATTGTGTATTTATTCTGGTACCCTTTTCTAATCCAGAGCATAAAGTGAATATTCTGAACTGTTTTCTAAGACTTGTTTTCTCAACAGGTATCTTCCCTGTGATTCCATTAAACTCAGGAGTGCTTAGAAATCCCTCAGAAATGAACAATGAAGGGGCACCTGGGTGGTTCAGTCGGTTGAGCTACTGACTTTGGCTCAGGTCCTGATCTCACGGTTTGGGAGTTCGAGCCCCGTGTTGGGCTCTGTGATGACAGCTCAGAGCCTAGAGCCTGCTTTTGATTCTATGTCTCCCTCTCCCTCTGCCCCTCCCCCTCTCATGCTCTGTCTCTGTCTCAGAAATAAAAAAACATTAAAAAAATTTTTAAAAAGAAATGAACAATGAAAAACCTTATTATGATAGCCTATCCTTATCACATCTTCACTGAGTGTTAAATAAAACTTAGTCTCAGTTATTGCTCCATTCAAATAATTAAATTCCCTCTTACTTAGAATAGCTGCTGATATAACAACTCTTGGTTGACCTCACATCTGGCATTTCTCTTCTGCTGCAGTTAGAACAATCCCATTTCATTAATTTACATATTACCTGTAGTCAGTGCAACCGAGGTTTAATTGCCCCATGACCTGTGTACATGTATCATAAAGGACAACTTCTTGTGTTTTGTAATCTGTACTGCTCAGACTCACAAATAAGGCAGAAGTGTTAAACAGAATCTGTTCTAAACAAAAGGAGGAGAAAGAGACTTTATGAATTGGAACTCTGCAAAAACTCAATTTATAAAGGGCAAGATGACAGTTGGGACAGAGGCCATGCTAAATTCTGACCTGCCATGTGATCATTGTAATGGAATATCTTCCTTAGCTTTTGGTTTCCAAACCCTTTCTCTACTTTGCCCTGGGATTTGTTTTTTTGTTTTTTGTTTTTTTTTTTAAGATCATATGTTTCTATAACACAAACAGGACATTCTTACATGTATAGTTACCAAATCCAGAAATGTAAAAATGTCCTACTTAATTGTGTTCTTAAAGGAGTATTTGAGTTTTGCTCACTGGAAGCTGATTATGGAGAAGTCCTAGTGTTGGTCAGGGATATAAACTGAAGGATTCAAAGGAATTGTTATTTCCATTCATTTGTATATTTAATACAGGACATTTAAAGTTGTAGTTTTGACTGTGTTTCAACTACTGTTGTGGCAATCCTCAAATCACTTCACAGAGAAGAGATAGAACTAATGATATAGTGGCCTTTCCGATAAAAATTATGAAATTTTGATATTGATCGCAATTATATCCATCAATTTCAATAGATATTTTTTGGGAGGGTGAGGTGGGACAGAGGGAGATAAAGAGAGAAAATCTTAAACAGGCTCCACACCCAGTATGGCAGGCTCGATCTCATAACCTTGAGATCATGTCCTGAGCCAAAATCAAGAGTTGTACCTTTAACTGACTGAGCCACCCTGGTGCCCCTAAATATATTTTTACTAAAAAATGGAGGTCTCCATTCCATGGAGAAAATCCTGTCTGGAGAATTTAACCAAAGCCTGGTGTTCACTGTCTTTGATCAGAAGGCTGATATAGAGGGTCAAATATGGCGGTGGTGAGAAAACTTTAAGCACATTGGTTCATCTTGCATTTCTGGGACCACAGACACTGTGCTTCCCTATGATACGGGAATACTCCTAAATAGTACTATAAACACTTAAGCAAAACTAAGTACTTCCTAGAGGCAGAATATTTTATTGGTTACAAGCAGGAAGGTAGTAGGCTTAGATTCAACTTCTGACTCTAGTTCTTAATAGTTTGTATTCTTAAGATATTTAACTCATTTACCTTTTTATAAAAGTGATGATAATAAAAGTATCCACATAGTAGATTTACTGTAAGGATTAAATGATAATATGCATATACAAGTATGAGACAGGGTCTCATGTATTGTAATGAATTTCAGGTGTAATTATTATAACAATTCAGAAGTGATCAGATAGCCATTACTCAGAAAATAATTGCAAGTATCTTCTTCCTTTTGGCATAGACAGGGACACACACACACACATACTAGACATACAAATACACATAATCTAAAGATTGAATTTGCTTACTCCAGACAAATAAAATTTGGGAAAATCTTTGGTCAGATGCCTTGGTTATAAACATAAGGCAAACAGAAAGAAGAAAATATTGTTTGGGAAGTCGTTTGGGTTTTGCTTGAAAATTTTCAAAAAAATGTCATCAAACCAATATTCATCTCCAAAATTAAATTAGGTTAAAACTTTTCTAGCTGTACTACCTGCTCCCATTTTACTGAGGAAGGTTTTAGGATAACACTTTGGACATGGTAACTCTCCCAAGGGGTCAGAAAGACTAGAAATACAATGTATTAGCAATCATGTCAGAAAATCTAATTTCTTAATGGAAGTTTTCCAAAATGATTTGGAAAACCAGTAGTTAGCCATAGGGATTTGAATAAATTACCTAATTCTTTACAGAGTTTTTATTCTTCAGGTCATTATTTTTTTCTTAAGTCTACCACTTCTCTCTGTTAATTCTCAATAAAAGCAGCTGATCTTTATCCAAATCTCCTCCAGCCACCCTCCAAACATCACTGCAAGGCAATGACAAAAGCTGCACTTTGAAGATTGAGTAGGATTTTTATTGGCAGAAAGAGAAAAGGTGAGAAATCTCACCATGGTTATTGTTGATATGAACAGAAAACAGTGGCAAGTAGGGAGCATTTGTATAGAGAAATAGTGAAATAATGTTTAGGTTAAAATTTGCTGCATTTCCTGTTATCAACTCAACATCACCTACATTGCTTTCAGAGATTTGGAGTTAGGTGTCAATAAAGGCATTAATATGATATTTGGAAGGTACAAGACAAAGATAGTCCTTCAGTCTTGGGAGCATCAGCAACTCCACATGGGCAAATGTTGAAATTCACAGTTGGTTTCAGGGCATATCCTGACAATTACTGTGAGTTAGCCTTTGTAAATTTACTAGATAACCTTGAGACTCACAATGGCTTCAGCAAGCTCTTAGAACCTCCCATTCTGATGATGTGAAGGAGGAGTTTTTCAGAAGCAAATCGTGAGTCAATTCAAATGCAAGTAGTTTAGTAGATTAATAATACAAGCAAACTCCAATAAACGAGTGGAGAAAACAATGAAGAGAAAGAAAACAATAAAGAGTGCACTAAATCATGTTTTCTTTGTGGGTTACTGCAGCTTAATTCTTTAATTCTGTTGAAAACTTTAGGAGTCTGTTTGGAACCTGTGCCTTGTAGTTAACCCGCCTGAGGAATAAAGGAAGGAGGATATTTCTACACCAAATCCCATTTGTCATTGGTTGGCAGCTGTTCTTAAAAGAAAAAAAAAATTGCAGTCATATTTGGCCTACCATAAGCTTGGGAAGAGTAGATTTGGTGTAGTAGCAAGCTCTTGGGTGTTTGGAAGTCAGCTTTTGTTTATCATGGTAAGGCCAGAGGGGATATGGCTTTACCCTATGTATCAACATTCTATTTATCCTTAATGCCCATCTCAAAACATCTTTGTGAAATCATCTCTAATTTCCTATATTTGGCATTAATTATGTCCCTAGCTCTATTCCCAAAGCACTACTCTGAAGTGAAGACACACACTGCTTTATCTTCCAAGTAATTTAGCATAATCCTTGCATGAAATACTAATCTTGTTGAGTTGGAAGGATTTGATAAGGCAGGGAGTACAGTATCAAGACAAATGGACCCATGTTCTAATGCCATATCTTATACTTAATAACTGTATGTTTTAGATTGTCAATTTATATCTTTAAGCATCAACTTTTTAATTTATAAAATGGGAATGCTGATATGTATTGCAAAGCATTGTAATGATTAAAATTCCTTTCTTATGTCATATTTTTTTGTTCTATAGTCTAGTAGGCAGAACTCAGATCAATGGGGAAAGTTAAAGAAAGGAGTCCCATCCATGATCAAGAAAGTTGAGCATCGGTCATGTTTACTATTCCTTTCAACTCCAAAATTTTACAAAATAGCAATGCATATTCCCAGGCATCAGCCAGTCCTGCAGTAAAATTAGTGTCACTCAAATTAATAAACTTAAATGAAAAGCTTTAGAACAATTCCTTTGGCTTTAGTCTTAATATCAATTGTTGAGTTTTCATTCTTTTCTATTGTAAAAATTTTTTTGGCCACTTCTGGTATACATCCTCCCTGAAGTCTGAAGGTGAGGGATGTTACCTGTTTTGTTCACTACTGTATCGTTAGCATTTAGAGCATTGCCTGGAATGTATTAGGTGTTCAATAAATGCTTGCTACTAAATGAAGGAGGAGAAAGTATGTGTATATGTGTGTCCAGATACTGAATACATATTTACATATGAACTCATTATACTCAATTGTAAACTAAATCTGCTTCCATCGGTATTATTGCTCCTTCTAAGGCAAAGATACCAGATCCTAAGCTCCTATTAAATTTACTAAAATCTTGAAGGATCCTTTGAAACTACACAACAATCTTCAAAAATGCTGTGGAAAGAGTTTCAGTCAAGTAGGCATTGCAGTCAGGATACCACCAAGAAATGTTACTGAGAGATATAATAATTTAGAGCATAAGGTTAGACAAGATAACCAAAGGTTCTTTGGATTCTAGCATTCTATTCTAAGCATATAATGTGCTTTAAAAATTCCTAGATAGACCGAATTTAATAAAGTAGATAAATGCAGTGAACAAATTATCCACCATGCATAGAAAATCTAGTGACTTAAGCCTGTATTTAAGATGTGTTCCTAAGAGCTGATAGTAGTGGTTAAGCAAAGAAGATTGAGTATTGGATATATCTTGGGTTATGTCTTGCTTCTGGCATTTGCTAGCTAAGATGTTTTGGGCCATGTAGTCACTCAAAGACTTGATTTTATAAGATGTAAATGATGAATATTGCCTACTTCACATAACTATTATAAAGATTAAAAGTTATAAAGTGTGTCAGTATTTCATACAACCTCCAAAACATAGAAATGCTCACCAATAGGTGGAGCATTTTTGTTTTATTTTGTTTATAATCAGAGAGACTGACAGGCGAAAATCCCATACAATAGATGATAATTTTGGCCATCAGAATGCTATCAAGGCATCTTCATGTGTGATTGACATCTTTTGATTCAGTAGACAAAATGAAACATATTCCTATAATTCCTTCTATTTCACAAAGTTAATTTTAACCCAGCAGATTAAAAAACAGATTTCCTTAATTAAAACAAAGCATTTAAGCTGGTGTCTGGCTCAGAGTAAGAATTTTGTTTCCTATCATCATCATTAAAATACCTTATATCATGTTTGATCTATCAAACACATATTGTTATTTCATTTTTTAAATTATTTTTTAAATCACAATAAATATTTTATTTAATGTTAATGTAGTTCAGAATTTTCATCAGAAATGGATAACTTCCACATCTAAAATTATTACATTTATTTTTCATTACAAATTTTTATTTAAATTCTAGTTAGTTAACATACAGTCCAGTATTAATTTCAGGAGAATTCATTGATTCATCACTTACATACAACACCCAGAGCTCCTCATAAGTGCCCTTGTTAATACCTATCACCCATCTAGCCTATCTCCTACCTACCTCCCTCCATCAGCCCTCAGTTTGCTTTCTATTGTTAAGAGTATCTTATGGATTGTTTCCCTTTTTTTTCTCCCCCATATGGTCATCTATTGTTTCTTAAATTCCACATATGAGTGAAATTATATGGTATTTGTCTTTCTCTGTCTGACTTATTTTGCTTAGCATTATACTCTCTAGCTATATCCATGTCATTGCAAATGACAAGATTTCATCCTTTTTTATGGCTGAATAATATTTCAATGTATATATACACCATATCTTTTTTATCCATTCATCATTTGGTGGACACTTAGGCTGCTTACATATCTTGGCTATTATAGATAATGCTGCTATAAACATCAGGGTGCACGTATCCCTTTGAATTAGTGATTTGTATTCTTTGGATAAATACTCATAAGTGCAATTACTGGATCTTAGGGTGGTTCTATTTTTATCTTTTTGAGGAAACTCCATACTTTTCCAAAGTGGCTAAATCAGTTTGCTTAGCCACCAACAGTTTAAGAGTGTTCCCTTTTCTCCACATCCTCCCCCAACACCTGTTGTTTCTTGTGTTGTTAATTTTAGCCATTCTGAGAGGCAGGAGGTGATATCTCATTGTAGTTTTGATTTGTATTTCCCTGATAATGAGTGATGTTGAGCATCTTTTCATGTGTCTGTTAGCCTCCTGGATGTCTTCTTTGGAAAAATGACTATTCATGCCTTCTGTCAATTTTTAAATTGGATTATTTTGGGGGGGGTGTAGAGTTGTATAAATTCTTTACATATTTTGGATACTAACCCTTTCTTGGATAGGTCATCTGCAAATATCTTCTCCCATTCAATAGGCTACCCTTAGTTTTGTTGATTGTTTCCTTTGGTGTGCAAAAGCTTTTTATCTTGATGAGGCTCATTTTTCTTTGTTTTTCCCTTCCTCCAGTGATGTGTCTAGTGAGAAGTTGCTCCAGCAGAGGTCAAAGAGGTTGCTGCCTGTGTTCTCTTCCAGTATTTTTATTTTTTCAGGTCTCACATTTAGGTTTTTCATCCATTTTGAATTTATTTTTATGTATGGTGTAAGAAAGTGGTCCAGTTTTCATTCTTCTACATGTTGCTGTCCAGTTTTCCCAATACCATTCATTGAAGAAACTATCTTTCTCTCACTGGATATTCTTTCCTACATTGTTGAAGATTAGTTGACCATATAGTTGTGGCTCCATTTCTGGGTTTTCTATTCTGTTCCATTGAACTATGTGTCTGTTTTTGTGCCAGTACCATACTGTCTTGATGACTACAGCTTTGTAACATAGCTTGAAGTCCAGAACCATGATACCTCTAGCTTTATTTTCTTTTTTTTTGAGATTGCTTTGGCTGTTCATGGTCTTTTGTGGTTCCACACAAATTTTGGAATGTTGTTCTAGTTCTGTGAAAAATGTTGTTGGTATTTTTATAGGAATTGCACTAAATGTGTAGATTGCTTTGGGTAGTATAGGCATTCTAGCTATGTTTCTTCTTCCAATCCATGAGCATGGAATGATTTCCCATTTCTTTGTGATGCCTTCAATTTCTTTCATTAGTGTTTTATAGTTTTCAGAGTACAGGTCTTTCATCTCTTTGGTTAGGTTTATTCCTAGGTATGTTATTATTTTGAGTGCAATTGTAACTGGGATTGTTTATTTAATTTCTGATTCTTCAATATTGGTGTATAGAAATGCAACAGATTTCTGTGTTTTGATTTTGTATTCTGTGACTTTACTGAGAGCTCTTCTTCTGTGGTCAGAAACAAGACAAGGATGTCCATTTTCACCATTATTATTTAACACAGTACTGGAAGTCTTAGCCTCAGCAAATAGACAACAAAAAGAAATAAAAGGCATCCAAATTGGCAAGAAAGAAGTCAAACTTTCACCATTTGCAGACAACATGATACCCTATATAGACCACACAAAATACTCCACCAAAAAATTGCTAGAACTAATACATGGATTCAGCAAAGTTGGAGGCATCATGAGTATGGAATTTAAGCTATATTACAAAGCTATAATAGTCAAAACATATGACACTGGCACAAAATCAGACACACAGTTCAATGGAACAGAACAGAAAATGGATAAAGAAGATGTGGTGTGTATATACAATTGAATATTACTCAGCCATAAAAAAACAATGAAATCTTGCCATTTGCAATGACATGGATGGAGCTAGAGAGTATAATGCTAAGTGAAATAAGTCAGAGAAAGACAAATACCATATGATTCATTTATATGTGGAATTTAAGAAACAAAACAGATGAGCAAAGGGTAAAAGAGAGAGAGAGACAGAGACAGAGAGAAACTAAAGAACAGACTCTTAATTACAGAGAACAAACTGACGGTTACCAGAGGAGAGAGGGATGTGGGGTGGGGGCGTGGGCGATGGGTGAAATAGGTGATGGAAAGTAAGGAGTGTGATGAGCACTGGGTGATGTATAGAATTGTTGACTGAGTATATTGTACACCTGAAACTAATATAACACTCTATGTTAACTGGAATTAAAATTAAAACTTAAAAAAATCTTTCATCCTCAATGAAATGCACCTTATCACATTTCTTATGCAATCACTACCCTCAAAGTGCTAGCTACATAATTTATTTATTGTGTTATTTTTAACTGTTTGCCCTCCCACTCTAAAGGCTGTATATGGGTATGGAATCTTTAACTCTTTTGTTCACTTGTGTTTCTGATTCATCTATAGTAGTGCCCGGTTCATTGCAGCTGGTAAACATTTGTTGAATAAATGAAAATACTGACTTATACTACCACTTATTATATATGAATCTATTATGCAAAATTCCCATAAACAATGTGTTTTCTTTTGTTTCTTCCATACAGATCATGTTTTCTCCCCATTTTCCCAGTTGCATGACTCTACTTCTGTACTTTAAGTATTATCGCCAAGTTATCTTACAAATCATCAAGTCTGTTTTCTCTCAAATTTATTTTAAAATTTACTTTCTTAAATACTTAAAAAAAATCTTGTTTTGGATATTTCTTTGTATGTCCATCAATACATAAAATTTCTCTCAATAATTCTCTAAACTGGATGTCTTTTCATTTCTATCCCCCTCTCAATCATATAATTTTATTTATCTTAGACTGTTGTTTTATCAAAGTTTTAATTTTACTAAGTCCCTAATTCTTTGATTTATATTATGAGGACAAAGCAAATTTGTTTCTTAAATTTGTTTCTTAAATTTACAATTTTTAAAAAGTATGTTCTTCTGTTTCTTCAGTACTCTATTCTTGTTTTCTTTGACTTGAGTACAGAGTCTTTTCATGGTCATGTTTTTGGGTGTTTCTGTTTACACAGCCTTGAATGAAAAGAGATCAGTCATTGCTAGCATTTTGCCATAAACAAGACTTTCCCTTTGTTTCTATTCCTGTTTCCTGGTTACAAGTAGCAGAGTTTCCTCTCAGGATTTAAGCTAGAGGGCCACAGATGTGCATATCCCCTAGGCAAAATTTGTGTATCTAGCAATAATTTTTCAAATCTGGCTACAGAATTCAGGGGAGGAATCATCTGCTAGCTCTGACTGGGATTAAGAAAATTAAAATTTAGTCTTTAGTAATTTATAGTAATAGTTTCCTCTTGCCAAAAAGCCTGAATAAAAACTGATTTCAAGAATGTACTACTCCCATGACTTTTCCATCACAAACTATTACTAGTCTGACTTCAAATTTTATAAGTGTGCTAGCATCCATTCATTGATATATTTATTACAAGAAGCAGGATGTCCAAATGCATGAACGATTAAGGGAGTTTTAAGGGATTAAGGGAGCATGACTAAGTTTTCTTCTTAATACAGATCCTGATCTCTGATACAGAGACATGCAATGCAAGGATATCTTCTCATCTCCTTCCTCAAATTTTGTTTTTCTTTGGAATGAAATTGTATTTCAGCTTCAGTTACTGGTGATGATTTTCATTTCATATCTTCAAATCCATAATTAGTGAAAAATTGTCTTTGATTCTGTTTTCATGGTTTTGTGTCTTAGTTTTTAGTTTCAATTTGGTAGAATATATTTTGCTAATCAGATGTCACCTTAACTAAAAGGACTGTATAAAATTTTGTTCCTGCTTTTGCAATTCTCAAAATTACATTCCTGTATTATAGTAATTTTTTATTTTTGCATATTTTCAGAAACTTTTGTTTTTATATCTCATACTGTTTTCTCTACATTTTACCCTATACTCTCATCTTTCTTTATAAAACTCATTTTTTCTTGTATATTAAACAGGATTTCCTGTCATCTTCTATAACTAAGTATTGATTGATACAATAAATTATGATCAGAGGAATATTGGTACTCCCCTTTTAGCAGAGAAGTGTCTTAGTCCATTTAGGCCACTATAACAAAATACCACAGATTGAATAGTTGGGTAGCTTATAAAAAATGAAAATTTATTCCTCACAGTTTGGAGGAGGAAGTCCAAGATCAGCATGCCAGCACAGCTGGGTGAAGGCCCTCTTCTGAGTCACAGACTTCTTGTTGTATCCTGACATGATTTATGGGGCAAGCTACCTCTGTGGGATCTCTTTTAAACAGCACAATCCCATTCATGAGAGCTCCACCCTCAAGACCTAATTGTCTTCCCCAAAGCCCCACCTTCTAATACCATCATCTTGGCCATTAGGTTTTCAACCCTGAATTTGCAGGGGACGCAAACATTCAGCCTATAGTGGGAGTCAAATAACAGAAATTCAAATGTGGAGCACCCTATTGATATGCCTCCCAGATCCCATTTTCTAGGCAAGTGCACCAAAACACCAGCCCCTGAGAGCTGTGAATATTGCCTGTTAATGATCACAGCTGCCCTCTTCTCCAGAGAAATGCCTTTGCAAATGACCACAGAGCGAGGTTATACCTCCTATAGTCTATCATGAGACAAGGGCAGAGGACAGCTCATACTTAAGGACTGACTGACACTGGGTGCCAAAGTACTGAAACTTTGCTTCAAAGTGGCCATGTCTATAGAGATCTTGCTTATTGCTTTTTTGATCTGCTCCTAAGTATCCATAATGGTCATTGCTAGAAATAAAATATAATTGATTACTGTATATTAACTTTGTATATTATCTTACTACTAAATTCTGATACACACACACACACACACACATTCATTCTAGATACACAATCATGTTATCTATGAATTATGACAATTTTACTCGCCTCTCAAAATCCTCAGGAAATTCATTTATTTTTCTTATTTTATTGCTCTAGCAAGAAAGATCAGGAAGATTTCCATTAAAATACTAATAAAAGCCATAATAGCAGGCATTCTAATTTTTATCTCTGGGGAAGGGCTTTCAATATCTCACTATTAAATATCATGTTTGCTCTAAATTTTAAGTTAAACTTTACAGATTAACAAAATTTCATTCTATTTCTAGTTTGCCAAAAGTTTTCAGCATGAATGGCTATCAAATTATTATCAATTGCTTTTTGTATCTATTGAAATATACATATGGTTTGGTTTGTTTACTGTACTGATCCATAATAATTTATTTTCAAATGATTAGCCAACATTACGTTTCTGGAAAATCCAAATTAGTTGTGATATATTATCCTTTTTATGTATTGCTGGATCAAGTTTTCTAGTAATGTGTTCAAGATTTTTAATTTTTTTTAATGTTTTTTTTATTTTTGAGACAGAGACAGAGCATGCCAGGGGAGGGGCAGAGAGAGAGGGAGACACAGAATCCGAAATAGGCTCCAGGTTCTGAGCTGTCAGAACAGAGCCTGACGTGGGGCTCAAGCCCACAAACTGTGAGATCATGTCCTGAGCTGAAGTCGGATGCTTAACCAACTGAGCCACCCAGGTGCCCCAAGATTTTTATATTTAGGTTTTTTTGAGATAATGCCTACAATTTTCCTTTATTGTATTATCTTTGTACAATCTAAGGCTCTTTAGTTCTCAAAATTTTTGTGGTATGTATTTCATCTTTATTATCTATCTTCTGGATTTTGTATAAAATTAATGTTATTTCTCCTTTTAATGTTTAGAAAAATTTGTAGATGAAGCCCTTTAATCCCGGAGCTTTCTTTGTGGAAAGGTTGTAAATTATGATTACATTTTTAATGGATATAAAGTTGTTTACATTGTTTCTTTTGTGTCCATTTTGACAAATTTGACTTTTTCTAAGAAAGTGTTTGGCACTATAAAAATGTCATCCCCTTATCTTTTGACTTCCATAGTTTATCGTAAATAATTACTCATGAATCTTATTGTTTGAAGATGGTGTATCTTTTATTTCTGGCTGCTTTTTCTCTTATCTTTGTTTTTTACTTGTTTCACTATGAAATGCCTAGATGTGGTTAATATCTATATTTACTCTGCTTAGGGTTACAAAATCTCTTTGAATCTCTGTGCTCATATCTGTCATTAATTTTGAAAATTCTTTTATTGTTATCTTTTTGAATATTGTTTCTGACCCACTTACTTTCTAATACTCTCTTACTGAGACTCGCAATACAATTATGTTAAAACTTTTCACTGGGTCCTATAGGATTCTGTTTTTCTTTATGTTCTTTACTATTCTGCATTTTTCAAGATGAATTATTTTTACCAAAATAACTTAAAGTTCATTAATCATCTGTTTTACACTACCTAATTTGTTGCTTATTGAATTTTTAATTTTTTCATTCTATTTCTCAGTCCCATTATTTCCAGATTATTTGTAATATATTAAAATTCTTCAATGAAATTCTTTACCTTATACATCTATTTTCCTAGATATATTAAACTGATAAGAACAGATACTACACTTGATCTTAGCCAAAAGCCTGAAAAGCGATATTTTTCCTGTATATATTAATTACAGTTATTTTACTGTCCTTAGATGATAACTCTAATATTTCTATACCCTATAGGTCTTCCTATATAATCCTTCTTTGTTTGGTTTAGTCATTTGGATCTATTTTCTAGCATTCCTGTCAAGTTTTATTAAACCTTAGAAATTGTAATGAAAAATTGTACAGAGACTGAATGGCATAAAAGACTAAGTAGTAAAGGTGTAATAGACTGGTATTGACTATGGGCAGGATCTCCTTAAATAGTTTATTTCCAATTTACCATTAGTCTTTTTTTTTTTTTTTTTTTTTTTTTAATTTTTTTTTTTTCAACGTTTTTTATTTATTTTTGGACAGAGAGAGACAGAGCATGAACAGGGGAGGGGCAGAGAGAGAGGGAGACACAGAATCGGAAACAGGCTCCAGGCTCCGAGCCATCAGCCCAGAGCCTGACGCGGGGCTCGAACTCACGGACCGCGAGATCGTGACCTGGCTGAAGTCGGACGCTTAACCGACTGCGCCACCCAGGCGCCCCTACCATTAGTCTTAAATCCTATCCATTTCTGAGTTTTTAACTAAAAAGTCTATGATATTTATGTATGTCTTTCTGGGTGGGCTCTCAACTCTAACATTTGTGTCTCTAGCCTATTGGAACTGCTTAAATATCTGCTTGCCTTTTAGTCATCTAGTAACCATTCCCATGTTGTGTTTCCAGAATTGTGGCCCACAAATACTCAACTCAGGAACCAACAAATGCCTCAAGAGGAAATCACACACAGAATTCATGGCTTACTTTTCTGTAGTTCTCATTTCTCTGAGACCAGTCCCTTGAGTTGTAGAATTCCTTGGCAGCCTTAAATTCAAATTTTAATTGCACTTGTCCAGTAAGACAGCAATATCCAAATCATTACTTTCTGTTCAGCCTCTATATCTCACCATTAAAATCAACAAATTCCCTGATGAGAAAATTTAGGCATAAATACACACCTCATGTAGTTGTGTTTCCATTATTTCTGATTATCTCTAGCATCTTGGTTCCTTAATTCCTAGCTTGCAGTTTCCTGATATATTCAAACAGCTGCTTTGTTTCCCCCCTTAAATTGTATCTAGTTTGGTAGCTGCTCTTAGAGAGAAAAAAGGGTAGCTTAATGCTACCTCACCATAACTGAAATAAAAATATTCCAAACACCACTTTATATTTAAATTCAATTCCTATAAATGATTCATACAGTTATGAAGATGAAATGGAAACCTGTTTGTTGCTTTTACTATTATTTTTTTAATAAATTTAGCTATTTACATCAAAAATGTCTCTACTTTCATATGAGTTAACAATGGAGATTTGCTATAAACAAATAAAACTGAATTGTTAAATAAAAAGTTCCAGAGAATGTGGATTTATTAAACAAATTCTAAGCCTCCAACTATAATTCTTAAGAAAGTAAAATTCAGGTCTGCCATGGAGACCCAAAAGCTTCCAAGCACTCTACTAACAGGCCCCAATGAGAAGATTTGACTTAAACATTTATTATTTTTTCCAACGGAATTATTTAAAAAAAAAAACAAATTATTTTCACTATCATCTTTACTTAAGTAAAATTGATTGATTTATCAGAATCTCATTCTCAAAGTATTTTTTGTGTGTGACTTGAAGAGTTTTTTGCCTCAATGATAACAAATTTCTGTTGGAAGTATAAAATTTAAATAAGTCTATCCATCTGTGAAACCAGTATTTGATCTATATTACATGAAGTATTTTTATAGGTTTCCTTTTTCTTATTTTCATAAATAATCCATTCCATCAAAATTAATTCAAGAGTCTCCATAAGAACTATTTACAGTAAGAGGAAATTAAAAAGGAAATTCTTGTTTCTACCTGTTAAATTTTATACGACCATTTTTAAATGTATTTCTAGGTGGCACGTTTAGTGATAGTCATTTTGGACAATATAAAGGACGTTTCTTCCCAGTTGAATAGTAAAGCTTAACAGTGGTGGAAAAGGAAAAAGAAACCATAAATGAACAATATACTACTATCCACATCCTGAGGGCTTATAGAAAATAAGCTGGGGAAAAAATGAGGGATAACTTTTTTGTATTGTGTCAATACTTTTTTTGCATAGTTTTTATAGTTAGAACCAAATTCCGGCTCTTTTCCCATTGCACCATATTTCCCTTACATCATTTTTAGCTTTATTCTAAAAAAATTATTTTTAATAATGTATGAATGAAATAAAATCCTTCTCTGCAAAACAAATTAATTTGGGGAATTTGGCTAGGTTTTATATAGTAAGTCTAACTCATTCAGAGCCTATGTTCAAGCCTGATATTTTTCTAGCCATGCTGCAAATAGTACAAAATTTATATCTTTATTAACACTGTTCAAAAGTTCATTTTGGAAGAGGTAAAATAGTTATATCTTTTGAAATAATTATATTAGCTAAAAATAGCAAATAATGTTTTTAACATCAAATTCTCTCATTAAAAATGTTGTCTCCTCTGTAAGCCTTCTTTAACCATTTTAATCAGTTATTTTCCTCCACATCAATCCTCCAAAAGTACTTGGCTCACCTTTCTACCCAGTGCCTCCTCTAAAGTATGTAAAGTCCCATCTCCAGTGAATATTTTTATGTAACTCCTTTCTACAAAACTAAGGGCTGAGGCACGGTCTCTCTTTGTCAAGGACTAAGGGGGTACTGGCTCTATTGTAGTGGATTGTTGTTACAACTTTTTCCCCTTCAATGTAATGATTTGCTTTAAGGTCTATACTCATTTTACACTAAACAGGTCACCAAAAAATTAGAAATATATTTAATTCTTTTTTTCTATTCCCAGCATGCGGTACAGTGCTTAAAATACAGTAGGTGTGAATTATTATTAACCTCCAAAATTTGATAAATGCATATCTCAAAATCTCACTGACATGCCACCATCCCTCTTAAGGACTTCATTGTACTCTTCTCCAGCCTCCTTATACAATGAGGTTATGTATTTTATTTGATATTGATCTCTTCACTTTCTTATAATTATTTATATCGTTATCATATCTCCTCTAAAAGAATGCCAGCTTCTTAAGAGCAGGATTCATTCCTAATAATCTATGCATCTATCTGGCAAGGGGTACTGTCAGTATTTGGAACACAATCAGTGCCTGTTGAAAGAATAATTAATCACACAGAGAGGTGTGAATTGGAGATAGTATTCTGTTTTCTTCTCTACCTGGGTTGTTGTGAAGCTCAAATGAAAACAAAAAGTCTATAAAAGTGTTACATAATTTTAAAGAATCAACATTATTATGGTGATTTCTGCCTTATATATATGGAACCACATAGGAGTTTTAGATATCTTTGATTCTCCACCATAGCTGTTATGCAAAAGCTGTGAATGCAGCTTCCAATTCAACATAATGTGGCCTAGACATCAATCATAATTGATGGGTAGAGAGAACTATTTGATGATAGAAACCATACTTAGAGTAGGCTTCAGTATTTTTCAGCCAAGTATTTTTTAACTAAGCTGAGATTATGCTACATCTATCCAAGAAATATTTTTGAATGTCTGATATGTGCCAGGCAATATTAAGTGCTAAGAGCTAAGGGTACAGTGATGAACAATATGAACATGGTCTTTGCCCTCAGAGAGTTTGTGTTTTAAGATGATTTATCTCTAAAAATATAGCTATACTTTAATAGTTTTCTGACTGAGATCTTTAAAAATTTTTAGGATAAATGCTTTAAACGGCTTTATCCCTTTACCTCTCCTGAGGTTTAGTGAATACTTTAAAAGGAAATTCCTCTGTGAAGATTTTTGTAATCAAGTTCAACCTTTTAGATCCAACAAAACAGTGCCCTTGTCACTCAGGTCTAAGATATTAACATTACCTTGTTAGCGAATCTTTTGATTCTTGGTATCAAGAAGTCTAATTAATTTAGATGGATTAGAACCCGTCGATATGCTTGTATACAGCAAAGGCAAGTTGTGTGCCTTGTCCACCTATACTCCTATAACTTTGTGTCTACCCAAATGAGAGCTTTGAAATTTTGTGTCCTACTCCTAAACAAATAAAAGGAGGAAGGTGACAACTTGTTAAAAAAACATCTGGTTGATAATGCAAGGCTGGAATCCTTCAATGATGTCAGTCCAATAAGAAATGTCTGCCCTATTCCTCTGACTCATCAAGTCCCAAAACATCATATATAGTTTTCATCATATATTTAATCATATAGTTGGATTATTTTCATATGAGCAGGACTCAACCAAGAAAAAATATTTATATATAAATGATATAAAATTTAAAAATTATGCTTTTCTATCTATAGCATAATAGAAAATAATATACATATATATTCTATATATGTGACTTAAATAATCTATTAACTTATTGTGAAATGCCCTCTAGTCTGTCATTGAGCTCTCCTTTTTTTCACACTGGCAAATGACTGTTTTTTAGTCAAAGAAGTCCTACATATTGATGCTGAGAAATATTGATTTGAGTACTCAGCATAGCCTCAAATGAAATGGTAATAATTCCACATATAGTTACTCAACTAACTCTGTGATAGAAACTTTCTTGAATCTACTCCACCCACCTTGTAGACTTTTAGTAAGTGTAAACATGGTGACTTTTAGTAAGTGTGAACATGCTGACCTGCTGAAATATTAGTGAAGTGAAGGAAATTGTTTGCTGTAGATACAGAAAACAAAATTTGAAATTGTAAGAAAGGATAAAAATGTGTCTCTCCTCTTAAGACGGGTATCAGCAAGAACTCTGGTCTGTCCTTCATGTCAATGAAAAGTGATTATGTACATGCTACCATCAAAAACCAATTCTTCTGGAAATACTGTCTTCTGTAAGAGTTTTTGGATACCACATTTTTCTAGTTTTTGTCCTGTCTCCCACACCACCTGTTCTCAGTCTTTTGGCAGGCTCCTCTTCCTTTGGCCATTCTTAATTTTTTATGTTTCAAGCTATCTTTTCTTTTTTCCTATCACTCTATATGTTCTCACAGTAACATTATACTGTTGAATAGCTTAATTGCCACTCATGTGTTGACATCTCCTAAATTTAGAGGTCCATCTAATAACTTTCACAGAAAATTCAGATTCATGTTTTCAAATGATTACTGGGCTGTTATACTTGAATATCTTCCAAGTACTTTAGTCTCAAATATCAAAAATTAAACTCATTTCACCCCACTCCAAACCTGCTTCTTTCCCTGCAATTTCCCTGTAAATGGAGCCACTGATTATTGAATTGCCGAATCAGAAACAGGCGGCATCCATGTGTATATCTCTCTTTTCCGTGGCCCCATCAAATCCATCCTCAATCCAGACAATTGTATCTCTTCAATATTTCTGAAATTCATCCAGTTCTTTCAACTCCATTCCTAGCTCAGGTCATCATTATCTCTTACCCAGATTTCTAGTTTTCTTCTAATCTAGTTTGCTTCTAATTCACCCTATTAATTGGAGCAGTCTTTTAAAATGCAAATATGCCAAGGCCACATCCCTGCCTAAAAACCCTCAAAGACAAGATAAAATCTATGTTCTTTCCTCTTTTGCTCTTATCATGAATGTACCTTTGCTGATGTGCCTGACCTTAGCTCTTTCATCTTTCCTTTTGAATTCCAATACTATTCAATTTCTTGCTTCTCCCTGATAGTATCATGCTAGCACTGTCCCTTTTCTCTCGAATTTTATATATGCCATTCTCTCTGCCTGGAAAATCACCCCTCTTGGCTTCTTTGAGGAAATTTTATCAGATAACAATTTAGATATTACATCACCTGGAAGTCTCTCTTGACCAATGTATCCTGAGCTCCAAATTTTCAATCCTTATTCCCTTCACCGATGCTCCCATAGCACCTCTTTCTTCCTATAATTCTTATCAACTTGAACTGCTACTTCTCTGTCCTCCCCTAGATTTTTAATTCTGTGAAGACAAAGAATGTTGCATTATTATTCACTCTTATAACTCCAGTACCTAGTGTAGTATCTATTACATAGCAGGTACTCAAAAAAACATGTGTTTATTCCAAAATTTTTATATCATTTCTTATTTACACACAATAGATTTGTGTCGTTTATGGACACACCTCTTGACCCATCCTTACTTGAACAAATGTGCCTCTTTTACCTGATTAACATAGTGAGCTTTTGACTAAGATTAAATTTGAATAACCAGCAACAAAGTTTTAAATTTTCCCCAGCTATAAAAAAGTTTGCATATCAGGGTCATCTCTTAATACGTTAAGGGAAATATATCCCTCTTTTCAGTTACTTTTTTTTCATTTTGTAAGTTGTAGTATAGTTGCTTGGCTACATGGCTGGTCCTCTAAGGATAGAATCTGAGATTTACCCATTTTTTTACATCTCAAAATGTGTGCCCACTGTATCTATTCTCCTCTGAATAAATGTTTGTTCAACTTAATTAAACATAAAACCAGGGAACCACCAGCTCCATCTTTCATTAGAGGCAATACTTAGAAAGAGTCTCCAATTTGACCTTCCAGATGTACTGTCCACTTTGCTGTGTGTATAGAGAGGCAGAACTCAATGGACTACCTCAACAAGCTTCCTTCCCCTCTGTTTGGCTTTGGCCAATGAGAGGCCATGGCAGAAAAGGAGAAAAGTGAATTAAGCATGTTTATTCCACTGGATCTCTCCTTGCCAGTTCACTGAGTTCCAATAAATGCTTCCTCCACTGGCTGTCTCAATTCTGAGTCCTAGTGGCTGCTTACTATTATAATGATATACAGGATATGTGTTATTGTTGATTGGTTTCAACTCTTAATACACCTTTATATAAATAGGCCCTGCATCAAATTCTCCGCAGGGTGCCTGGGTGGCTCAGTTGGTTAAGCGTCCAATTCTTGATTTCAGCTCAGTTCATGATCTCCTCACAAACTGTGTCAGGCTCTGCAGTAGCATGGGAGCCCACTTGGGATTCTCTCTCTCCCTATCTCTCTGGCCCAAACCCTATAGTGTGTGTGTGTGTATCTGTGTGTGTATGTCTGAAAATAAATAAACATTTAAAAAATAAATTCTTCTCAAGCTATGCAGTTTGAATATCCCAGTTTTTCCTGCCAAAATCTTGATAAACAGCCTTCCCAAATATTCTCTGTCCATATTTCTTCCCTGCTTGCAAATCTTCTCTCTACCCACTTTGGGTATGGATTGATTTGTTCTATCACCAATATGTTTTAAGAAATACTAGGTTCATCTGGGCATAGAAGTGGGAAACTGAGCACTTAACAAGAATGCAGTGACTCATTTCCTCTGATTCAGTAACAGGCCCAGTCTAGCATCAAACTATAGGTGAACCCAATCATAGTAATAAGGCAATCCTAGTCCACATTTCATCTGAAACTTGCAACCAGTACTCAGCAGACATAACTTTATACTTTTCACTCTTGCAGTTCTCGTCCATGAAGATCTACTAGTCCCTTTAAATAATGTTAGCCACTGCGAGCAAAGTACCCACCTACAATAAAACAGCTATCTAAATTAGAGTAGTAAACCATAGCTTTCTTACTTATTTTTAGACATTCCAGAGGCCATGGTCTTTTGTCCACCATCATGTGTTTTTATGAACTTGATTGTATTCTGGTTTTCACTGCTATGGCCAGATACTCATGTAAGGATAAAATGCCTATCTATAGAAACTTTACATACTTTTTTTTTTTTTTTTTCAAAATTTATTTATTTATTTTTGGGACAGAGAGAGACAGAGCATGAACAGGGGAGGGGCAGAGAGAGAGGGAGACACAGACTCGGAAACAGGCTCCAGGCTCCGAGCCGTCAGCCCAGAGCCTGACGCGGAGCTCGAACTCACGGACCGCGAGATCGTGACCTGGCTGAAGTCGGACGCTTAACCGACTGTGCCACCCAGGCGCCCCGAAACTTTACATACTTTTATTTGGAGACCAACAGTACACAGATTAACTTATTGTTATCAATTTATCAACTCCTTGTGCTCTAGGCAGAATGGTATGTAACAGAGCATAACTATTACCTACATGTCACAGGTTTGTAAATCATCCATTATTTTTCTAAAATTATGTTTACATCTTGCATACTGTTCTGTAGTTTCATTTCTAAAGCTAGCTGACTTGGTGTAATTGATATTCTAGGTCCATTTTAAACTTCCTCCCATTAATTTTCTTTAAATGTTGGGCAAATGTAAATCACAAATTTTCCTTAAGTAACTCATTGGTGGAATACACAATCCTTATCACCATTTTCAAGAATAGAAACTATAGTAAACTTCAGTTTCTAGATGTGTCTCACTTCCATTAAACTAAATTCTGAAACAGGTTATTAGATCTTCCTAATCTCTTTCCTCACTTGTAAATATAAATGAGACAAGATGTATATAGAAGTTAACCTAATGCCCAAACACAAGTAAGCACCATGTAAGGTCAACAATACAGTTCAGGTCACTACAAATTAGTTGGATTTTAGTCTACTTCTTATTTGGCTTTCCCCTAGTATTCAGTACTATATACTTTCTTTGCTGCAATGATCTCTCCCTTGGTTTCCATGACCTTATACTTTTTTCAGTTCTATCTCTTTGATCATACTTCCTTTTCTTCTCTAGATTCATCCTTTATAAGTTCCAAAATATTACTTTAGGCTGTGAACTAAATGACTTCATCTCTGCTCAAATCTTCACTAATCATTAATATGCCAAGTTTTATTTCTATTAAGTAGTCTCCTCTGAACTTCAAATCCATATTTCTAACCATCTACATGAGATCTCCATTCAGATGTGTAACAGGTACAGTTTGTGATCTTAACCCCTAAACTTCATTTTCTTTAATGGTTTCTCTCTCAATGTATGAAAGCAGGAAATACTCATTTCTTGAGACTTGAAGGTATCTTTAATGCCTCTTCTCTGTCTCACCCTCCAAAAATCATCCATCTTCAAGTCCTATAGATTTTATTTGGCTAATATCTTTTGAACGCACTTATTTGTTCTGTCCTACCACAAATGTTTTAATCAAAATTTCTCATCTGGACTACTGAAAAAAATACATTAACTCCTCCACCCATGCCTTTATATTTAAGCCAGAGTCAACTTAAAAAAAAAAAAAAAATCTTGTCATATCATGACCCTGGTTAAAGTTCATGAATGGTTTCCCATTAGTTTTACAATAAAGCTTATTCCTTTTCATGAACTACTTTCACCTTTACCTTCTACATTCTTCTGCACTGATCTTATTTTAAACCTTTACATGTATCATGTTGCTTATTTCCAATCAGACTTTAACACATGTTATTCCTTCAGGCTCATGAAAAGTTCTTCTAGAAAAGTTGCCCTAATCCCTCAGGCTCATTCAGGCTCCTTAGTATATGCTTTCATACCTCTGTGTATATTCCCTTCATAACATTCAATTCATTCATTTGTCCACTCAACAATTCTGGACATACTAGGTTTTTGCATTAAGGCTTGCAGATAAGACAATGAAGGCAATAGACATTATTTCTGCCCTCATTGAGTTTACATTCTAGCTTTTATAACTTGTAATTAAGGTTTATGGTTGTTTGTAGTCATATCGGATTAATATCTTTTAACAAATGGTTATCTACATGAAAGTGGAGGCCTTTCTTTTCTTTTTTTTTTTTTTTTAACCCTGTCACTTCCTTTGGACACATGACAAATTACTCTAAAACTTAGTCGCTTAAAGCAGTAATTGTCATTTATTTTCTTTCCTGGTTTTTATGAATGAGGAATTTGAAAAGAAAAGAGATTGGGCAGAGGATAAAAGACTGTGGGCTTGAGGGGCGCCTGGGTGGCTCAGTCGGTTGAGCATCCGACTTCAGTTCAGGTCATGATCTCACAGTATGTGAGTTCAAGCTCGCGTTGGGCTCTGTGCTGACAGCTCAGAGTCTGGAGCCTGCTTTGGATTCTGTGTCTCCCTCTCGCTCTGCCCCTCCCCTGCTCATGTTCTGTATCTCTCTGTCTCAAAAATAAATAAAAACATAAAGAAATTTAAAAAAAAAAGACTGTGGGCTTGAATTATCCTAAGTTTCATTTTCTCACATTGAATCATTGATTCAGACTGTTGACTGGGAATCTCAGTTTCGGTGTTCCTGGATCTCTGTCTGTAATCTTCATCCCTACATGGATTTCACTATGAACTTCCTGAGACAGAGCCAGTAGAAGCTGCATTGCCTTATATGAGCTAGGCTTAGATGTCATACAGTGCCACTTCCGCTGCATTTTATTGCTTGAGATAGTTGCAAAGTTTCCTCAGGTTCAAGGTAGGTGTGCAGAGACACCTGAAATGCACATCTCAGTGAGAAGAGTGCCAGTCACATTGTAGGAAGAGAATGTAAAATGAAATGTACACACACATTTATTTTTGAAAAGTACAATTGTCCACACACATTATTATAATCTTATTACCTAGCACTTTGTATGTAGTAAGTGGTTAAGAAAATATAAATGGATGAATTACCAAATGAAATTACGAAGAGGCCAAATCATGAAGCCTAGATTGTGACATGTTTATTCCCAGATATTTTTAGCTGCTCTCAGGAGTTATAACCTAGCATACAAACCTTTGTTTTTTCCTAACAATTCACTCATTATTGCATGTGAGTTTTCTGTCATGTAAGTATTGAAGCCTATGAACTAGAGATAGGGAAAGAAAACTGGTAACTTCTCAAACTAGCTCTATCCCAATCAATTTGAGTTTGGGGACAGTATGTAATTCAGTTCTTAATTGTGCCAGCTTTTCCTACTCTCATTCTACAGATTTAAGTGATCATTGCTTGGGAGGATGAGTACCTTTGATCAGCAGAAAATGCAAGTTGAACTTGGAATTGCCTCTGTCACTCAAGATCAGTCCAAAGATGCATCCCACAGGATAAGTCACCAGTTAACTACGGGATTTACAGGTGTCACTGAAAATGGGGCATGTCTTTTCTCTGTTGTAGAGGAGGAAGGGACAAAAATAGAATTGACAGTTGTCACAACACTGAATTTAAAGTCAATTAGAGCTAACCATACTATGGGGTTCATGAGTATTTCTCACATATATTCTCTTTAGGCTCTGTTGTGGGAATCAATAGTAGAAATGAAGAAAAGAAGGAAAGAAAAAAAGAAAAGAAAAGAAAGAGACAGAGAGAGAGGGAGAGAGAAAAAGAGAAAGCAAGGAAAGGGAGAAAGGAAAAGGAAGAAAGGAAGAAAAAGATTTTAAATACTGCAACTTTAGATATTGGCTTTTGAAGCATTCACATATTTCTGGTTGTGGGATATGTTCCTATTTTCAATTTATTGGAATTATTATAATCTTGTCCTCTGAGTAAGTAGAGTTTTTCTATATTTGGATAATATTTCCTTCCCCTATCTTATCTACAGAACCAATACAGATGATGATTTAACAAAAACCGGTCAGAGACAGATAACTTAATCTCACCTGGTTCTTCTGGTGATTTTTTTAAGCAAGTCTAGCCTTTCTGTTCCTCTAACCCAAATAACAAACTAGTAATTGACTAAATGAATCAAAAGTCACAATTAAGTACTATAACTCATCAATCTCTTCCTCTTTATCTTTTGTAAACACAAAATTGTAGAGTAGAAGTAGTAGGATATGGCTGCCCTCTCCCCTGAAGCACCAATAAATAAAATTCACACATCACTGTTAGAATCACAAAAAAACTTAATTAGCTGTTTGTCAGTCCCAATTCCAAAATCCTGGGAAACAGATTCTTACCAACCAGTATTTTTTTGTCAAATTACCATGAATACGCTTCTTCAAAGAAGGAACTATGATGTCTTACATACCTGGCTAAGGGATTCTACCTCTGGAAAGGCAGTGTGGTGCAGTTCTTAAAGAAGAGGAATATTACATGCAGATGGTACAGAAATCCCAAGTCATCCATGCCACCTGCTCACCACCTGTTCTCAAACCTTGCCTCCACCACCTATCCTCTGAGAGACTTTAGGCAAGATATTTCATTCTCTAGACTTCATATTTATCACATTTAAACTGGGATCTTAATGAAGTTTGTTTCTTTTCTGTCTCTCCTACAGATTTATTGTGGGAATTAAGTAAGATAATACATATTCTAAGCACACTATGGCACAGAGCTCACAATTTTGCTCTTATAATATGAGCCATAATTACTATTTATCATCATTACTGTTACTCCTATTGACAAACTGTATTTATTAAATGTTTCCTCTTACGGGGCTCTTTCTTGTTGCCATTAGTATTGAAGCTTCTGTTCTGACACCAAGAAGTCAAAAATCTTGTACTAAGAGCATTAATATCATCTACTACCCAAAATACTATTGAGTTTCTTCTTTGGGCTGGACGCTACTCATTGCATGAATTTCGTACTCCAATATTAATAGTCCAAGAACCTTAAGTATTCTTCTTTGAGGCATGGTGCTATTATTCCTTACACAGGTGACCAACAATGAGGACTTTTGATTTTAAAATGTTATAGAGGGGTGCCTGGGTGGTTCAGTCACTTAAGCCTCTGACTTTGGCTCAGGTCATGATCCTGTGGTTTATGAGTTAGAGCCACACAATGGGCTCTCTGCTGTCAGCACAGACCCTGCTTCAGATCCTGTATCCCTCTCTCTCTGCCCCTTCCCCGCTCACTTCTGTGCCCTATCTCTCAAAAATCAATAAACTTAGGGGTGCCTGGGTGGCTCAGTCGGTTGGGCGGCCGTCTTCGGCTCAGGTCATGATCTCACGGTCCGTGAGTTCAAGCCCCGCGTCGGGCTATGGGCTGACGGCTCAGAGCCTGGAGCCTGCTTCGGATTCTGTGTCTCCCTCTCTCTCTGACCCTCCCCCGTCCATGCTCTGTCTCTCTCTGTCTCAAAAATAAATAAACGTTAAAAAAATTAAAAAATACTTAAAAAAAAATCAATAAACTTAAAAATAAAATAAAATAAAATAAAATAAAATAAAATAAAATAAAATAAAATAAAATAAAACAGAGATTGTATTAAGACGTCTCTATACTAATTTGTGCTCACTCTTTACTATGTCATTCTTCCTTAAGCCTTTAGGATATGCCCATTGATACTGGATACCCTTCGATTTAGGTATCTTTAACCTCTATAATACTTGTTTGAGCAAAATTTACTTAAACAAATTTATTCTTGATTCTCCCCTCCCAAGGGTTCCTTTGTTTCCAAGTAAATGGATTGGAGACTTTATCCTCTTAGTTTCAAGATATATCTGGGCATGATTGAATGAAGGTGAACATAACACAACTTTAGGTCCTCAAATAAAGATTCCGACTTAACAAGGAAGGCAACAATCAAGAGTGGACAGTGAAACCTGTATAGGAATACAATTGTGTAGTCACACAGCGTCTTGAAATCAGAAGGGCTTTGTACTTGGTTTAGTACTCTGCTCTCACCATCTTGCAATTCTTAATGATTTTATCTTTGTACTTGAATTTTGTAAGTGAAGTACAATGGGAAAATAAAGCAAACAAGATGCATGCAAATGCGTGTCCCCTGTTCCTTGTCACCACATGTACATATAGCATTCACGATGTCCCATGAGAACAGAATTTAAATGGACTGAAAATGTGTGGCCGCTTTGGTGAGACTCACACAAAAGGAAAACCTGTTAAATTTACAATAGAGCAAACAAAGGTATTAATAGCTCTAAGAGGTCACATTTTGTTTGAACCAGAACTTGCTTGAAATGTAGAAAGAAGATAATTAAAAGAAACAAGAGCAACCAAGAAACCCTATCATATTCTTCTTACTCATGTTACTTTCCTGTATTGGTCAACCACTTTGGCTGAAAATCATAACAGAAGATAGAAAAGGAAAACAGAGCAATCCATAGTCTGTTTTCATTTCTTATTCATCAGTAAGCCAAGGATAGACTGTACTGGTAGATGTGCATGAGTCAAGGAATAGAAGAAGTTGAGTTAGTTTTGTGAGGTATTTCTATAGCTCTGGTAAGTATAAAATACATATGAAGGTATGAGCTACAAAGTGCATATTATATAACTAAAGGGATTCCACATAATAATTATGTTCTAATTATTGTATTTAAAATTAGCATTGCACAATATTAAGATGAATGGTAAAATTTACGCTCATTGCTTCAAATTTTATTTTTTTTTTTTACTTAGAATGGCATTAAACACCCAATAATAAACATGACCACAGATTGAGAGTGAGACCACAGAAGGAAGAAAAACTTTTTAGTATATTCAACATAACATTTTCCTGCTTTTTGTACAAGGAAATCTATATTTTCATTTTGTACTAGGTCTCGCAAATGATATACCTGGACCTAAAAGTAGAATCAATTAACAAAGAAATTTAATGTAGGAGATTTAAGCCATTTCTGGGCATTTACTTTCCTTTTCTAAAGTTCCTTTCCCCCCCTAATCCGCAAAGCATTTTGTTTTTCTGGGAAGTTGTGTTTCTCAGGAGATCTTACTTAAAGAGAACAGCTATTATGTAAATGTTTGTTTACCTTCCCTGTTGACACGCAGAGAAACACCACTGTACCTCTCTATATTCCTACTTTGTTTTGTTGCCTTCTCCCCCTGGAACCCCCCTCCCACAAAGTACTTCACACTTAGATTTCATGAGTGATGACAAGTCAGATGGCATTTTTCAACCAAGCTCCCTTGGGTGTCCTAGCAGTTTAGATCACCTCCATTGCAGACAAAGCTGCTAGAAACACATGCAAAACTCAGTTCCCTTCAGAGTTATTCTGAGAACCTTAATTCATTTGAGAAGTGGAGGATGGCAAAGAACTTCAACCTACACTCCAATTTACAAAGCAGAGAAAAACACTGACTTCTCTATGATGACAGATCAGAGGAGAAGGCAGACAGGAATAGCCATGGTATAGATGGTATAGATTGTCAGAATGACAACCATCACACATCTTAGGCAATATCATTTCCCTTTGGATAGCAACAGTTTTCCTGAGGTGTGGTTAGAGGTGCAATGAGTGAAACACAATGTGTGGAATTGCAAGGGAGGGGATGGGAATGTTGATATTGAACCAAATGATGAGACGAAGGAGGCCCACAAGGAGGAAACATATGGCTATGCATATGCATGGTGATTTGGATCAGGAGCACATGTGGCTAGATGACAGGATGGCAACGCTGGGGGAGAGCAGTCAAAATGAGAGTCCTAAAAACTGCTTACTCTACTGAGTGCTTCCCCATAGTGGGAAGGCAGTTCTCAATTATATTAAAATAGATTTCTTCACTCACACAAGCTGGGGAATATCTGGATCTGCATATAAGTACAATTAAAAGGTATCATGCTTTGCATTTGTTTTTGCATTGGAGAAATTGGTTTCTTTATAAATTATTTTAGGCCTTGATATTTGCCATCTGTGTTCTTTTTGATGGAGCAATTCCTCATACATATTTAAAAACAGATGATGATGATGATGATGATGATGATGATGATGATGATGATGTTGTAGCATATAAATTTCATCTGTCTAGCTAGATATCATCTTATTGAAAATCTGCAGAAGCATAACAGTATTGTTTGAACCATAACCACGAAAAGACCACATTGTTTTCAATACAGGGCAACACTCTTGGTGCTATAGGTAAGAAACAGGTCGATGACATTTAATAAATGCTATCTTGATGCTATCCTGTTACACATGGAACAGAAAAATATAGTGAGGTCTAACTGAACATCCTTTACAGAGGAGACAATTTGACATCAACGATAACTACAAAATAAGTCAGTAGTTGTGAAGAACTTGAAGTTATATAACATGCTGTTATGTACCTGATGTTAGAGACAACTCCTTCTAGAGGCTATTTCACTGTAAATATAACTTAAAACATCATTCTCTATCTGTACCTCTCAAGTATACCTTCTGAAGGCAGTGCATATTAAAAACTGACAGTCATTTTTTAGGCAATTTGCTTTTTCGAAAATTAACCAAATTAAAAGAACTAAATTAAATTTGAGGATGGAGAAATTTCATTTTTATTCTATTTAAAATTAAAAATATTTCCTGATATTTCTTATGTGTGAAATGATTGTGTTATATGCTGTGCTATAGCTGTGATCCCTCTGGGGCTCTGTGGGGTATCATTGCTGAATACCTAACTCTTATTATGCTGTTGTCTTTAAAATGAAGAATGTGCGTCTTCCAATGTCAATTTAAAGAATACAGCATCCAACAAAAACTCAAAAGTATAGAAAATGCCATTTTCATTTAAACAAATACTTGTGGAGCAGCATAATTTTTGCAAGGGGATTTTTAAGTTTCCGTAGATTCAGTGATGATAGCAACATTTCTTCTTTCATAGAGCTTACATTCTAGTGAGAATATGCATGCAATAAATATATGAACAAATAAGCAAACAGATAATTTTAGAGTAAAGTCTTGAAGAAAATAAAGCAGGATAAGCAAGAATAACTATGTGGGAGGGATTCTTTACAATAGTGGTAAAAATCTTCTCAAGGACATCACACTAGAGTTGGAACTCAACTGAGAAAGGAGCTGGCATGTGGAATCTGGGGAGATGCACCTCATACAGAGAGAGTAGGAAGTATGAAGAATTTGAGATGTAAATCATTTCAGAGTTTTGAGATTCAAAACAAAGTTCAAGATGGATAGGGCATAGTAGGCAAAGATGTAGGAGAGCAAGGAAAATAGGAGATCACATAGCAAGAGTCAGATCATACAAGGCTACAGCAAGGTGTTTCAACTTTCCCTTTGACATCTTCCTATATTGACATGTTTTATATCTGTATTTGCTTTGTCTTAACTCCATCATTTGGTTCCTTGAGTACAAAGCTATGTCTTACTCTTTATAATAAAACCCAGAAATCAACTACATTGCTCCATTCTTCCATATTTAAGAGTTCAGCTTAAAATACTCAAATATCAAGTACTGGAAAAACCAGTAACTGTTTCAATCTCCACAAAGATTTTTTTATAAGGGTGAGATACATCCACTGCATTTATTTAATTTGAAAATTAGCTAATTGGGTTAAAAAGTTTGAATATCCTTCATGGTGAAAAAATTTTTAAAAAGGAAAGAAAATCCTCATAACTCCCATGTTAAAAATATGAAAATAAAACTTAAAACCAGAGTTTCAATTTAATGCTCTAGTGAATATTAGTCATGATTATATATATATATATATATATATATATATATATATGCCTTATTATATATATTTATATACATACATATACAACATAAATTAGGCTAAATATATATATCTCCACAGAATAAACATCACATCCTGATGATAGAGTTTTCCAAATGTTCCAGGAACAGATACATAATCTCTATTTTACATAAAATGTTCAAGAGAATATATGAAAAAGTTAAACTTTCCAAACTTCTTTTGAATTTAGTATGCATGTCCTTAGTGCTAAATCCCAAAAATGACTGCACAAATAAAATTATACACAGATCATGTTTATAAACACATATACAAAATCCTAATTAAAATACTAAACACTAAATTCAGGAATATGTACTTAAAAATTTTCACAATATCACCCCAAATTTATTAATATAATCAGCCATTTTAACAGATTAAAAGGGAAATAAAATTTAATGCTCAGTCATAAAAAGAAAAATTCTTAGCAAACTAAAAATAGAAAAGCTTTCCTTAACCTGCCAGATTCAGTCCTCAAACTCACTAAAATATCATAGTTAACATTGCATTAGGAATTCTAGCCAATGCATCATATAAGAAAAACATAATGAATGGCTCTAAGGATAGAAAAGGAAAAAAATATAATTGCGTTTATTCATGGATAGTTTAATTCTCAACAGAAAATTTGGAAAAATCTACACAAGCATCATTAAGTTTGCAAGGTTGTTGCATACAACAACATCAATGTACAAAAAGACAAAAGCTTTCCCATTTAACAATAATAAGTGACTAGCAAACATAACTAAACAAACAACAAAAAAAACACAAAACCCTATCCTCAGCAATAGTTAAGTGTCATAAACCATTTTGTTCCGTGGAAAAACTTTTATTAGAATATGTGTGAGTGGGGCCCCTGGGTGGCTAAGTTGGTTAAGCATCTGACTCTTGATTTCAGCTCAGGTCATGACCTTTTGGTTCATGGGATTGAGCCCAGAGTCAGGCTCTGAGCTGTGAATGCAGAGCCTGCTTAGGATTCTCTCTCTTTCTCTCTCTCTTCTCTCTCTCTCTCTCTCTCTCTCTCTCTCTGCCTCTCTCTTTGCTCCTTTTCTGCTTGCATGCATGCTCACTCTCTCTTGCTCTTTCTCTCTCAAATAAATAAACTCAAAAAAAAAAAAAAAGAATCTGTGTGAGTGATTGATTGAAGCTATAGATCAGTTTGAATAATTGACTTATGTATGACATAAATTATTCCAGGAACAAGAATATTCAAGAACATTGCCTCTGCATATCTATTACTGAGCCTAATCCAATTGGACTTGTCAGTTTAACAATATTTAGTCTGAAATTCTAAGAAAATTCTTCATATTGCCTCTTTGATAATTTCATTCTTTCTGTTTTCTCTTCCTGGGGCACTTGTTATTCATATGTTAGATTTCCTTTTCTCTTTCCTTTTGTACCTTTTAAAATGTTTTGCTCTAATTTTGAGAAAACTTTCTCAACTCTATTTTCTAACACTCGTATTATTTTTGTTTTACTCTCACATTTTTAAAAATCATTTTTAATTTTTTAATATTTATTAATCTGAGAGAGAGAGAGACAGGGAGAGGGAGAGGGAGGGGGAGAGAGAGAGAGAGAGAGAGAGAGGGAGAGAGAAAGAGAGAGAGAGAGAGAGAATGAGAAGGGAAGGGACAGAGAGAGAGGAAGGCACAGAATCTGAAGCAGTCTCCAGGCTCTGAGCTGTCAGCACAGAGCCCTATGTGGGACTTGAACTCATGGACCACAAAATCATGACCTGAGCTGAAGTCAGACATTCAACTGACTGAGCCACCCAGGTGCCCCTCACATTTTTTCTTTTTAATTTTTAAGAATCCTTTTCTATTCACTGAATATTATCTTTATAGCATGTTTCATAGATGTAACATATTCTCCAATTTTTCTGAGAATATTAATAACATTTTTTTTCTTAGTATCTTTTTCCAAGTTCGTTTCTATGGTTTATTTATTTGTGTCTATTTCTTCCTTGTTAATAACTTTTCTCTGTCATATGAATATATTTGACTCTGTAGAAATTGTTAAGAATTGGCAAATTGAACTATTTGTGCTTCACAGTATGAGATAGATGTATCATTTCATATTCTTCTTGAGCTGCTCAGACATCTTTAGAAGAGCCCTTATATCTCTTCAACTTTGGAGTAAGGATTTGGTTCCTAGTATTCTGGAGGTCACATGGAGGGTATAGATCTAAGGGCCTCTATCTTTACCCTTTAGTATATCTACTGTTACCTGTCTTCCTTTTGTTTAGGAGGGCACCCCTGATCTCAAATGTGCCTGCCATCTTCAGTTCAATGATGCTGTGGATTCTCTTTCAAGATAACAAATTCCCACATTTTTACTGGGGCAGAGGAAAAGCAGTCACCCAACAAAGCAAAAGAAAGATAAGTATCTAGAAATCTAACTACTTATCAAACAGCTTTAACTCAATTTTCCTTATTTTTGGTCTCTTTTCCCTCTTGGTTTAAGGGTAACTGGGTGTTCCAGTTCCTACGACTTTCATGTTTTCTCTGGCAAAAGGCTCATCCCAAGTTGTCCCTACTGTTACTTTGTAATTTTGCTCTGTTGGGTTAATTGAGTTATTACCTATCCTTCTGCTTTTTGTATTCCACATTTTTTTTCTTTTCTCCATGCTATATGTTAATGCCTTAAAAGGATTATGAAAAAGAAAAAGAAAGAAATAGAGAAAGAGAGAGAGAAAGCAAGCAAGCAAGCCATCTTACAACAATGGCTATCACATTATGGTAATGAATGAGACAACAATATACAAAGATGCCAGTTCTCTTCAAATTAAACAATAAATCAAATATAATTCCAGTCAAGATTCTGGCCAATTTTGAGAAATGGGGGAAGTAGAATTCTCCTATAGGATAGGCAGATATCACAAAGCTAAATAATTGGATAATGTTTACTTCTTATAGAGATAGAAAAGTAGACCCTTGGAACAGAGCTATAATCCTGGATATAGACCTATTTATAGATAGGAAATTGATGTATGACAAATTTGGCATGATAACTCAGTGGGGAGAAAGGACAATATTTACAAAATGGTTCTAGGAAACATGGCTAACCATAGGATGATGAATAAAACCATATTCCCTACTTAGAACTTTATTTCACATCACCTCAAATTTGAATTAAAGACTGAACATTATGGCTTTTGAAGGAGAATGCCTTTATAAATTAGAAGTAGGCAACTATTTTTAAAAAAAACATTCAAATGGCATAAACTTGAATGGGAAAAAATTTTTAAAGATCAAGTTAAAAGACAAATATCTTTATGAGAAGGTATTTTTCATAGCATGTGATCAAGAAAGGACTGGTATCTAGATTATACTAAACATAAAAATAAGTCTTCAAACTAACACTAAAATAAGACAAACAATCCAAAAGTAAAAACAAACAAACAAACAAAAAAATCAAACAAAATATAGGATGAGCTAATTCTGGGAAGTGGATGCCTGAATGACCAATAAATAAAAGAAAAAATAATCAACAACAGTTATAGTAAAAAGTAGCAGTTGGATTATAAAAATTTAAATAGGAAAAATGTTAAATCATAAGCAATAAAAGTAAAATGTAATATAATCCATACAATTTAAGAACATTTATGGAAGAGAGTTCAGAAAAGAATACTAAATATTTTTTATGGGTACATATATATCTTGCAAATGTATGAAAATTGGCATGAGAATACCACACCACTTCAAGATAGTGATTTTTTTCCTTTCCTCTGGAGGAAGAGAAGTTTATAAGGAGATCTTGATTATCTCTCTAAATTTCATTTCTTTAAAAATTAGTATCTTTAGCAAATTTGACCTTAAAAAGTTCACAGAGCTAATAAGTAAAAATGATGACAACTGAACTCATGTTTTCTAATACAAGTCCCTTGCTCTTTTCATTCACCCATAGTCCTATCATTTGAGGAAATTCATGAAGTCAGAAGTAATAAGTGGTTTCCAGAGGCAAATATAGCAAATCCCTTAATGCTTTCATCCACTGTGCACAGGATATTAAAACATCAACTCAGTTCAGAAAATAAAAGAGAGCAAAAACATTTGTTGTATTATATGTGGGAAATACATTTATTAACTGAATGTTCTTTTTTTTTCTGTGTTGTATAGATGCTATTTAAAACTAATAATGGTTCTTATATAATTTCTTTCATATAGGTCTCTAAATTCTCTTTATATGGCTGCAATATCTATAAGTCTGTGTCTGTATATGTGTACATGAGTTCACGAATCAAGTAGCAAATATCAGGGTCTGGACATCATTATCGTGAGGTGTGCATTTTAAGAAAAGATAGAGAAATGCAGCAAAGCTGTTAATTTTATAGAAACTGTTCTCCAAGAGTCAGTATTTCCAAGAGGTTTTCAGTAAATTGCATAAAAAGTCCTTTGAGTCCTAAACCCTTAAGACTCTGTTCACAGGAGATAATTTAAATTTGATTAAAACAAACAAACAAATAAACACAAAAACCATGATGGGGTGCCTCAGTGGCTCAGTTGGTTAAGCATCCAACTCTTGATTTTTGTCCAGGTCATGATCTCACCATTCACAAGTTTGAGTCTGGTGTCCAGCTCTGTGCTGACAGCAGGGAGCCTGCTGGGGATTTTCCCTCTCCCTCGCTCTCTGCCCCTCCCCCACTCATGTTCTTTCTCTCTCTCTCTCTCTCTCAAAATAAATAAACTTTAAAGAAAAATCCATGATATCTTGCTATATTATCCACTTATTTCATCTCATTCATTATTCATTTAAATAATTAAAATAGATTAATAAAATGTGTGTGTTTGCACATTCTCTTCAACATGTTGGAGAAAGACAGACCTGGTTTGCCTCATCTCAAATGAGATATAAATATCTGCATAAGAAGGAAGAGCAGAGCTTCTCACTTGTACTGTCAATGAGACACATAGCTTAGCTTGCTCTTATAAAATTATAAAATACCATGCTATTGTCAATTTCATAATAAATCATTATCAGCTCTCTTTAAGACATTAATTTATTTCATGCTGCCTTATAAATTTAATGACCTCAAGATTCACACAGATTGTAGAATGTCGTTCTTGGCATGGTGAGGAATTATCCATCTATCAATCTTCTCTCTTTATAGTTACAAAATATTTATTTCTTTATTGGCATGATAAATACTATGTCATATTTAGTGTCATATCACCCACAAAAGATGGTGAAATATGCAACAACATCCAGTATAGTCCTGGTAATGCCACCATAACACTATGACAAAAAGAGAATCTGAAAGCTTCTGAAATGTAAATTCTAAGTGTTTAATAATAAAAGAAGGTAGAATTAACCCCAGGTGGTGAGAAGAATGATAGAGAAATGGTACTATGTACCCCTGCAAACAATGGGAAAAAAATATGAAGAAGGTTTAAGTTGTACACAGTACACAAAACAATGAGCACTGAGTATGTTTTCTCACACAATTCCATTTGTAAAATAACTGAATGAGTAATTAACACAATGGAGCACAGCAAAGAGATACATCATATTTGTAAAACTAACAATTTCCTGATTTCCAGGAGTGGTTGATTGATTAAATAAATAGGTGCTGAGTATCAACTAGTTTCCTGGTTCTCTAATGACAGGACATAAAGTGATGGACAAAACAGAGAGGTATTGCTCTCTTGGTCCATAGTTTAATAGGAGAAAAGTAATTAATTAAAATTATGACAGGATTGAAGAGATCTACATACATACCAGTCACCTAACCTAGTTTGGGATAAAGGAAAGACCTCTATGCCTCTATGTGGAAGTGACATTAAAAGTCTTCCTCTAAAATGATAGAGTAATGAACTGGATTAAATGTTTCATGTTTCTATTTCAGCTATATTTCCCAGAAAATTTAATTCCTCATATATTTGAATTGCCAGCTGAAAAAATTAACTCATGACGTTAAATTTTATTCACTCTGAAATTTTCAAAAATTTCCATAAACTTTTCTGCTTCTATCTTGTCATTTGTAACATGGGGAAAGTAACACACAAGACACTTTCAAGGCATACTGTAAGAAATACTGGTATGTATAAGTACTGAAAATACTATTCCTTATGCAAAGTATCAACTCTGAATGTACACCCAAACAATTGACAGGTATTATTTATTTTAATAAGCATGTTTTACTTAGACAATATATCCACAATATTACTGTTTCAGCATATAATCATTATATTAGTAAAACTCACTTTTTTTAAATTTTTTGACACTAAGTATTCAAAATCCAGTGTGTATCATACTTTACAGCACATCTCAGTTTGGACTAACCACTTTCAAATGATTAACAGCCACATAGGACTATTGTTTTAGACAGCAGGATTCTGCAATCAGCCAAGCATTGTAGTATATGACAGAAAACAAACAAATAATGAAAAAAACATAACTCAAATAGTACAAAACGTATTGATTAACAATATCCCTCCCCAGATGCAACCACTGCTAACAGTGTCTTGTGTATTATCTCCCAAAAGTTTGTGCCTATGGAATCATAAGTTTTATGTATGAGTATATAGACACACACACACACACACACACACACACACACACACTCACTCACTCACACACAACTATATATAAAAACTATATGTTTTGGGGTGCCTGGGTGGCTCAGTCAGTTAAGCATCCAGCTTTGGCTCAGGTCATGATCTCACAGTTTGTGAGTTGGAGACCTGTCTTGGGCTGTATGCTGACAGCTCAGAGCCTGGAGCCTGCTTTGGATTCTGTGTCTCCCTCTCTTTCTCTGCCCCTCCCCTGATCGTGCTCTGTCTCTCTACCCAAAAATAAATAAACATAAAAAAAAACCTATATGTGTGTGTATATATGATACATATATGTATGTATATGTATGTATAACTGAAGCAAATATAGTTTGTAGGATATATATTTATATAATTATACACCCATAAATTATACATTTATATGTGTATATGTATATATAACTTAAGCAAATATAACTATGGAATATCTCTATATTATACTTACAAATTACATATATATGCACTTAAATAACACACACACACACACACACACATACAGTTGACCCTTGAACAGCACAGGTTTGAACTATATGAGTCCACTTATACATGGATTTTTTTTGAGAAACATACAGCCAAGTAAAAACATTTTCCTTTTTTCTTAATAACATCTTCTCTAGCTTACTTTATTGTAAAAATACAGCATATAATACATCTAATTATACAAAGTATGTGTGAATTGACTATTTATATTATCGGTAAGGTTATCAGTCCACTATATTGGTATTATATACCAATAGTATATAAGCTATTGGTAGTTACTTTTTGGGGGAATCAAAAGTTATTGATTCCCTCAATACAGGCATATTTTTGACTGTATAGTGAATTAGGATCCCTAACTGCCATGTTTGTTTATAGATATATATATATATATATATATATATATATATATATATATATATGCTTAAGCATAAATGAACATTTTATGTTATACCAGAAATATATATATATATATATATATATATATATATATATACACACACACACATATATATATATATATATATATATATATATATATATAAACTTAACACTCTTTCTCTCTTGCTCTCTATATATAGTTATATATAGATAGATATATGTTCATATGTATAATTATATATAGAAGTATATATATGATTTAGAGCAAATTTGGAAAGTCTATAAATAGGAAACAAGATTTGTTAGTAAATCCTGGATTACTCTTAAATTTGTTTTTCTAATGCAAAAGATGATTTTAAGTTTATTTATTTTGAGAGAGAGAGAGAGAGAAAACACAAGTGGGGGAGGGGCAGAGAGCGAGGAGGAGACAAGATCCTAAGCAGTTTCCCTACTCTCAGCACACAGCCCGATGAGAGGCTGAAACTCACAAACCATGAGATCATGATCTGAGCTGAAACCAAGAATCTGATGCTTAACCAACTGACCCACTCAGGCACCCCCAAAGGACAAATTTTTTGACATGGATTCCTTGCCTTCTTGAGAAAAGCTAATATCTGAAAGCAATCTGAACTTGATCCTTGTTAAGGAAATATCACATTTATGTAATTATCACATATTTGTGAAATCCAACTCCATACATTCTCTTTCTCAGAGGAATTTCAAATAAACAAATAGCATAATTGAGAATACATAGTAAACACTACTCAATTAACTAATTTGCCACTAGTCTTAATATTCTTTGCCAATACTAGCTCAGACACTGGAGTTTAATCATTATCATCTTTCCTTTTATTACTATAGATTGTATAATTTGATATGCTGAGATTTATATGCAAGAGGATTACTGAGGAGTGTCCTAGGAATGGAATTCATGTGGTTACCACTTTTAGTGTTCCTCATACTTTGCATAAATTCATATTTCCTTCTGGCTTAATTATCCTTCTGAAGAACTTTCTTTAACATTTCTGATAGTGCAAGTCTTCTGGCAACGAATTCTTTCACCTTTGCCTAAAAGTTTTAATCTCACTTTCATATATGAAAAATATAGTAATGGATATAAAATTCATGTTTAACAGCTTTGTCCCTCAGTATTTTCAAGATATTGTTCCAATGTCTTCATTAATACACACACACACACACACACACACACACACACACACAGAGAAAGAGGGAGAGAAGAAGAGAGAGAGAGAGCATGTGAACAGGTATGGGAGCAGAGAGAGTAGAAAGAGAGAATCCCAAGCAGGCTCCCATGCTGACAGCATGGACCCTGATGCGGTGCTCGATTCCATGACCATGAGATCATGGCCTGAGCTGAAATCAAGAGCTGAACACTTAAGCAAATGTAGCACCCAGGGGCTCTGCTCCACTATTTTCTCAATTGTATTGTTTTTTATGAGAAACCTTCCATCATACTTATTTTTGAACTTTTATATTTACTTTTATTCTGTTTTTAAATTTTTCTTTTGGTCACTGGTTGTGAGTGATTTAGTATAATTTACTTTGCTAAGGTTTTCTCCATGTTTTTTTGTTGTTTTTTTTTTTTTTTTTTTTTGGTCTGGGAATTGTTGAGCTTCTTGGTACCACAGGTTTATAATTTTCACCAAATTTGGGAAACTTTTCCATATCAATTTCTCCAAATATTTTCCTTTCCCCAGCTCCTACTCCTTTAGGGACTCCAAATATACATTATGTCATTTGAAGTCTCACAGTTCAGTAATATTCTCTTCATTATTTTTTAAAGTTTTAATTTAAATTCCAGTTTGTTAATATACACTGTAATAGTAGTTTCAGGTGTTCAATATAATGATTCAACACTTCCATAGAATATACTGTCTTTATTTTTTAAAAATTATTTTTCTGTGTTTTCCTTGAGACAGTTCTTATTATACATTCAAATTCACTCATCTTTTCTTCTACACTGTCTAATCTGCAATTAATCATATCTACTCAACATCCTATATATTCCATCCCACATGTTGTAGTTTTCATGTCACCAAGTTTGATATGGGTCTTTTTCATATCTTCTATAGCTCTACTTTTTAAACAAATTTAAATTATCTATAATAACTGTTTTGAAAACCCTGGTCAGTGAATTCTAGCATCTGGCTCAGACCTGCAATGGTTTCAATGGATTGATTTTTCTCCTCAATAGGAATATTTTCTTACATATGTAGTAATCTTTTATTGAATGCCAGATATTACAAATTTTACTTTATTGGGTATTGAGTACTATTGTATTCCTATAAATATTATTGGATTTCTTCCTGGTACTCAATTAAGTCACTTGGAAATTGTCCTGCTTTAATGATTGTTAGTTGCTTCTGGGTCAATGGTCAATTTAGAAATAATTATTTTGCACTATCAAGGCAAGATCTCCTTAAATACTTCCCAAGTCCCTGTAAATCATGAGATTTTTCAATCTGCCTGATACAAGCAAGCATTATTCCTACTTCATGTTAGACATCGTTACTCTATTCCTTTTGGGTAATTGTTTCCATAGTCCTGAGTAGTTTTCTCACATGTATGTGCAGCTGAATACTGAAGGGAGACACAGATCTCAGGAGTGTTCTTTCTTTGTACTCTTTCTGATAATTTGTCCTATACTCTAGCTGCCTTTGTCTTCCTAGACTCTCAGCACTGTTTCCTTAACTCAAGACTCCTTTGGCCCCACATAATTTTCTCCTCCACATACCATTGCCTAGATATGCTCTCAAATTAGTAATTGTGAAATTTGTTTGGCTCATCTTTTTTGTTTTCCATCTCTCAGGGTTAAGCATCATTCATTCATTCATCCAGTATTTTAAAAATGACTATTTCATTATTTTGTCTATTTTTTGACTCCTTGGATGATTATGATTTGAATTGGGAGATCTCAACACCTTTTCTCCCATCAATTAACATTTTTGGTTCAAAGTTCAAATGGGTTTGGAGAAAAACTCTTTTATTCATGTCTATTCTATTGGGAGGAAACACAACAAAACAATTAAAAGAGGCACTGAGTTTGTAAACATATTTGTAAACATATAGTGTTCATAAAAGAAACTGACAAGCAGTAAGTTTGCTATAGAAGTTAATTATACACAATATTTATAGAAGAAAATATTTGAGATTTGCTTTTATAATTTATTTAGTACAATCTTGATAAGCATGTATCATGCATGGCTAGATTTTATTGCAAGTGTCCTCGTATGAGTATTAGATATAGATTATTTTTTAACATCCATCATACTCCCAGATTTTGATGGTTTTAATCAGTTTCCATAAATAACCCAGTGAAGTAAGTATTAATCAATACAAAACAAAAACAACCAAGAAAATAAGGAAAGACTTAAGATAATTCTTTTGTGCCAGCAAACTCTTATTTTGACTACATTTTCAGATTCTGTACAGCCTCTGCAATGGTGCCACTACTGATGGGGTTAGTGTTTGATTTCCATTTAAGACAATTGTCCTTTCCAGATCTTCATATTTTGCTAACCAATTCTTGGTTAAATGTCCTATACTATTATGAAACAGTTTCTCTACTCAAAATCCTATAAAATCTCAAAGTGAGAATGAACCCTTATCGTCCATTCCAAATTCTCTTTGGTAAAGTAGTGTTCAATTGTCAGGGTGACTTGAAGAAAATGAAGAAAAAGAATTTCCTGATTTCTCCTTGTCCTCTCCTCCTCAGCAACACTCATATAACTTGTGCTACATTCCCAGAAACAAACAAACAAACAAACAAATAATCCATTGAACAGCACTGGTGCTGGTAAGGCATACTGATAAAAGACAATGAAGATTTACTACATGTCTATTATGTGCCAGACTTGTGTTTTGCTTTGTTTTTTAATAACATGATTTTTTTCTCTCTCTCCACAATACTACTCTTCATTACTCCCATTTTGCTGCTATCCATTCCTTTTTTTACAGAAGAGATATGAGTGGATCAGGTATTTGTCCCGTTGTTCAAGAGCACCTAAGAGGTGGGCACTCATATAATTTTTATAATAATGATTAAAATGTACTGAACGTTATCTCAGTTAATTAATACACTAATTCTTTGCTTCTATTATCATTCACATCACTTATAAAACATTGAAGCTTAGAGAAATTTTCCCAGGTTTCAAAATAAAGAGTAGAGATTTATCCTAAAGCTGAAACTTATAACTATTTACAACCTGTCACTTCATATCTGTTAAAGTTTAAGGCAATGCAAGTTTTCACACTAAGCTTATATGTAGGGTACCATTAAGACACAGACTCTTAACTATGAAGAACAAATTGATGGTTACCAGAGGGGAGGTGTGTGGGGGGATGTATTGTGTTTTACTGGATGTGACAAGTCTGGGACAGTGGGGACTTATTATTATTATTATTATTATTATTATCATCATCATCATTATCATCATTATCATTATTATTATTACTTAAGACTTCTAGAAGTTTACACTATCTTAATCTGGCTCTGATCTAGAAGTAGAATAGACTCACTTTTAAAGGCATTGTTTAGAGATTCTTAGATCCTAAGCACCAGTAGCAACATTGGGAAACCTATATTATATTTAGGTCATTGTCTTCCTTATTTTACCACATAGATATCCACACCAATGTAAGAACTAGAGTAATAATTTTCTTTAAATTACTTCTTCTTAACTTCACATTTTCCATCCCTCCTTCTATAATGGACTTGCACATACAAAATTTCATTTCTGAATAACAGTCAACTGATATTTTCACCCTCCCCTTAGAAAGATGGCAGTTTGTCAATTTTATTTTCAATATGTAGCTAGTTTTGAGAATCTTCTTTTCTCTCCCTTTCTATTTGCCAAGAGAGAAAAGGAGGTGAGAAAAGAAGAGATCACCAGACAAATCACTACGGACATGCTTCCCCCCCCCCTAAAATGTCCCCTATAATCTTCTGAACTTTAAGTTTATATCAAGAAGCATAATGTCTGACTAAGAAAGAAGAACTACGCATCGTGGCTTAAATTCTTCTGAAATAATAATAATTTGATATAAATCTACTACAATCATCTGTCCCCTAGCTGGCTTGACAAAGATTCTAAGATGTGTCTACTCACCAGTCATACGAGCAATGAAAATCAGAGACGTTGGGGAGGGATTTCACATGAGAAGGATAATGATGTACAACATATTTTGAGCACTCTTCTGTTATCCTCCCCCTTTTTAAAGTGTTTTACAGTTCTTATATTTCTTCTGATCAATCAGTAAAAATAGTCTAAAAACCAATTGCTTTTAGAAGAAGGTAAGTAGAGGAATAATAGGAAAATTGGTGAAGGGTAATTCTGAAAATATGAGCAATGGACTAGCAATGAGGCAGAACTGGGGTGTGTGGGGAGCCAGTGGGCAGAAATCTTGGCCAAGGATGGGATAGAACATGAATCATGCCTAAGGCTTGATAAAACTGACTACAAATAAATAATTGCCTCTTGAGCATAAGAAAAATCAAACGGCAAAGGAAATTTCTTTTTTGATACCACCAATCAAAAATCCCCCCGGATGTAAATATCAGTAATAGCAAATTGGATTTTCTTAGGATTCTTCCCCAAAAGCACACCATGCTCATATGAATATGTAGAAATTTAGCTTGATGGTATTCTAATGGATGCTATAGGCATATTTTAATTTTACAGCTGAGAAAATGGGAGAGGCCATAGTTGGAATAACTATGATTATAATAATGATCTTCACTATTAGCAGAGCAATGGCTTTATATTCTGTGTAAATCACAGTAATAAGTTCTTAATAATCACAATCTCGTTTAATGTTTCAAATAACTCTATTGGGTTGGTATTATTCATTCCCTCATAGAAAAGGAGATGTTCAAAGTTGTTACAAAATGTATTCAGTGCCAACAACTTTTAAGAGGTGAGACCTAGATCTGAACCCAGATGTCTAATATATTCTGAAACCTAAGAAGTACACTGATTGATACCCTATGTGATGATACATACTCTAGGTCACAGGGTGGACTGACCCACAGAATACTGATGTTAAGTCAGGAGATATGTATCCAAGAAATAGAGCACCCCATATTTTCCCAAAGTGGCTGCAACATGTGGTGATGGCCACATTGTGAAGAACAGGCTGTCACTCCCTTCATCAGCACAATGTGTCAGGAAAGATGAGTGGGGGCCGGCACAAGTGGTGGATGAAATGGAAGGTGGTGAGTCATGCTCTCATCTCGACATCTAAAAATAATCGCAGCATATTAAAAGAACACATTTCCTTCTATAAAAATGAATAATTTTTTACCTATATGTCTGTAATTTTCCATTTCCAACCAGTATTCCATTGGCACTGAGATGCATCCCTCGAAAATATTAACTATCAACCTAAGAAGCCAGGGAGCCAATTTAAATTGTGGCACCTACGCAGGCTATTGATAATGCAGGCTGAGCAATCAGCTGGTTGCCAGGGACATCCTTTGAAATAACTTTAAGAGAAATGGGCTAGTTCAGAGGGCTCTTAGACACAGTTATCTTTTGCCACAAACTCACTCACCTGAGGCCTTTAGGAGGTAAAATAATTTTGCCCAGCTCCATCAAAATCCACATCTAGGCCTTCCATTCATATGAAAGAGAAGCAGACAGATTTCCCCATTCCTTGTAATCACAGCCATAAATCTGCCACTACTGAGGAAGATCAAACCCTGGGTGGATGTTGAAGGGGCACCAAAAGGACAAAAGAATATGCCTGGGAATATAAAAATACATCTAAGATCTGCGTAGTGAATCACTGGTTATTTTTAAAACAAACTGAATTGATATGAACTTAGTTATATATGCACTACAGACACTGAAGTGATCTTGAATTTTTTGCTGACATCTGTGGAATTGGACAGTAAGAAAAAAACCAATGTGATGTACCCAGTTTTTCTTCCACACCCCATGATTAGTGGTGAAAAATTGCACTCGTATTCTGGCCAGTTAAAAGCCTCAAGAAGTATAGTTTTACTCTTGACATTTCACCTATTGGTAACTTTGTCAGAATAGCTGCTTGGGAAATGTTCAATCAATAAAAATGAAGGTATTTGAAGATGTGGAAAATGTCGGGACCCTGGGGAATAGATAGCAGGATGCTGATGTTTGTTAATTAAGTTTACAAAGGCAGTGAAATTAATGAAGCCAATATCTCGTATGTTGTTTGTTACTAAAGAAACAGGTGTCTCCCCATTCTGACTCAATCTATACATGTCCCACCCCCACAATAGCTATCACATTTTGTGAATATTTGCTTCACCTGTAAACTTCAATCTAAGAAGAATCCACCAAAAAAGTTATCAATAATTCACACCAGGGAGAGTGATGGGTAATATATGGGAATGGAGTCACAGGACTCCTCAACCTGAAATTTCAGCAAAATATGACTCATAATCTATTTAATTTTTTGTCCCAGGGATAAATAATGATCATTTCCATTATAGATCATTGTGTTTATTTGGAGATTTGGTTTTTATAGATTTGATTCTGAATAATACAGTTTCCATTTTGCCTTGGGAAAGTACACAGAAAGGGATGGCTAAGTGAAGAGGGTTACAACCCAATTGCTAAGATGCAATGCCTCCTAGAACATTCTTTTTTTTTTTCCAACAAGAAGACTTAAAAACAAAGAACATACTCAAAATCACATCACCAGTGAGCAGCTGAAACCCAAGAAGGGGTTCAAACCCAAGCAGACCAGTTGTAATCACCAGGTCATACTGTCATTATCTGGACATGTGTCCAGATCATGGAAACCATAGTGTCTCTGTGCAGTGCCTTACTTAGATCTCATCAGAAGTATTGTGTCCATTTCAAGACACTATTCATTATTTCAACACTGACTAATGTTGAACACCCTCAAAAGGAGACTACAGTGTGACAGACTGAAAGCCATTTCTTATTTCTAATTTCAGCCATGCTAACATAAGAAGCTATTTTAAGGGCAATCCAAAGGAAAAGATGTGAGAATACTTTTTAAAAATATGGTGAAATGGGACTCCTGGGTTGCTCAGTAGGTTAAGTGTCTGACTCTTGGTTTCAGCTCAGGTCATGATCTCACGGTTGGTGAGTTCAAGCCCGCTTCAGGCTTCGTGCCAACAGCGTGGATGGAGTCTGTTTGGGATTCTCTCTCCCTCTTTGTCCCTCCCCCACTCACTCTCTCTGTCTCTCAAAATAAATAAACTAAACAATTTAAATTTTTAAAATATTTATTTTTGAGAGAGAGAGCATGAGTGTGGGAGAAGCAGAATGAGGGAGGGAGGGAGGGAGGGAGGGAGGGAGGGAGAGAGAGAGAGAGAGAGAGAGAGAGAGAGAGAGAGAGAATCCAAAACAGGCTCCAGGCTCTGAGTTGTCAGCACAGAGCCTGATGCAGAGCTCGAACCCACAAACCATGAGATCATGACCTGAGCCTAAGTTAGTCACTTAACCACCTGAGTCTCCTAGGTGCCCCTAAAATTTTTTTTTAAATATTGTGTAATAACTCCCATCATCATCAGTATAATAAAATTTTAATACTTTATAGGTGAGTCTTATTGTCATATATTTATTTTAAGTTTAGTATTTAAGGTGAGATTATAATTATATAACAGTTATTGGTTAGTCTCAATTCTTCAGAACCACAAAGTCATTACTTGGAATTTTCAAATTTTATGACTCAGTTGTATTTTGGTCTAAAACCAGATTTTCTTTTTTTCTTTCCTAAGATCCTTCCCTCCCATTCCAAGACTCAGATCTGATTTCAGTTTTTTTATGGAAAAAAAGTGGGAATGCTAATCTATTAACCAAAGGAACTCATATTTAGTTTGGTGTTACTGTGACATAGTAACATGGTACAATGGTGACATTATGAAAACTAGGTTTCTATGCACTATATACAAGGTTTTGTTGTTGTTTGCTTGTTTTACATAAAAGGATGGTGGTGATCCAAATAGATAATGCCAATGAAATGAGACTTTCCAGTACTTCCAAGTAGCCACTGCCCACCATTAAAAATGTAGTGGGTGGGTGCCTGGTTGGCTCAGTCAGTTAATCATCTGACTTTGGCTTAGGTCATGATCTCACAGTGGTGAGCTGGAGGGCCCAGCATCAGGCCCTGTGCTGACAACTCGGAGCCTGGAGACTGCTTCGGATTCTGTGTCTCCTTCTCTCTCTGCACCTCCCCTCCCCACTCATGCTCTGACTCTCTCACAAAAATAAATAAACATTAAAACATTAAAAAAAATGTAGTGGGTGTCTAAAGCATCCAACAAAAACTGTCATTCCTATAGGCGTCTCAAAAATCCAGTAATTCCTTACTCCTTCCTCCAAATTCTAAACCTAAGTGTTCCCCAGTCTAGTAACTTGTACTAACATTCACCTAATTACTCAGATCAAAAATCTGGAAGCTTTCATTGACTTCTCTCTTTCTCTCATACCTCATATCCAACCTATCTAAAACACTGTTGGCTCAAACTTCCGATATTCAATTGCTTCTCATTCCCTCCACTACTTCCATGCTATTCAAGTACTCTTCATTTTTTGCTTAGATTTCTACAATAGGCTACTATTCTCTGTTTCTTTTCCTAACCAGTTTATAGTAGATTCTTCCTATCGCTGCCAGAGCAATGCTATCATATTGTACATCAGATCATTGTATTATTCTGCTCACAATCCTCAAGAGGTTTTTGATTACACAGGACATAAAAGCTAGCATAGTTACCATAACCTAAAGAAACCCAAAAGCCAACATCAGGTATAGCCTGAGACTTACCCTCTTCCTACTCTGCTCTGATTGCAAGTGAGCTGATCTGTGCAAGCTGCTCTTCAAAGGTTCCTTTGTGAACTCACTTCTCGATCAATCCAATAACAGAGGGCACTGCCAGTGGATTGGAGGGTTGGAAAGGGAAACTCCAATATATTTCTGTCTCTTTCCTGTACCTCCCACAGAGCAGGCTTTCCATGGTCCTGGCATCCACCAAGCCCTAAGCTCTATGATCACCACACCTCCATTTGTCTCCCTTGGCTAGGATGGTAGTAGTCTCTTGCTGATACTAACCTCCGGTTTATGACTCAGTCCCTTATCTGACTCTCATCTCCTCCATCATGTATGTCAACCAGTTCTCCATGTTTTTGGTCTATGTACTTCATGTATTTTCCATTTACCTGTTTAGACTTCAACAGATAAAAGGGCTTAACAGAATAAAGTTTATACCATGCTCTTTTCACAGAAAAATGCAGGAGCCCTTCTCCAGCAGGCATTTGGGTTCAAGATCCTTTGCTTTTGAAATTCTGACCTTATCTAAGTCTTTGGAGTCTTCCCTACTCAATGGTATATGGGGAGACAGAAAGGATAGAGGACTGGGAAGAGTAATTGTGTGGGAGTGTCTGCATCACTTCTGCTCATAGTAAACTGGCTAGAACTCAGTCTACCCACATGACTGGTTACACACAATTAATTACAAGGGAGCCTGGGAATCTAATGTAGCTTTCAGCCTGGAAAGAAAAGAAGAATACAGATATTACCAAAGATTAACTCTCTTCCACAGTGATCCAGCTATGTATTTCCTGTATCTCATGGTTTGACAAATGGTAATAAATGTCATAAAAAAGTGAAGGTGCTACTTTGGACAGACGACTCAGAATATATCATCAGATGCTTAATACAGTGAACAAGCTATGGGATACAGAGAACACTCTAAAAAGAGCATGTTGAATTCAAAGCCCCTGAGGCAGGAATATATGTGATATATTGAAGAACCAGTAAGAAAACAGTGTTGATGGCATCTACTAATATTTTTTAAAGCATCTCATTGAATCTTGTTTCCATTCTGTTCTGCAATTTCTGGAATCAATAACTTTCTTTAAATTATGAAAAGAATAATTTGCCTCAATTATATACCAAAGAACACACATTCACAGAAAATTCACTGCTACTCCTTTTCATTCTGCTCTTTTCCCTTCTCTCCTATTGGTAAATTTTTCATCAGTTTTCTCTCAGCCACTCTTATTTAAAAAAATACAAGCAAAATATACACTTTTAATATACATATATATTTGTGTGTATGCATGTATAATAGATATATATATATATATATATATATATATATATATATATATATATACATATATGTTCATGTCTCCCCTTTCTTACACAAAAGGTAGTATGTGAAATAAGAAACTATTCTGGTAATCATTCCACATCAGTACTTAGAGATCCTCCCTTGTTACTTTTTGCAGCTGATTAGTACTCTATTATGTGGATAGAGCATAGTCCATTGAATAAATCCCCTACTGTTGGTCACTGGTGTTTTACCCACCTTTTGATACAGTCTAAAGTAGAGTAGCTTTTCTTAGGTCACTTGCTTTTAGCATTCTGTTTTATTTTCTTCAAAGCATGTATCACTGACAAAAGGTATCTTGATCATTTATTTGTTTTCATCCTGTCTTCCCATTCTAGCCTATAAGTACCATTAAGCCAGATATTTTATTTTGCAATATCTGCATTACCTAGAATAGTGCCTGACACTTAGTAGAAGCTCATTTGTTGAATGAATGCCTTTGTTCTGATCCTGTACAGCACTCTGATGGTGATTAATGCTTTTTAAAAGGAAAATGAGGAAGGCAACTTAATTGAAAAAGGACATAAGTTGCAAAGATACTGATTTCCCATTTCATGGGTGGAAGAAATAGACTCTGCCAGACAAAGATCAGCAACAGGCTAGGGAAGGCAATGTATGGGTGGGAGGAGGAGACCATTCCAGGACTGATAGAAGCAGAATATTTTACTAGTTAAGAGTTTGGGTTTGGACTCTAATTGTGTTATTTACAAGCTACTTGACCTTTGAAAAATTACTTAACTTCTCTGACCCATGGATTCCTTATCTATAAAAATGGAATAATAACAACTTCCTCATGGAATTGTTGTATTGATCAAACGGGATAATCCATATAAAGGGCTTAGTGCAGTGCTTGGCATAGAGTATGATATCAATGAATATTAGCCATTGCTGCCATTATTATTAGAGGAAAATAGTGTTTCAGCCTTTCTAGAATCAGGATAAACACAATGAGAAGATTACATGTTGTTGCTGTTGAGGATATTAGGTCAGAATGTAACTAGACATTGAGCTGACATTTAGAGAATACAAACCAGACAGCTAGTAAGCATCGCAGATAAAGAAGTTGGATCTTAAAATGAGCCTCTCTGCCTGCTACTCCTGTGTTCTTTATAACAGCACAACAATAATGATAGCCACTTTAGTAGTTGCCAGGCACAGCATTCTAGGTGTTTGCATGCAATATTTCATGCTGTACAAAGACATTAAAAATTATTTTCCAAATACTGGTATTATTTGAAAGGAGACCTGGTTAAGTCATTTATCACCTTCTAACATCACAATTTTATTTCCTCTTTCCACAGATAAACTGCATTAATGTAAGTTTGTCTTAGGGGAACAAGAATGAACAAGAGTGAATTCTGATATTCAATAAGGAGAGTGGGATCTGGGAAAATCTGCATAATGATGGCTGCTTTGGAGGCCTGGGATCTCAGGAATACCACGCTGGGAAGTCCCAAGTGGCCCTCTTTGAACTGGGAAATAGTAGGGCCCTAGGCCAACAGGGTGCCAGAATGTAATAGAGTGTCCCATAGGAGAGGTTACAGACACCCCTCTACAGCTTTGTCCTGAGAGGTCACAACAGCTGTGTGAAAACTCCCACTACTTGAGAAGCCTCTTTCCCATGTACCTACTCTCACACACCCTCTCCTAAAAACAGCATGGCACAGGATAAAAGGGTTTCTCTGCCTGCTATGTTTACATGGAATCTGCTAAAGCTGCAATGCCGAATTCATATTTCATCGCCAGATAAAAGTCAGTTTTGTAACTACCAAGAGAAGGCAATGCCCCAAGTGAAAACATTTAATGAGATGCATGCTTTACTTTTACTGGGAAAACAAATGATTTTCAAATGTGTATAGGCACAATGGTCTCTGAGTGAAAACCTTCAGACCCACTGCTCTGATTACAAGATGCTAACCTCATACATAAGGCTTGATGAATAATGCATCATCACTGAGAGAGAGATGGCAAGAAAAAGCAGGCAACAGTCAAAGAAATAACAGAATAAAAGAACACAGAGCAAATAGGTTCTATTGTCCCTGACTGTAGTAGCAGATTCTACTGCTCTCCTATGAGTTAGTTAGGATTACAGTTAGAACTCCCGGGTTCTAATGGCTTCTTTAAAACATTTCATTTAGCATTGTTGTGTTCAAATACTTAATTAAATGTTTACTAGTAAACAGATGTCAGATGTTTAGAAATTTCACTGAATTTCATTAAAATACATACACTGTATGCTCAGATAAATGTGCCTTGGCTTTGAGAATTCTTTAGATACTCATCAAAATCTGTATTTAGCATTCTAGCATAGCTTTTTAAAGTAGTTTCTTTGTGGCAAGAAACTACTTCCTTTTTTAATGTCTTCCTGAGAGAGAAAGAAATAATTAGGGGCAATTGAAAAGCATGTACAGTAAGTAAGGGCCATAGAAATGTTCATTTTTTTCTGTATTCCCTTCTAGTATTGTGTCTAACACTAAGATGTCTTTCCTGGCATTTCTTGTGTAATTTCACTAAGATCTTTCCTTGTAGTTATGACAAGTGGGGATTTCATTTATCACCTCTGAATCTCTTGGATTCCTGGATGGCTAGTATTTGTGCAAATACCACACCCTTCAACATACCCCTAAAGAATGATATTTGAAAAACATGGATATTATAATAAAAACCAGTAGACACATTTGTACTGGGCTTTTTATTGTTTTCTTCTTGTCTTTTAATTACTCAAGTAGGCAGGAATAGGTGTTGTTTTTTTTTTTGTTTGTTTGTTTTTTTTTATGGCGGGGAGAGAACACAACTAGGGGAGGGGCAGAGAGAGAGAGGGAGAGAGAGAATCCCAAGCAGGCTCCATGCCCAGCATGGAGCCCAACATGGGTTCAATCACATGAACCTGGGATCATGACCTGAGTGGATATCAAGAGTTGGATGCTCAACCGACTAAGCCATTCAGGTCCTCCAAGAATAGTCTTTATATAAAAAATTTGTAACAAATTCCAGCAGTAGGAAAAAAGCAAAACTCCTTAATTTGGTCCTCTTAATTCCTTCCACAGAATTGCCACTCTAATTTTTTGTTGTATATTTCTCTATACCTTTTCTTTTACTTTTACAAAAACAAAAGAAACACATAGATGTACAATCTTGTATATGCTCGCAGCTTATTTTCTTTAATAAAGAAATGTAAATTGGGGCACCTGGGTGGCACAGTCAGTTAACCGTCCGACTTTGGTCATGATCTCATGGTTCGTGAGTTTGAGCCCCACATCAGGCTCTGTGCCGACAGCTCAGAGCCTGAAGCCTGATTCAGATTCTGTGTCTCCGTCTCTCTCTGCCCCTGCCCCACTCACACTCTGTCTCTCTCTTTCTCAAAAATAAATAAACATTAAGAAAAAAACGGAAACCAATCAGATTCATTACTCTGTAACTTACTATTTTTATCTTCCAGTTTGACTTAGGATCTACTCATATCACTACATTTATATTAAGATTGTTTCTGATTATTCCTATTAGTGAAAATCCATGCACATGACTGATTGTGAGCATGTGTATAATCACGCAGGTAAGGCACATTAAAATATACTTGCTAGCTCAAAGCACAATATTTACCTTTATTGTGGATAGGCATTATCACATTGGTCTCCCAAAAGGCTGCACACATTTACACTCCCATCAATTTCACCACATATTAGCCAACATTTTATACTGACAAACATTTTTTAAAAGTATATTATTTGTTTTACTTTGCATTTTTCTAAGTAATACTGAAGTTGAAATCATTCCCATATGTTTATCGGTCAATTATATTTCTTCTGTGAGTTGCCTGATCATAGATTTTTACTATATCTATGTCTTTCTCTGCCTTTTCTACTTAATATTTGAATTTTTTATAATCTGGATGACAATGTTGTGTTTTATTTTATTTTGACAAATATTTTCTCAGAGTACTACTTGCCTTACATTATTTTTTTACAATATAGAAGACTGGAGATTTGTGAAGTCAAAATTATCTATCTTACTTTACTCAATTTACAAATTCTCTGGGAGGGCCTTTATGCCAAGGTTATAGCCCTATTACTCTGCATTTTCTTCTAATACCTTTTAATGAAGTATAACATATAGATAAAATATTGAATAAATCATAACTATGCAATGCAATAAATGATCACAAAATGAAAGTGCCCATGTATCCACAATCTAGATTGTGTCTTTGATAAAATTGTTTGTCAACTCTAGTGGTTTATCTATAAATTCTTTTTGGAATATTTTTATGTATTGAGGTCTATGAATGAGTAGTATTATTCATTCCTCTCTAGTCTGTGTATCTTTTATTTATTTTCATGTCTTATTCCATTTGTTAGACTATGTAGTAGAATGTTGAATATGAATGGTAGAGAGTTCCGGAAGATGGCGGCGTAGGAGGACGCTGGGCTCACCGCGCGTCCTGCTGATCACTTAGATTCCACCTATACCTGCCTAAATAACCCAGAAAACCGCCAGAGGATTAGCAGAACGGAGTCTCCGGAGCCAAGCGCAGACGAGAGGCCCACGGAAGAGGGTAGGAAGGGCGGCGAGGCGGTGCGCGCTCCACGGACTGGCGGGAGGGAGCCGGGGCGGAGGGGCGGCTCGCCGGCCAAGCAGAGCCCCCGAGTCGGGCTGGCAAAAGCGGAGGGGCCGGACGGACTGTGTTCCGACAGCAAGCGCGACTTAGCGTCTGGGAGGTCAGAAGTTAACAGCTCTGCTCAGAAAGCGGGAAGGCTGGAGGACAAAGGGAGGGAGAGCTGCTGAGCCCCCGGACGGCAGAGCTCAGCTTGGCGGGGAACAAAGGCGCTCGCCAGCACCATCTCCCCCGCCCATCCCCCAGCCAAAATCCCAAAGAGAACCAGTTCCTGCCAGGGAACTTGCTCGCTCCGCGCAAACACCCAACTCGGTGCTTCTGCGGAGCCAAACCTCCGGCAGCGGATCTGACTCCCTCCCGCTGCCACAGGGCCCCTCCTGAAGTGGATCACCTAAGGAGAAGCAAGCTAAGCCTGCCCCTCCTGCCCCCGTGCACCTTGCCTACCCACCCCAGCTAATACGCCAGATCCCCAGCACCACAAGCCTGGCAGTGTGCAAGTAGACCAGACGGGCCACACCACCCCACAGTGAATCCCGCCCCTAGGAGAGGGGAAGAGAAGGCACAAACCAGTCTGACTGTGGCCCCAGCGGTGGGCTGGGGGCAGACATCAGGTCGGACTGCGGCCCCGCCCACCAACTCCAGTTATACACCACAGCACGGGGGAAGTGCCCTGCAGGTCCTCACCGCTCCAGGGACTATCCAAAATGACCAAACGGAAGAATTCCCCTCAGAAGAATCTCCAGGAAATAACAACAGCTAATGAACTGATCAAAAAGGATTTAAATAATATAACAGAAAGTGAATTTAGAATAATAGTCATAAAATTAATCGCTGGGCTTGAAAACAGTATACAGGACAGCAGAGAATCTCTTGCTACAGAGATCAAGGGACTAAGGCACAGTCACGAGGAGCTGAAAAACGCTTTAAACGAAATGCAAAACAAAATGGAAACCACGACGGCTCGGATTGAAGAGGCAGAGGAGAGAATAGGTGAACTAGAAGATAAAGTTATGGAGAAAGAGGAAGCTGAAAGAAAGAGAGATAAAAAAATCCAGGAGTATGAGGGGAAAATTAGAGAACTAAGTGATACACTAAAAAGAAATAATATACGCATAATTGGTATCCCAGAGGAGGAAGAGAGAGGGAAAGGTGCTGAAGGGGTACTTGAAGAAATTATAGCTGAGAACTTCCCTGAACTGGGGAAGGAAAAAGGCATTGAAATCCAAGAGGCACAGAGAACTCCCTTCAGACGTAACTTGAATCGATCTTCTGCACGACATATCATAGTGAAACTGGCAAAATACAAGGATAAAGAGAAAATTCTGAAAGCAGCAAGGGATAAACGTGCCCTCACATATAAAGGGAGACCTATAAGACTCGTGACTGATCTCTCCTTTGAAACTTGGCAGGCCAGAAAGGCTTGGCACGATACCTTCAGTGTGCTAAACAGAAAAAATATGCAGCCGAGAATCCTTTATCCAGCAAGTCTGTCATTTAGAATAGAAGGAGAGATAAAGGTCTTCCCAAACAAACAAAAACTGAAGGAATTTGTCACCACGAAACCAGCCCTACAAGAGATCCTAAGGGGGATCCTGTGAGACAAAGTACCAGAGACATCACTACAAGCATAAAACATACAGACATCACAATGACTCTAAACCCGTATCTTTCTATAATAACACTGAATGTAAATGGATTAAATGCACCAACCAAAAGACATAGGGTATCAGAATGGATAAAAAAACAAGACCCATCTATTTGCTGTCTACAAGAGACTCATTTGAGATCTGAGGACACCTTTAGATTGAGAGTGAGGGGATGGAGAACTATTTATCATGCTACTGGAAGCCAAAAGAAAGCTGGAGTAGCCATACTTATATCAGACAAACTAGACTTTAAATTAAAGGCTGTAACAAGAGATGAAGAAGGGCATTATATAATAATTACAGGGTCTATCCATCAGGAAGGGCTAACAATTATAAATGTCTATGCGCCAAATACCGGAGCCCCCAGATATATAAAACAATTATTCATAAACATAAGCAACCTTATTGATAAGAATGTGGTCATTGCAGGGGACTTTAACACCCCACTTACAGAAATGGATAGATCATCTAGACACACAGTCAATAAAGAAACAAGGGCCCTGAATGATACATTGGATCAGATGGACTTGACAGATATATTTAGAACTCTGCATCCCAAAGCAACAGAATATACTTTCTTCTCGAGTGCACATGGAACATTCTCCAAGATAGATCATATACTGGGTCACAAAACAGCCCTTCATAAGTTTACAAGAATTGAAATTATACCATGCATACTTTCAGACCACAATGCTATGAAGCTTGAAATCAACCACAGGAAAAAGTCTGGAAAACCTCCAAAAGCATGGAGGTTAAAGAACACCCTACTAACGAATGAGTGGGTCAACCAGGCAATTAGAGAAGAAATTAAAAAATATATGGAAACAAACGAAAATGAAAATACAACAATCCAAACGCTTTGGGATGCAGCGAAGGCAGTCCTGAGAGGAAAATACATTGCAATCCAGGCCTATCTCAAGAAACAAGAAAAATCCCAAATACAAAATCTAACAGCACACCTAAAGGAAATAGAAGCAGAACAGCAAAGGCAGCCTAAACCCAGCAGAAGAAGAGAAATCATAAAGATCAGAGCAGAAATAAATAATATAGAATCTAAAAAAACTGTAGAGCAGATCAACGAAACCAAGAGTTGGTTTTTTGAAAAAATAAACAAAATTGATAAACCTCTAGCCAGGCTTCTCAAAAAGAAAAGGGAGATGACCCAAATAGATAAAATCATGAATGAAAATGGAAATATTACAACCAATCCCTCAGAGATACAAACAATTATCAGGGAATACTATGAAAAATTATATGCCAACAAATTGGACAACCTTGAAGAAATGGACAAATTCCTAAACACCCACACTCTTCCAAAACTCAATCAGGAGGAAATAGAAAGCTTGAACAGACCCATAACCAGCGAAGAAATTGAATCGGTTATCAAAAATCTCCCAACAAATAAGAGTCCAGGACCAGATGGCTTCCCAGGGGAGTTCTACCAGACATTTAAAGCAGAGATAATACCTATCCTTCTCAAGCTATTCCAAGAAATAGAAAGGGAAGGAAAACTTCCAGACTCATTCTATGAAGCCAGTATTACTTTGATTCCTAAACCAGACAGAGACCCAGTAAAAAAAGAGAACTACAGGCCAATATCCCTGATGAATATGGATGCAAAAATTCTCAATAAGATACTAGCAAATCGAATTCAACAGCATATAAAAAGGATTATTCACCATGATCAAGTGGGATTCATTCCTGGGATGCAGGGCTGGTTCAACATTCGCAAATCGATCAACGTGATACATCACATTAACAAAAAAAAAGAGAAGAACCATATGATCCTGTCAATCGATGCAGAAAAGGCCTTTGACAAAATCCAGCACCCTTTCTTAATAAAAACCCTTGAGAAAGTCGGGATAGAAGGAACATACTTAAAGATCATAAAAGCCATTTATGAAAAGCCCACAGCTAACATCATCCTCAATGGGGAAAAACTGAGAGCTTTTTCCCTGAGATCAGGAACACGACAGGGATGCCCACTCTCACCGCTGTTGTTTAATATAGTGCTGGAAGTTCTAGCATCAGCAATCAGACAACAAAAGGAAATCAAAGGCATCCAAATTGGCAAAGATGAAGTCAAGCTTTCGCTTTTTGCAGATGACATGATATTATACATGGAAAATCCGATAGACTCCACCAAAAGTCTGCTAGAACTGATACATGAATTCAGCAAAGTTGCAGGATACAAAATCAATGTACAGAAATCAGTTGCATTCTTATACACTAACAATGAAGCCACAGAAAGACAAATAAAGAAACTGATCCCATTCACAATTGCACCAAGAAGCATAAAATACCTAGGAATAAATCTAACCAAAGATGTAAAAGATCTGTATGCTGAAAACTATAGAAAGCTTATGCAGGTAATTGAAGAAGATATAAAGAAATGGAAAGACATTCCCTGCTCATGGATTGGAAGAATAAATATTGTCAAAATGTCAATACTACCCAAAGCTATCTACACATTCAATGCAATCCCAATCAAAATTGCACCAGCATTCTTCTTGAAACTAGAACAAGCCATCCTAAAATTCATATGGAACCACAAAAGGCCCCGAATAGCCAAAGTAATTTTGAAGAAGAAGACCAAAGCAGGAGGCATCACAATCCCAGACTTTAGCCCCTACTACAAAGCTGTAATCATCAAGACAGCATGGTATTGGCATAAAAACAGACACATAGACCAATGGAATCGAATAGAAACCCCAGAACTAGACCCACAAACGTATGGCCAACTCATTTTTGACAAAGCAGGAAAGAACATCCAATGGAAAAAAGACAGTCTCTTTAACAAATGGTGCTGGGAGAACTGGACAGCAACATGCAGAAGGTTGAAACTAGACCACTTTCTCACACCATTCACAAAAATAAACTCAAAATGGATAAAGGACCTGAATGTGAGACAGGAAACCATCAAAACCTTAGAGGAGAAAGCAGGAAAAGACCTCTCTGACCTCAGCCGTAGCAATCTCTTACTCGGCACATCCCCAAAGGCAAGGGAATTAAAAGCAAAAGTGAATTACTGGGACCTTATGAAAATAAAAAGCTTCTGCACAGCAAAGGAAACAACCAACAAAACTAAAAGGCAACCAACGGAATGGGAAAAGATATTTGCAAATGACACATCGGACAAAGGGCTAGTATCCAAAATCTATAAAGAGCTCATCAAACTCCACACCCGAAAAACAAATAACCCAGTGAAGAAATGGGCAGAAAACATGAATAGACACTTCTCTAAAGAAGACATCCGGATGGCCAACAGGCACATGAAAAGATGTTCAACGTCGCTCCTCATCAGGGAAATACAAATCAAAACCACACTCAGATACCACCTCACGCCAGTCAGAGTGGCCAAAATGAAGAAATCAGGAGACTATAGATGCTGGAGAGGATGTGGAGAAATGGGAACCCTCTTGCACTGTTGGTGGGAATGCAAATTGGTGCAGCCGCTCTGGAAAGCAGTGTGGAGGTTCCTCAGAAAATTAAAAATAGACCTACCCTATGACCCAGCAATAGCACTGCTAGGAATTTATCCAAGGGATACAGGAGTACTGATGCATAGGGGCACTTGTACCCCAATGTTTATAGCAGCACTCTCAACAATAGCCAAATTATGGAAAGAGCCTAAATGTCCATCAACTGATGAATGGATAAAGAAATTGTGGTTTATATACACAATGGAATACTACGTGGCAATGAGAAAAAATGAAATATGGCCTTTTGTAGCAACGTGGATGGAACTGGAGAGTGTGATGCTAAGTGAAATAAGCCATACAGAGAAAGACAGATACCATATGGTTTCACTCTTATGTGGATCCTGAGAAACGTAACAGAAACCCATGGGGGAGGGGAAGGGAAAAAAAAAAAAAAAAGAGGTTAGAGTGGGAGAGAGCCAAAGCATAAGAGACTGTTAAAAACTGAGAACAAACTGAGGGTTGATGGGGGGTGGGAGGGAGGGCAGGGTGGGTGATGGGTATTGAGGAGGGCACCTTTTGGGATGAGCACTGGGTGTTGTATGGAAACCAATTTGACAGTAAATTTCATATATTAAAAAAAAATAAATAAAAAAAAATAAAATAAAATAAAACAAAAAAAAAAGTTGAAAAAAAAAAAAAAAAAAAAAAAAAAAAAAAAAAAAAAAAAAAAAAGAATATGAATGGTAACAATAGCACCTCCATTCTCCTTCTTTAATTTAGGGGATACATTTTCAATATCTCTCCATTAAGTAAAATGTTTGCCAACAGATGTTCATTATTAGATGAAATTTTCTTTTATTGTTAGTTTACTATTTTTTAAGCATAAATAGATCATTATTTTGAGTGCTTTTGTAACCTTTGAAAGGATTTTTTTCTTCTTTGTACTATTAATGTGTGGCCACTAATACAAATTTTCAAACAGTAAAGCAACCTTATATTCATGGAATCAACCCATTTCACTGGAATCAGGAAATATTTTCAGAATTTTTTTTTATATTTATGTGTCAGAGGAATTATGATATCCTATCTTGTAATGTCTTTGTCAGATTTCATGTCAAGGTTATGTCAGCCTCATGAAATGACTCATAACTTGCTCTCAATTTTTTTTTTTTTTTTTTTTTTAGTTTTCAGAAAGAGTTTGGACATGACGGGATTGTTCCTACACTGGTGAAGCTAAGTTTGGACTTTTATTTGTAGAATGATTTTTAATTACATATTCAATTTCTTTCATGTATAATAATATTATTCAGATATTACCTTTCTTCTTATGTAAGTTTAAGTAGATTCCGGTCTCCTAGACATGTGTTCATTTCCTCTATATATCCAAAATTATGTTTATAACATCTTTCTTTTTATTTTCTGTATGATCTGTATTGTGGTCTTCTTTGTTATTTTTGACCAACTCTTATGGACAGACTTACCAAGAGGTTGTACATTTTATCAATTTTCAAAGAATCCAACTCTTGGTTTATTGATCCTCTCTACTGACCCTTTCATTCCTATTTTATTAGTTTCTATTCTTAATATTTTTTCCCATCTTCTTCCATTGGTTTAATTAGATATTTTTAGGTTGATGTAAGATCCAAATATTGTATTCCATTGTATTACCTACAAGTAAGTTGCTTAATTTCCACATTGTATGGATTTTTTGTAATATAATTTATTGTCAAGTTGGCTAACATACACTGTATACAGTGTTCTGTTGGTTTTGGGGTTATATTCCCATGATTCATTGTTACATACAACACCCAGTGCTCATCTCAGCAAGTGCCCTCCTCAATGCCCATCACCCATTTTCCCTTCTCCCCCACCCCCCTATCAACCCTCAGTTTGTTCCTTGTATTTAAGAGTCTCTTATGGTTTTCCTCCCTCCCTCTCTGTAACTATTTTTCCCCCTTCCCTCCCCGCCATGGTCTTCTGTTAAGTTTCTCAAGTTCCACATGTGAGTGAAATCACATGATATTTGTCTTTCTCTGATTGACTTATTTCACTTAGCATAATACCCTCTAATTCCATCCACGATGCTGCAAATGGCAGGATTTCCTTCTTTCTCATTGTCTAGTAGTATTCCATTGTATATAAACCACATCTTCTTTATCCATTCATCAGTTGATGGACATTTAGGTTTTTTCCATAATTTGGCTATTGTTGAAAACACTGCTATAAACATTGGGGTACATGTGTACCTATGAATCCGCTCTCCAGTATCCTTTGGATAAATTCCTAGCAGTGTTATTGCTGGGTGATAGAGTAGTTCTATTTTTAATTTTTTGAGGAACCTCCACACTGTTTTCCAGAGAGGTTGCACCAGTTTGCATTCCCATTGACAGTTCAAGAGGGTTCCCACATTTTGTGGATTTTGTACTGTTTATTCATGTCTAACCTAGTTCCATTGTGTTATTAAGTCCTTGGATTTTTAATGTGATTTCAGACATAGGAAAGCTGTTGAGAGTTGTTTAATAGTCTAGAATATGATCATTTTTAAAGGAAATTCTGTATGTGTAGTCAAAGGAATGTGTATTCTGCAGATGTTGAATACAATATTCTGTATATGTCAATATGGTCAAATTTTCTCATTATGTTTTCAAATCCTCCACATTTTTTTACTTAATAAGTTACCATGAGTTTGCAGAAATTTGAAATTAACAGATTTCCATGAATAAATATAGACAGTGATTTCAACCATTATAATCTCTTGAAATTGAATAAGATACACTGTATCTGCGCTTCTACTTATATGGAACTCTAAAGGAAAATAAAACTAGTAAAAAATAAAAGGAGTGCTAAATGTTTATTGGAGAATAATAAAACAAAAATTCTATAGATAAATTAAAATGTAAGTAAAAGGGAAGGTGAGGATCATTTTAAATTGATATAAACTACATCCAAATTAAAGACCTAAAAGTAATAAATATCTAAATGCCAAATTAAAAGAAAAAAAAAGCACAAAAAGACATAAAGAAAAAAAAGTTAGAGATGCCTAGATAAAATGTTTGATAGAAACACAACAGTGGACGCTTATGAAGCTATTATCTGTATCTGTATATGATAGAAAAATTACTCAAGTATATTAAATATACATAACAGTGGTGCTTCCCAAAATCAAACTTTAACAGAATTTTCCATTGTTTTATACTGATATCAACACTTCAGAAAAATGTCATACATTGCTTGTGGCTTGTTTATTCTTCATTAGGACACATTGCCCCAGTTTAAGATAGAACGTGTAAAGGATAAGAACAATACAATTAATAAAGTAGAATTAATAGATGAAACCCCAAAACTACAGATTCTAAATATTCATGAAATACTCAGGAAAATTCATTGTATGTTTAAAGGAAAACCTCTTTAGTGAGGAAAACCTCACTAAATTCCATACCTATGTAAGTTCTACTAAGCAATTATAGTGAAATATAATTCTTGATGATCCTTGTATACAGTTTAATATTCCACTTTTTTAGGATCTCTGTGCTATGGTTTCAAATGGGAACTGCTGGAATTCACTGTCACTAGCAGAGTACTCCAATGTTCACTTCTCCTGCTGTCTTTTCCCTGCACCAACATTAGCCTAGCACATGTAAAGTGTTTCTCATATTCCAAATTGTGTTCACTGTTGAAATTGCTACTATCACCTTTAAGTTTTAAAGCCGTTTTGGTTTGGAGTTTTGCATATCTGAGTCATGTTTGGGCAATAAAACTACATAAAGTTCAGAAAGAAATTTAGAATGGTAAGACAAACGGCCATTAAAGTATTGCTATTTGTAATTTAGAAAGGAGAAATCAATTTCTTTGGTAGGGTGACAGTATCAATATAAACTTCATTGATTATCAAAGAACTGAACATAAAAAGGTTATATTGATGTGTAACCTTTAGTTTTCAGAGAAAACTAAATGGGTTCTCTACTGCTTTGTTTCCTTAAATGAACAAAAATGCTACAAACTTTTGGAATGCCAACACGGAAATATCTAGTAAATTTAAAATATGCATATACATTTGACCTAACATTTCTACTATCTTTTTTTACAAAAACTCTACAATTGCCTAGGCTTTTTCATTCATCATCTATAATAATGGTAGAAAAAAATGGAATAAAACTAAATATTCTTAAATACAGAAACTGTTAAACAATGACAGATACACAAATTGATTATTATGTGGCTATTAAAAACAATAAAAAGTCTCATATATGTTGGCAGGGAAAGCTCGCCAAGATATTATTATAAAGAGAAAAATAAAAACAAATCAAAACAAAAACATACAAGCTCCATAGGAATGTATTGAGTAGTGTTCCTTTTTTTTGTTAAAAAGGAAAATATATATATAAACATATGTATATAAAAAGGCAGAATAGTATGCAAAACTGTCGATAATGTATATTTCAGAGAGGAAATAATCAAAGGATTGGAAATTTCACATTATGTATTTTGTATTTTTATAATGTAATTAACTGTAATTTGTGTTTCTTTTATAACCAATAGGAGTATAAAATTTATTTTGAATAAATTACACTGAAAGAGAGATCAAAATGAATTAATCCTTCACAGTGGAGGGGTCAGGGAAGATGGTGGTAGTGATTTTCCTCTCAAGAATCTTCAATAAAATCTCCTAGTCATACCAGAGCTCTGAGTTCTCATTTGGTAGGTAATCAAGAAATAAAACACAGACACACACACACACACACACACACACACACACACACACACACCTGATTTAAAGGTCTCTTCCAGGTTCCTTAAATACCTGCCTGACTCCATGAAGGACTCATGTAGCTCTACAGATAATGGCTTTGATTCCAGCCCAAAGAATCCTTCCCTGATCATCCTAGTTAACTTAGGTACCATGATTTATTATCACAGGAGCTTCTTTATTTCCTTCATCCCACTTATCACAAACTGTAGCATTTTATTTACTCATTTGCTTACCAGTCTGTCTGCTCCTATTTAAAATAGAAGTTTCAGGGGCACCTGGGTAGCTCAGTTCATTAAGCATCTGAATCTTGCTTTTGGCTCAGGTCATGATCTGAGGGTTGGTGGGATCGAGCCCTGTATAGGGCTTTGGGCTGACAGCATGGCCCCTGCTTGGCATTCTCTCTCTCTCTCTCTATCTCTCTCTCTCTCTCTCTCTCTCTCTCTCTCTCTCTCTCTCTCTTTCCCACTCATTTCCTCTCTCTTTCTCTCTCCCTCTCTCTCTCTCAAAATACATAACTAAATACATAAATAAACATAATAAATAAATAAATAATAAATAAAATGGAAGTTTCAGTAAGCAAGGACCTAGTCTGTCTTTCTTATCTTTTTGTGCCCACAGGACAGTGCTTCTAGAAAGGCACAAACTAAGTATTCAATATTGGAATAAAAGAGTGGATAGATGGGTGAGCAAATATTAAGGCAGAAGGCATATGATTGCCTTGGGCAATCTATGTCTGACCATGACACTGAGATTCACACTGTCTAGCATTCTTTCCTACATTCACCATATTCCAAGTGCCCTGGCTTTTGAGAATGAAATGTCTGGTCCAAGGCCATTACAATTATTGTTCAACCCTTGTTAATGTTCCATATAAACCTCCCTATGCTAACATTTTCTCATAAATCTTTCTCAATTTTCAAGTTCGCCCTTTATTGTCAGTTATTTCTATATATCCTGACCAGTGTATCCAAAATTATTGAATGTGTACACACCCCAAACACTTACACATACATCAAACAAAATCCCCTCCTGTCACACTCACTAGGTCTGTTACCTTACCTAGGTTTATTTTCCATACAGCACCTATTAAAAATGTTATATACTTTTTGGTTAACTTGGTTTACCAGAGTTCAGCTCCACAGGTGAGAAAGTTTGTCTTTCTTATTTATTACCACATTACCACAATCAAGAGTGTTTCTTACTACAACTAGACAATAATTGATAATTTGTTGAAAGAATAATGAAATAAAACTCTTCAAATGGGAGTATTTTTATCACTTAAAAGTCATCATGCTTCCAGTCATATGTATTTTTCATATGCAGGGCAATATCAAGGAATAAATTTTAAATCTCATCTTTTCAGAAATTCTTCTTTCTTAAACTAATAACAGTATCATTATTCTATTATTTACAATAGACAAGAGATAGAAATAACCTAGGTGTCTACCAATGGATGAATGGATAAAGAAATTGTGATATACACACACAGACATGTACACACACATAGGAATATTATTCACTCATAAAAAAGAATGAAATCATGCCATTTGTGACAATATTGATGGACCTTGAGGGCGTTATGTTAAGTGAGAGAAGTCAGAGAAAGACAAAAAGAAAGCAAGCTTATAAACACAGAAATAGATTAGTGGTTGTCACAGGTGAGGGGTAGAGCATAGGCGAAATGGGTAAAAGTACACATTTTCAGTTATAAAAATAAGTCGAGAAGATATAATGTACAGCATGGTGACTGTAGTTAATACTTTAGTGCACATTTGAATGCTGATAGAGTAATGCTAAGAGAGTAAATCTTAAAAGTTTTCATCACAAGAAGAAAAAAATTTGTAACTGTGTGGTAACAGATGCTGACTAGACACTGTGGTGATCATTTTGCAATATATACAAATATAAAATCAGTGTGTTTCACACCTGAAACTAATATATCAATTGTACCTCAATTTAAAAAAAAAGTTATCATGCTTCCTATCATATGCATTTTTCATATAGAGGGCAATATGAAAAACTGTAAAGCTTATTTCTTCAGAAATTCTTCTTTCTTAACTAATAATTACATAATTCTTATTCTCACTGCCCAACCACACCTTTGTTAGGAAAACATTCTCTTACCTTCCTAGTTAGTTCAAACAGTTCTATTACACTCTCTTAAACCATTATGTCACTTTTCATGTAGTGCTTATCTGAGCTTTAATTTACCTATTTTTTTAAAACAATTTTTCCCATGTCTATGTCCTCCACTAGATTCTTAGTCTATGAGAACAGAGATAATATCTATTTTGGTTTACCATTTAGTCTAAAGTGTTTATCCCAACACTTGACACATTATAGACATGCAAAAATATTTTTTTCAAAAAAATAAATCATCCCAAGTGTCATTCCTCATAGTCTAGCATAAAATACATAAATATACATTTAGTAGTGTGGATCCATACCTCAGGATGCAACTATTAGTCAATAATAAGAACCAAATATGTATCAATAGGCTGGTCTTTGGGGCCTTTTTTTTGTTCCTCCAAAGTTGAACTCTAGGAACAAATCTGATTAGCTGAATGCCCCTTTTAATTCTATGTGATTAAGGTTATTACTTCCTGCAACTGAAGCTCCTGAATTTACAAGAGGGATGAAGTAGTTTCTTCCTTTCATGTTGAATTCAATTCCTCTTGTTGAGGTATGTAATGAGCTCTATTATTTTACTTTACAAGAAATTTTTCATCCCATTAACTAATAAAAAAACTCTCCTCTCTCCTCCCTCCACATTTTATTCCAGACTCCAGAATTTGATTCTGTAAGTATGTAAAATCCTTTCATAAATAAATTCCAACAATTGACAAATATCTTTTTTGGTCCTATTGTATCCTAGCCATTGAAACATATTCTGTATATTCAAAAAATAGTTTTTCTAAATGTAGCACCAGGAAAGGACAGTTGGTTAAACATTTTTCCTTTTAGCCTTCCTCTCACATTTAATGATTCATTCTTAGCAGTGTCAGCATTGAATACGGGAACATAAAGTTAAGTTCTCTCAAAAGGTTGAACATTTTGTCATTTCCTGAAAGACTGAAGGAAACCAAACCCAGCTAGCCACACTCATTTTCTAGCTTGGTAATGTTTTTACGTTTACATGAATCTTCATAATAAACTGAGAACTCAGAGAACTCAAAATTAAAAAAAAAATAAAAATCCATTGTCACAAAACTTTAATTTTTTAAAATTTTATCTCAGGAAGGGCTTATTCATCTCTTACAAGCATTTCTTTGGTATATCTTAGGAAAAAATCAACTAGAAAATACAAAAATAAGTATTTGTTCTCTAAGTATAAGTTCATTACAGAATTGTATATAGTAGAAAAAAATAATTGAGCATAATTGTCCAAAGATTTTGGAAATGGCCAACTACTTATATAACTAGAAGAAACTGTAAAGACATATCCTGAAATCTTAAAAATAGAGTCTCTATTTTCATATCAAAGCAGAAATATATAAAGTCAATTTAAACAGACTGTTTACTCAGAGACAAAAAGTTAATTTTAACCGGAATTTGGAGATTTTATAGAAACATATACACACAGACACACACAGATACACACAGACCTGTGTGTGTATGTGCCTGTGTGTATGTGTGTTTGTCTTAACAAAGAAAGGGAAGAAAAATGTTTTGGTTAAAAATGCAAGCAGAGAAGAGAAAAAGGCAGAGAAAGAAGTTTGTGATTTCAACACATATTTAATATGTGCCAACTCCACATCTCAGCACTAAAGTCACAGTGGTAAATAAGAGAGATATGGTCCTTGACCTCACATAACTCACTGCACATGATTTTACCACATCAACTTTTGCTTTAAATATATACTTGATCCACAGAAAACTGTGCATGTAATTGTTTAATTGCAAGTGAGACAAGTGTCCCAAAGGAAGCCTGGGTGATGAGAGAGAGACACAGATAGAAAGGAACAGAGAGACAGAGAATGCAAATTTCACTAATCTGTAACTCAGAGACTTTCTGAGGAAATGACATTCCAGAGGAACCATGAATGATAAATGGAAGTTGAACTGATAGATGGGGTGGAGAAGTTAGGGAAGAGGTCATTCTTGGTCAAGAGAGTGGCATCTTCAAAGGGCAAGGGGTTTGATGAGTTCAGGGAACTGAGAAAAAGTACATTGTATATAGATTATATGGAGCAAGATGGGAGTGGTAGGAAATGAGATATAAAAGATGGTTAGGAACAAATTATCAAAAGGGATATTATATTTTAATCTAACAGTAATGGAAACTATTAAAGGGTTTTAAGAAAGGTAATGACACCAACAGAGTCTTTGGTTGACATATAATCTAATCTGGTTTGTTGAACAGACATTCTCAAAGGTAAGGGCCATGAGACCACCACTACTATCACATAACTAATTTCCATGGCTCTGAATCCACACTCACTAGTCACACTTTGCTCTTCTATGTAAGTTTTTCATTGTAAAGTGATTCATGGGTTCTCCTGTTTCTATTTAATTCTTACCATTTTGATACTGGGATCAAATCAAATATTGCCTTGAGTAGATTGGATCTTCAGGGCTAGCTGACTTTCCCTAAGTGACCTCTGGCTTCAGGGTCCCATTTCTCACTCAAGCTAAAATTATACACCTGCCCAGTGGGACATTGTGAAAACATTAAAATTTATATGAAGTGCCCGTATAAGTGAAAAATAACTCATATTAAGTTTAAAAAATGTGAAGCTGCTAACATAATCACAAGCTTAAAAAACAAATATTAAGAAACATAACAAAAGGGCACCTGGGTGGCTCCGTCAGTTAAGCGTCTGACTTCATTCAGCTCAGGTCATGATCTCACAGTCCATGAGTTTGAGCCCCACATCAGGCTTTGTGCTGACAGCTCAGAGCCTGGAGCCTACATCAGATTCTGTCTACCTCTCTCCCTGCCCCTCCCCCACTCGTGCTCTGTTTCTCTCTCTTTCTCAAAAATAAACATTAAAAAAATTTTTTAAAAGAAACATAACAAAACTGTATTTTTTTAGATTCTATATTTCCATCCCTTATTAATCATGGTTACATACTACATTTAGAAGGGAAGCAAAAATTTTTTAAAAGGGATTTCTTTCTCCTCTAGTACAAGGCCAATACTGAGCTAAACAGAGTGGTAGAATTTCTGAATTTTCTTAGATTAAGTGTTATCTCAAATGTTACTTACTAATTTATAATAAGAGGAACCCGAGTGGCTCAGTCAGTTAAACATCTAACCTTGATTTTGGCTCAGGTCGTGATCTCATGGTTCGTGAGATTGAGCCCTACATCAGGTCATAGCTGAGCTGAGCCTGGTTAGGATTCTCTCTCTTCTCTCCCTCTACCCCTCCCTGGCTCATGCTGTCTTGCTCTCTCTCTGTCCAGATAAATAAATAAACTTAAAAAATAATTTATAATAAAAACTCTAAACTTCCATATAAGAAATTAATATTTCTATAAAAAGTTATCTGCAGCATTCTTGGAAAAGAACTATATTTCAAGGTTGAATGGTGATTGAAACTTAGAGCTCTAAATTCAGGGATATAATCAGATATTTTTATTTGTTATTATTCAATTTTACCCTTGAAAATTTCAAATGAGCAATTGGTACACTAAAAGGTGTTCAACACCAAGAATCATTAAAGAAATGCAAATCAAAATCATGAGGAGATATCACTTCGTGTCTGTTAGAATGGCTATCATCAAAATGTATTCAGGGATTGTGTTGAATCTGTAGATTACATAGGGTAGTATGGACGTTTTCACAATACTAATTCTTTCAATTCATGAGAATGGTATATCTTTCCATTTGTGTCATTTTAAGTTCTTTCATAGTTTGTTTTCCTTAAATTTTCCTTGTTTTCCTTAAATATTGTTTAAATATTAAATAAATAAACTGTTTTAAATATTAAATAATATTTAATATTTAAATAAATAATGAATAAATATTTAAACAAACAATATTTAATATTTAGCATTTAAATATTAAATAAATAGTTAAATAATTGTTTAAAATATTAAATATTCCTTAAATATTGTTTTCCTTAAATTTATTCCTAAGTATTTTATTCTTTTTGATGCAGTTATAAGTGGTATTGTATGTTCAATTTCTTTTTCTGTTACTTTGCTATTAGTATATAGAAATGCAATGGATTTCTGTATGTTAATTTTGTGTCCTGCAACTACAGTGAATCCATTTATTAGTTCTAACAGTTTTTTGGTGGACTCTTTAGAGTATTCTTTGTATAGTGTGTCATCTGCAGGTAGTGAGAGTTTTACTTCTTCCTTACCAATTTAGATGCCTTTTATTTTTTTTCTTGTGTGAGTGCAACAGCTAGGGTTTCTAATACTATGTTGAATATAAGTGGCAAAACTGGACATCTCGTCTTGTTCCTGATCTTAGAGGAACTTTTTAGTTTTTCGCCATTATGATGTTAGCTGTAGGGTTTTTTTAATATATGGCATTTATTATGTTGAGGTATGTTCCCTCTAAACCCATTTCATTGAGTGTTTTCGTGTTGTATTTTGTCAAATGCTTTTACTGCATCTACTGAGATGATCATATGGTTTTAAACTTTCCTTATTAACATGGTATTTCATATTGATTTGTGAATATTGAACCATCCCTGGAATAAATCCCATTTGATTGTGGTAAATGACCTTTTTAATGCATTGTTGAATGTGGTTTGCTAATATTTTATTGAGAATTTTTACATCTAAGTTCACTGGCATATCGGCCTGTAGTTTTCATTTTTTTTTTTTTTTTGTAGTGTCTTCATCTGGTTTTGGTATTGAGGTAACACTGACCTTGTAGAATAAGTTTGGAAGCTTTCCTTTCTCTTCTATTTTTTTGACTTGTTTGAGAAGAGTAGGTATTAATTGTCCTTTAAACGTTTGGTAGAGTTCACCTATGAAGTCATTTGGTCCTGAACTTTTGTTTATTGGAAGTTTCGATTACTGATTCAATTTTGTTGTTAGCAACTGGTCTGTTTAAATTTTCTATTTTTTTTCCCAATTCAGTTTTGGAAGACTGTGTGTGTTTGCATGGAACCACAAATGACCTCAAGTAGCCAAAGCAATCTTGAGAAAGAACAAAACCGGAAGTACCACAATTCCAGATTTTAAACCTATAGAAATCTAACACTATGATACTGACATAAAAGCAGATACTTAGATCAATGGAATAGGATAGAGAACCTAAAAATAGGCCCATGTTTATTTGGTTCATTAATCTAGTGTGAAGAAGGCAATAATACACAATGGGGAAGACATTATCTTCAATAAATGGTGCTGGGAAAACTGGACAGCCTCATGAAAAGAATGAAAGAAGACCATTTTCTTACACCATACACAAACATAAGCACAAAATGGATTAGAGACATAAATGTATTACCTGAAACCATAAAACTCCCAAAAGAAACCAGAGTCTTGGACCTCTTGGATATTGGCCTTAGCAACATATTTATGGAAATGTCTCCTCAGGCAAGGGAAACAAAAGCAAAATGAACTACACCAAAATAAAAAGCACAGCAAAGGAAACCATCAATAAAACATAAAAGGCAACTTACTGAATGGGAGAAGATATTTACAAGTGATATATCTGATATAGCATTACTATCCAAAATATATAAAGAACTCATACAACTCAACAGTAAAAAAATGATCTGATTAAAAATGGGCAGAGGACCTTTTCCAAATAAGATGATGTGGAGAAAAGGGAACCTTTATGTACTGTTGGCGGGGATGCAAACTGGTGCAACTGTTACTGGCGGGAGAGACTATGTTGTGTGAGTGGAGGTCTCAGTCCTTGGACTTAGGTGAGGATCTGTGCTGCAATAAAGACAGCCAGAAGGAAAGTAGCAAGCAGAAAGCAGTTTGTCACAGTGAAAGTACATTCTCAAGGTGGGAGAGCAGGCAGGTTCTACCAGGTGGGACTGGCTCTAGGTTGTTTTTGGATTGAATATTTGTTGCCTCTCTCTGGGCTAGGAGGAGCTGTGAAGTACATGGGCTGGTCTCTAATGGAGGCTGCTTCCACTCATTTGGGGAACTCCCCCCACAGGTTGTGAAGGGAAGTTTTTGACCTTACAAGATTTGTACTGGAACCATCCTGGCAGCCTTTCTCTATGGAGGGCAGGGGATGCTGCACCTACAATGCAAATGTATTATAATGAGTCTAGGGGTTACCTTAGGGCAGAGGTGGAAGAGGAGAGTGCAAGCTTCTCACCTGTGGCTCTTTATCTGTCATCTGCAAGGTCTTAGAAGCCACATCAGGATGTCATGACCTCAGGCTTTTAATATGTAGTTCATTTATCACCATCCTTGCCTCCAGCTCATGTCTCCATCATTCCCCTTCTACCTAACACAACCACTGTAGAAAACAATATGAAGTTTTCTCAAAAGAATTAAAAATAGATGGGACGCCTGGGTGACTCAGTTGGTTAAGCATCCAACTTTGGCCCAGGTCGTGATCTCACGGTTTATGGGTTCCAGCCCTGCATCTGGCTTTCTGCTGACAGCTCAGAACCTGGAGCCTGCTTTAGATTCTGTGTCTCCCTCTCTCTCTCTCTGCTCCTCCCATGCTCATGCTCTATCTCTCTCTCAAAAATAAACATTAAAAATATTTAAAAAAATAAAAAATAGAAATATCATATGATCCAGTAATTCTACCACTGGGTATTTACCCAAAGAAAATAAGACACTAGTTCAAAAAGATAGATGCACACTTATGTTTACTGTAGTATTATTTACAACAGTCAAGATATGGAAGAAACCCAAGTGTCCACAAATGGATGAATGAATAACAAGTGTGTGTGTGTGTGTGTGTGTGTGTGTGTATTTGCAATAATATAGATGGAATTAGAAAGATTTTAAGTGAAATAAGTCGGAGAGAAAAAGACAAATACTCTGTGATCTAACTTATATCTGGAATATAAAAATAAAAACAAAAACAAACATTATAAAAAAAGAGAGATCAGATTTGTGATTACCAGTAGCAGGAGTTGGAAGTGGGTGAATGAATGAATGAATGTAGTCAAAAGGTACAAGTTTCTAGTTATAAGATGTGATTACTGGGGATATAATGTAAAATATGATGGTTGCATTAATACTGCTATACGGTATATTTGGAAGTTGCTAGGAGAATAAACCCTGAAAGTTCTCATCAAAAAGGAATTATCTCTTCTTTTTTTATACTTTCATGAGATTATCGATGTTAACTAAACATATTATGGTAATCATTTCACAGTACATGAAAGTCAAGTCATTATGCTATACACCTTAAACTTATATAGTGTTATAGGTCGGTGATATCTCAATAAAACCGAAAAGAAAAAGGAAAAAAAATCCTTTATTATTCTAATTCAAAAAGAGTTACAATTACCTACTTAAATTGGACTTTATTATTTAAATATTTATTAATTTTTAAGAGAGAGAGAGAGAGAGACAGAGTGCAAGCAGGGAAGGGCAGAGAGAGATGGAGACACAGAATCCAAAGCAGGTTCCAGTCTCCAAGCTGTCAGCACAGAGCCAGATGCAGGGCTCGAACCCACGAGCCATGAGATCATGACTGAGCCAAAGTCAGATGCTTACCCAACTGAGCCACCCAGGTGCCCCTTAAATTGGACTTTAAATCTCCTCCTGAATGTTAACTTTTAATTCTACTCTAGAGCCAATATCCCTGAAGCTTTGTCATCAGCAACTTGCTGGGAAATTTCTCCCTCTAGAGAGAGTGTGCTGGATTCCAGCTCTGGACTTCAACTCTGTTCACTCATGGAACTAATACACATACTTTAACTTTACTTCAACTCAGTTTTCTTAGCTTAAAATTGTGGATGATTATTTATCTCCCTTACAAATTGTGAGGATAAAATTAAATAATCTACGTAGAGTGCATACATGATAACTAACACATAAATTTTCTCAATAAACATTAGCACCAGAGAAATAATTTTACAGGTTTTGCCAAGTTGGGTTTCCTGGAAAGTATACTCTGAGATGAAGAGTAACATGTAGCAAGTTGATTTGGGGGCACTCTCAGGAATAGCACCCATGGAGGGAAATGGGCCAGAGGAGAACGGAGCTGGGCAGAGAGAAAAATTGGTTCACTCTTAGCAAACACTACAGCTGTCTCCACAGGGAAGCTAGATAACCCTCCAGAGTTCCCCTACATTGCATCAAAGAATCTGGACTTCCAGTCTCTAGGTACAGCCAGTCTTTCGACACAGGATGTTCTTACCAGGAAGCAGCTCTCTCCAGCCCACTTCCTGGAGAAGGTACCACAAGTAAGAGTGGTCAACAACTAGTAGACTCAGCAGCTGGGGTCATAATTCCTATGGTCCTGAGAAGGGATGGGGTGGCTCACCACAGTATCCCTTACACTGGTTGAATAGAAAGACGATATGTTTGCATGTTTTTCTTTTCTCTGTATTCCTATCTCAACTGGCTCTTTCATAAGGGACTATATTTCCGACAATTAAAAAAAAAAGACCCTTTACCACTCTGTCACTGAATTTTCCTCCTAGTTCCCCTCACTGTTTTATTTTTTCCTATTCTTTCCATGTACATTTTCCCAGACTTGGTTTGCTACCATAATTTACATACAATGCAGACATTATCCTTTTAAAGTGTTTCTTAGCTCTTCACACTTAACCAACTTTACAAACTGCCTCAGGATATTAAAAATGATATATTCTCACTTAAAGGAAAATGTTTAAAATGTAATTTGAATAGGTTGTTAAACATGTTCACCTGAAGGTTGATATTATTTTGTTTGACTTAAATATCATATGTAAATTATGGACAGTGGACTGCCCCTTCTCAAGGACACCCATAAAAATAACATGTGTCTATGAATAATTTCCTAGCTGAAGCAGGTTTTATTTTGTGTCTCCAATTGTTAATTATCCTCACTGTGTTGTAAAGAATCTATGTTGTACACCAAATTCTCCATTAACAATCACATTGTGTATAAATTATCTTCATTCCAGAACATCTCAAGGGTCCAAGCTGTTTACATATGATAACAGCTCATTGAGATGCAAATCATGGACAAATAGATGAAATGAATAAGAAAAATATTCCTGTTTTACCACCAGTTTGTAAAAGAAATATGTTGCAGCACAAAATGAAGAATAGCCCTTTGGAGGAAAGACTTCCTCAAGTCAGGTAAAGAAGGTGGTGGTGGGGGTGGGGTTGGGAAAGAACACATCCAAAGGGAAGTGTTAATGGAAGTATCTGTGATTTCTGCCTCACAAAAGTGTTTAGGTATTTTTGTTAATAGACACACTTCTATGCTTTTAATAGTTAATAAACAACTGGATAGATAAGATATACATTTTTAAAATACATGCATAAACTGTAGTACTTTTAGTATGCTAAAATTTTATTTTGAATACACTACAGATATTAAATACTAATGCTAAGGTCTTAGCAGGTGAGGAAGCCAATTCTTGATATTTAGGACACTGAACTTCTCCAGTCCCCATCACTCATAATAGACATTGATTTTATTTTCCTCCTTAATCTACAAGGCCTTTATCTTTTTTTTGTTGTTAAGGTTTTTTTTAATGTTTTATTTATTTCTGAGAGAGAGAGAGACAGAGCATGAATGGGGGAGGGGCAGAGAGAGAGGGAGACACAGAATCCGAAACAGGCTCCAGGCTCTGAGCTGTCAGCTCAGAGCCCGATGCGGGGCTAGAACTCACAGACCGCGAGATCATGACCTGAGCCAAAGTCGGATGCTCAACCGACTGAGCCACCCAGGGACCCCACAAGGCCTTTATCTTTACATTACATATAAACATAAAGTAAAATAACCAGATTTCACAAATATCTATTAAAGATTATATAACTCATTTATTTAAAAACAAACAAACAAAAAAAACTTCTAGAAGGTACTAGTGAGCTAAAGGCTCTATGAGAGGAAATTTCCAATATAGGAAATGCAGAAATTGGAGAAGAACTTATTATTGTGCCAATCATTTTTCAGGGCAGAAGGAATACAGTGCTAAAATTGAAAAACAAAATGAATGTGATGTAAGAATGATGCTAATGCGAAGATGCAATAGAGACAAACAGGTCTAAAAGTATACTTTCTTTAAGGAAGAAAAACTACGGGGCAACTGGGTGGCTCAGTCTGTTTAGCATCAGACTCTTGATTTCAGCTCAGGTCATGATCTCAGAGTCTCTCCAGCCCCTCATCAAGCTCTGAGCTCATAGTGCAGAGCCTGTTTGGGATTCTCTCTCTGTCTCTCTCTGTCCCTTCCCTCCTGCTTGTTCTCTCTCTTTCAAAATAAATAAAAATTTAAAAAGAAACTTAAAAAATAAATAAACAGGAAAAAATAAGAGCAGATAAGTTATATGCCTTTTGGTGACCAGGAAAATGAAAAGAAACGTTTTTGGAGAAAAATGATGTATTAGATAGGACTTCTCATTTGTAACAGATAAGAAACTTCCCATCTCCACAGGTTTAAACCAAAACAGGACTTCAGTCCTCTAAATTCTTAGGAATCAATGGCTCCAGGAGCAGATGAATCCAGGTATTCAAAAGTACTTATCGAGACTACGACTGGCTTTTTTTATCTCTTGGCCATGTGTTGCTCTGTGGGATCTTCCTTCTTGGACTGCATACTTCCTCTTCCTGGCAAAATATATGTCAACGGTTCCAACTCTGCATTATATTTTCTCAGCAACTGCATGAGAAAGAATCTCTTTTCTGTTCTTTTTATAAGAAGCTCTCAGTACTAGCTCTAAATGGACCAACTTGGGTCAAGTATTATATGCCAATCTCTATAGCCAGAAGAAAACAATTCCTGCGTTCAATGTTTATCCAAATCCCATAGACTGAGAAAGTGGGAAAGTGACACTTACTCAAAGGAAGATCAGAGTGGTATAACCAGAAAATGGGACCAAAAGAGTATTTGTTTAATACCAAAGGTAAGAATAAAAGAATTCAATCTGAATTCAGAAAGGATACTTGGCAACAAAAAATTAAGTAATTTCTTTCTTAGCATTGACTCTTCATTCAGTTTCATTAAAAAAAAAATCCAGATTTTTAGAAGAGAAATATGCCCCCATAACATTTCTCTTTTTCTTCTTTACTTCTTAACCAACTTGTAGATAAGTCCTATGTGACAATACTTTGTGTTTTGTATTTGTATTTGATACTTTAGCTGAATGGTATAAAAACTTTGAAGAGTTTTTATTCCAAATTCCAGTCATATTCCAAATTCACAAGCAATGGCAATGAGAGGCATTATACCTGCACCCACCTAAAGCTGTGGGAATGGTGAAGTAAGCAGAAAGGTGAAGAAGGTTACAAAACATAAAGAGTATAATAATGAGGCATAATAGCAGTTATCCTGAACTCCAGATCACCTGAAAGCACAAGGGAAGAAAAGAAAAAGAGAAAGTCTCATGTGCATGAGAACGTCATCATAATACTTCCTTATGATAACTTTATTAATTATTTTCTTAGATTATAGTTTTATGTTTACCAACTATCTAATGTATATTTAGCTTGATAAACAAAGTGTCCGGAACAACTAAATGGTTCTGTAACAGATGTCTGAGGCACCTTGCCTAGACAGAGAGAGATTGATAATGTCCTCCCTACCCCAATTTAATAAGGTTTATTGAATTAAAGCTACATGCAAGGGAAATTTGTGACTCAGCTGAGAAAAACTTGACCAAATTTGAAAATAAAATAGTATTTAAGGAGCACTAATAAATTTGGAAATCTTAATGAATAGGGATTTAGTGTAATGATTGACCATCTTCCTTTGTGTGAATATAGGTGCCTTTAAGGTAAAGCCTCAACAAGCTAAGTTAAAGTGACTTTCATAACTTCAGGAAAGAATATATTCGTCCAAATTCTACCTGGAGCAATCAAATGATTAAATTGGATATGGCAAGAAAAGAAAAAAAATACGCAGATAAACTTGTGGAACTGATTGCTATTATGGAAGACTGCAGGCCTGATATGAGAGCAAAGTGTAGGTAGTTTCCAGTGATTCACTTATTAAACCAATTGGGTACAAACAAGGAATAACATTTATAGTGACAGATGCATGTACACCAATTTTCAGAGTATGGGTAATAAAGTAAACTTGAGATTTTGACACTGAATGATATCTTTTATCAACTGGTACAAAAATATTTATCCATACCCATGATTTTTATGCATTGAGAATGATTTTCAGACTTAAAACAAAAGCATAATAAACATTATCAGTAAGGAATTCCCATTATGGGTAGTTGGATTAATTATAATAAAGCACCTGCTGAGTTAAATAAGGCTACATTTCAGGCTACTGAAAACTTGTGTGTGAAATTACTGTGATGTTTTCAGTGGTATTGAACCATCATAGAGAAATGAGTTTCATGCCACAAGGCTGTAGATAAACAGTGGTAGTTCTTATTGTTTTTTTAAAAAAATACCAGTAATCAGCTACACAAACACTTTAGGCTTCTAAGCCCAAAGTGAATCTTAAGCATAATTTGATAATTATTAAAGAAATGATACTCTGTTCTTCCCTGTCATCCAAATCTTCTTATTCAGTGTCAGCAAAATCCCTGAGATACTATGGTGAAGGTCAGCATGAATGGATTTGAGCACCTGGTCACCAGATCTGCTTTTAACTCTGGTATAGTTACTGTCACCATCCATGACCCTTTCATTAACCTCATGGATTACACTTTGTAGTATGAGTCCACCTTTGTCAAGTTCAATGGCACAATAATGACTAAGAATATAAAGCTTGTCATCAATGGAAGTCCTATTTACATTCTCCAGGAATGAGACCCTTCCAACATCAAATGGGGTGATGCTATTGATGGCCTTCTGGGAAGCTGTGATATCATGGTAGGGGGGCTTCCCAGAGTATCATCCCTGCTTCTACCAAAGCTGCAGGCAAGATCACCTCTGAAGTGAATGCTGGAGAAAGCTCTGAAATATGACATGAAAAAGGTGGTGAAGGATACATTGGAAGACCCCCAAAGGGTGTCTATACTGATGACCAGACTGTCTCCTACAACTTTAATGGTGAATCTTCCACCTTATATGTGCTGGGGGAAACAATCCCTAGATGTTCGACAAACAATCCCTTTGTCAATTTCATTTCCTGGTCTGACAACAAATTTGATTAAACCAACAGAGTTTTGGACCTAATGGCCCACATGACCTCCAAGGAGTAAGAGCCCCCTGGACCACTAGCCTCAGTGAAAGCATGAGAAGAAAGAAAAGGGCCCTCAACTGTTGGGGATTCCTGGCCCTAATTCATTCCCCCAACATACTGAGATTCTTCCATCCTCAACAGTTTCCATCCCAGACCTCCTGAAAAAGGGGAGGAGCTTCAGAAGTCCTACCTTGTCATGTATCATGAATAAAGTACACTATATTCAGATAGAAAAATAGAAGTCAGGAAGAAGGCGGTAAAGGGGTTAAGCCAGGAAGGGAAGGAAGAAGAGAAAAAGAAAAGGAAATAGTTTGTGAACACTTAAAGTGAAAGTAGAGATCAGCTAGAACAAGGATGAGTAAACAAAGAATGAGTCAGGTAAGACTGGCTTCATTCTCCTTTCGACAAGAATTTTAAAAAGGAGGATTGTATTGATCCAGATTTAGCAAGGCATTTGACAGTCATGATAGAAACATAAACTGGATAATTGTGTAGGGAAATAGATCCATAAGTGCCTAAACAATTAATGGATTAAATCTTAGAGTATAGTGTTTTCAATGTCTCTTTTCTTTCTTTTTAACAATAGCTGCCGTATTTCAGCACTTACTATGTGCTAATCATTGTACTAATTCCTTGACCTGAATTTTATCCTCATAATGACCAACTAGAGGGGCGCCTGAGTGGCTCGGTCGGTTGGGCGTCTGACTTCGGCTCAGGTCATGATCTCACAGTCTGTGAGTTTGAGCCCCGCGTCAGGCTCTGTGCTGACAGCTCAGAGCCTGGAGCCTGCTTCGGATTCTGTGTCTCCCTCTCTGTGACCCTCCCCCGTTCATGCTCTGTCTCTGTCTCAAAAATAAATAAACATTAAAAAAAAAAAGAACAAAATAATGACCAACTAGAAAGATATTCCTCAAAATTTACATCACCTAAATTGAAACATTTGCCCAAGATCACCAAGTTATAGAAAGGATGTTTAATCTTCCCAAATTTGCAAATTACATAAAATTGGAGAAGGAACAAATATGTTAGATTACAGAAACAAATTCTAAAAGAATATAAACTTATTAGTATTGTAGATTAAATATAAAATTCATAGATATTTTATTTCTTAAACTCCTGGTGAGTCAGTAGTGTTGACCTGGCAGCTAAGAAAATTAAAGAGGTTCTCAGGTCATATTGCAAGATAAGACCACCTGAAGAAAGGGAGGTGGCCTGCTTGCTGTTTCAGTATTTTAAGTTACAAACTCTACATCTTATTATGGGATACATCTATCAGGATTCTTTCCCTTTGTTAACGAAAGAAACTCTTTATGCAAAAAAAAAAAAAAAAAAAAAAAGGATCTTTTGGTTTATAGATCTGAACAGAATTCTCAAAGGCCTGAAGAAAGAACTCCTAAAACCTAGAACAGAAATGAGAAATAACTTCTCAGAGCCATCAAAACTCTAGGTTTTCAGTCTCTCATCTCTATTTATCATTGCTTCATTTTGCACATTGGTCTCATCCTCTACTATTTCGTACAGGCCTTCACCACCTGTCAAAGGGGCGACCACCAACAGGCTCAGTTTAGCTGTTCATCTGAAAGATGAAGCTTTTTTTCACCAATCCCCAAGAAGAATCCTGACTTGACATACTGTAGTCGTAAGAAAACCTTTGTCCCAATCACTATTGTCAGGGAGTTGGGGTAATACTGTTGGCCATGATTTTGTCATATGATCACTCTTATTGTCAGTAGCTGCACAGAGTGTGGGATAGAGTAGAATTCATTCCTAGAAGAAAGAGAATGGAAGAGCTAGCTGAACACATCATATGCAATACATTAACTTTGAAAAATCTTTTTATTTCTTTTTATATTTTTAACGTTTATTTTTTAATTTTTTAAACATTTATTTATTTTTGACAGAGAGAAAGAGACAGCACATGAGCAGGGGAGGGGCAGAGAGAGAGGGAGACACAGAATCCGACACAGGCTTCAGGGTCTGAGCTGTCAGCACAGAGCCTGATGCAGGGCTCTAACTCACAGACCGCGAGATCATGACCTGAGCCAAAGTCGAAGTTGGATGCTCAACCGACTGAGCCACCCAGGCGCCCCTTAATGTTTATTTTTGAGAGAGACAGAGACAGAATGCAAGTGGGTTAGGGAAGGAGAGAGAGGGAGACAGAATCGGAAGCAGGCTTCAGGCTCCAAGCTGTCAGCACAGAGCCCGACTTGGGGCTCGAAGTCAGGAGCTGTGAGATCATGACTTGAGCCGAAGTCGGATGCTCAACCGACTGAGCCACCCAGGTGCCCCTCAATACATTAACTTTGGACATGTTCAGCGAGTAATAGGGAAAAGGACGAGAGGTGAAAGTCTGCACAATGAAAACAAGATGAAGAACTAGAGGCATATATTCTCAAAAAGCAAAGTTCAGAGAAGACAAGAGGATTGGTAAGAAAGAAAAAAGTGAATGGGTTCATGGTTCAAGGAATAGAATTTCAACAATCTTCATTGAAATAAAAGATCTATCTTTTAAAAAGATTTCAACTTTTCAAAGCTCAGAGCTGTCCAAAGCGCCTTTGGATGAAATAGGAATCTTTTTTTTTTTCAATATATGAAGTTTATTGTCAAATTGGTTTCCATACAACACCCAGTGCTCATCCCAAAAAGTGCCCTCCTCAATACCCATCACCCACCCTCCCCTCCCTCCCACCCCCCATCAACCCTCAGTTTGTTCTCAGTTTTTAAGAGTCTCTTATGCTTTGGCTCTTGTCACTTCCATTTTGAAGACATATATATTTGCCAGGTAAGTTACAGATGGTTTTTGAGTATCAGATGAACAATTGGACTAAATAACTTTAAGTAACAGAGAGGCAATGGCTAAAAACCATGATTTTAAAGTCACATATGAGAAATCAATGAATCAATCAATCTATGACATATGGATAGAAATCTAAGCTTTGGTACTCTGTCTACGTGATCTTGGACAAATTGCTTTTTCCCTCTTAGCCTTGTTTTTAAAATGGAAATTATTATTCTAATCTTTCAGGGATATGGTGACAGATACAAAGAATTCCTTGTTCATAGATAGCTCTTAATAAATTAGAATTTATGTGTGTAAACATGCATGCGCGCACACACACACACACACACACACATATATCCTGAGATTCTCTGACATATTGGAAATATGGAGGCATGTATAAACCCTTAGATATGCATAGATCATCACTCTGTAAGTACCTTTGGGTTTGAAATTAGAGAGACCAGGAGGGGAAAGGTGGCTGAGTGCATATACTAAGAAACTATCATGAAAATGGATCAGGACTGTCCAGCATCTTGGCATTTCCCATCTTAGAAGATTGGCATACATGTGGTAGATTTTGGAAATTTTAGATCAGCACATAGGGACTAAACATATATTTCATGAGGATCAAATGAGATAATACATGCAAAATTGCTTAGAATAATTCCTAGTACCCAGTTAGTGCTCAATAAAAATTCATTATTCTTTTAATTAAAAGTATATCATAAGGTCTCCTTCTAGTAAAATGTAAGCTTTTTAAGACACAGATAATATCATATTAATCATTTTCCCTAGACTTTATTATAATGCTTGGTGTTTTACAGACAGTTGCATAAAAGATGACAGAAAAGAAGTTATGGTTATCATGAAATAAAACACATATGAGGCTACAAAATAAAAATTCTGACACAAATATGAGTGGGCATTTACATCTGTAAGCTTGAAATAGAAGTGAGAGAAATGAACTCTAATTGGTAGTAGAAAAGGTGAAGTAAGTGTGGCAAAAAGGCTCAAAAGGTTAAAGGATCAAGTTATAAAATCCAGAGGCAGAAAAGTATGACATTCTAATTCTTTAAGTGTCCAAGACCAATATTTGTGTGACTCTAATCACAAATACACTAATCCCACGAAGATGTTCATTTTCCACACTTTATGACTGTAAAGCTTCTGATGCTTTCAGTATTTAATTTATTTAATCAATTTCAGTTAGACATAACACTTTCATGTTCATTGTATTTACTTTCTAAACCAGAGCTAGAACTATCAGCTAACAGGTCCTTACACCGGGCTCAAGTCAATCAAATTGCCCATCTTGTCCTTGTAGAATATTTTGTGTTTATCATTCTTGCTCTAAAGAAGGGTTTTCCAGTGTTTTTCGCTCCATGACACACATAGAACATGATAATAATCTTATTAGTATAACCACTGAACTAATGGAAGAAGCCACTAAGAGACAGTCAGTCCCCAGAGATGCAGCTGCACCAGGCCCTGCCCTACTGTCTCCCAGAGCAAAGGGGAACATTTCAGCAGACCTATAGTCATTTAGGGCTACCAGTGGGGACAGACCTTTCCAGCTGGTAAGCTCTGCCCTCAATTTTCCCTGTAGAGAGAGCAGTTTTTTTGTTTAAATAGATTTGTTTATTTTCAACAAACATTTAGGTTAGTTATCCTTCTAGGCACTGGGATGCTGTGAACAGGACAGAGTCCCTGCTCCCTGGAACACAAGCTGAGAGTGGCTATATGAACCAGCCCACTCTACAAGACTCAGGGGGCCAGGACTAGACTCTGCACCACCTGACACAATGCACAGTTTTTGCCAGAGAAAGGAATGCTCGAGGGTCTATACTATATAATTATATTTGTCTTTTCTGGAATGTCATTCATTGAAGAAAGTGACTACCAAGTTTTCTAACTTACAAGTTTGTCAGTTTGTACTGTATTAATTTGGAATGCGAGACAATTTTTCTTGGGTTAAAATTTGCACTTGAAATGTTTCTCAATTAGTGGGGCACTTTAAAAGAGAGGGGGAAACAGATTGCCGAGGGCAGTACAACTCTGATCCAGGCTTATCTTTTTGTGTGTAGGGATTTCAATATCTACTAACACCTTTTAGTGCAGATGACACTGTTACTTGCAGTGAGCTGGTTAGAAGAGGGAGAAGATAGATTGTCACCAGCATTAACCAGGTAAGAAGGGATCCTGTTATCACTAAGATGAAACAAGCTTGGCAGAAAGCACATTTAAAGGGTTTAAGAAAATAAAATTTTAATATACATGACTGCTAATTACAGAGGTGTTTTCAGTTTTCATTAGAGCTGTTCCCTGAGGATCTCTACTTGGGAACACTTTGTTAATGATTTATTTGCATCACTGTACATACTTGGAAATAATAATCTGTCTGAATTTATCTATTAAACAATTCAAACATTTTGCTAATTTTTCTGAGATGTGAAGAATGACAGATCATGGATTTTTTTAATGAATTGAAGGACTTTTTGTATCTTTGTATGTGGGTCCATGCAGACACCTGTCCATTCTAAATCTAATAACAGAGAGACAAATATAACAACTGTCACTGACTGTGGATTAAATAGTTCATATTATTCCTGTTACCTTTTTTTCTTTAAATGGTAGCAAGTAACTTGCTAAAGAGAGTAAAAGACAGGATTGAAATGTGATTCTACAGCCCTTAAACATTCCAAACTTTGTAAAAATTTGAAAAGTACCCAAAAATATAATTTTTAACTTACTTTTCAAAGATTTAATTGTTATTTTAGCATAAATATGTTAACTTTAACTTCCAGTGTTTAGATTGGAATATAATGTGTTATAAATACCTCCAAAAGCTAATCATTTGGATTAGATAATGATTCACATAATTTTACTAACAGAGCAGATTTTAGGTTTGATGCTAAAGTTTTCAACTGCACAGAAAAATGGAATATGAACTCTGTGAAAAATCCACAATGATAAAAGTTTGAAGGATTGCCATCTAGGTTTTGAATGTAGTCTTAAAAATAGGGCCCATCTGTTTTGAAGTAAGAGTAAAGGACTGTTAAAAGCAAGAACAGGAATGGTTAGTTTTTGAGTATCTACCATGAGCCAAGACATGGTGTTAGGACTCTACCAGTGCATGTTAAATTATATTGTGCAACTCAAATCACCCAGGGAACTAAATACAATGCCAATTAGGGTTCAGAGGGCCTGGGGAATATGAGACAACTTGAGTTGGTTTAAAGTTGGCCTGTGAATTCACAATTTTTCTCAACAAGCTCCCACAAAGAGTAAGTGCTCCTCAGACCATACTGAGTAACAAGGTTCTCCACAACATGTGATAGCACCTTCATGAGAAGATGTTTCTTGTTGCTCAGAAGGCAGAGTATCTCAACCAAAATCTCTCAATTCCGTAGAATATTCAAATTCATAGCAGAGGGAAGTCCTAGAAACACTGGCAGTTTCTACTATCCAGTCAATACCTCAATTCCTAGATGTGAGTTGAAAACAAAAATATGAGGAGAAAACTCCCAAGGATTTTTAAATACAATGAAGAAGAGATTTAAATGCTGTTCATATCATCTCAATTAGTTTGTGCTTTCTACTTTGCTCTTATGAAAACCTCTTCTGCTTCTAATACAGTTACTTCTCTTAACTAGTTGTGCCATTTAAGAAAAGAAAAAGAAAAAAAAATGACTTGAGAGAATGCTATGGCTAAAGAAATTATATCATTCCAAAACCATCTGAAAAAGGTATGGAGAATGTGAGCTATACTTAACATGACTTAATTTTTCCTGACCCCATGGCAGAGTGCAAGAGGGTGAAGTAATTGCTTTCTTCCCTACCTACTAGATGCTTAGTAGCTTACAGCTTACAGGGTTGCCAAGGTAACAATAACTTTGGTTAGTATCAGAGTAAATAAGAAAAATATATATTTTTCTTTTTTTTTTTTTTCATTTTCTGTGTTACCATGTTTCCTGGAATAGTAATAATGTAGGCCCCCTCCTTCCTCTCTCATCTTCCACCTGTTTTGTCCCACATCACTTCATTTAATGATTCGTTTTTCAGGAAAGGACATTACAAACAAGAAACATTCAGAATTATTTAACCTGGGCAGACAACAGGTCCAAGAAAGACAGCATTCTATCCACAAAAGTGTTTCATTAGACAAACAATGTGCTTGGCTGAGAAGTGGGGGTAGAAAAATATCATGAAAAGCATAAGGGAAAAATGCAAGAGCTGGCTGCAAAATTTCAGGCTCCAGAGCAGGGACATAACTAGGCAAACAAAATTCCAGATAACTAAAAGCCCCCACTTCACTGTTCCTTATAATATGAAATAGGCAATAAGATGATACAAAATAATGTCAGGGCAATAGGTATAATCCCTTAAATAGGTGAAATATGACTTTGTAGAGATTTGTCTGGTTTAGTTTGGATTTCATATTTATAGCTCCCAAACATCCCTTTTGGCATATCATTTAGTTCTCAGAAATATAATTCTGTCCCAAGGAAGGAATACCAGGAATTTCATAATAAATCATACTAGATTTATCAAATGAGAATACAATGCTCTTTCCTCCATTAAAAATTAATAATTTTATAATAGAAAACTTACAGAATACAAAATAGAAGTACTTAAACACATCTATATTTCCAAAACAATTATAATACTTCTACTTATATTTTTCCATTTATTTCCTTTCTAAGCATTTTAACAGTTAAGATCTATTAGTTGCATAATGTTGAAACTTGCTTTTTACTTAAAAATGAAATAAACAATATTTTATGTTAAAACTCTTCTTAAATGTGCTTCATGGCAATCATATGTGTTTATGTTAATTTATTTAACCATTTCCATATAACTGGATATTTACATCATTTAAACAATGTCCTTATTTTATTTTAAGGAAAAACTGCGTTGAACATCATTGTGTTTAAAACTTTCCCTCGTGGGGTGCTTGGATGGCTCACTCAGTTGAGTATCACCTCTTGATTTTGTCTCAGGTCATGATCCCAGGGTCTTGGGAGTGAGCCCTGCATTGGGCTTCCCACTGAGCATGGAGCCTATTGAAGATTCTCTCTCTCTCTTCCTCTGCCCCTCTCACTTGCTCTCACTTTCTCTCTTGCTCTCAAAACTTCCCCTTGTATTTTGGGTTTTTCTTTTATATATTTCTATAAGCAGAATTACTGAGCCAAAGAGAGTATACAGATTCTTTTTTTTTTTTCTCATTTGAGAGAGAGAACACAAGTGGAGGAGAGGGGCAGAACTAGAGAGAGAGAATTTTAAGTGGGCTCCCCACTCAGTGCAGAGCCTGAAACGGGGCTCTATGCCATGACCCTTGCACCATGACCTGCTCTGAAATCAAGAGTCCAGTGTTCAATGGACTGAGCCCCCCAGGCACCCCAATTTTAGATTCACAATAGGGGTTTTGTTTTTTCAAAATAATTTGTCATGTTATATGAGTTTTGCTTGAATGCATAAATGTGTATAGTCAAATCTTTTTTTTTAACATACAAAAATTGAGGCAGCTGAGGATAGCAGTGAGGAGCAACACATTTGTATTTAATCTACCTAAATTCAAGAACATCTAAATAGAAGTTTTTTAATTTTTTTCTTCCAGACCTATGAATGGCAAGAATCTATAAATCTAGGATTTATAACTATTGCAATAAAGTCTATTAATTGCATTTTATAGAAGAAAAATATAAAAGTTAAGAGAGAAAGATTAAACAAGTAGTAAAATCTGCTTCCCAAGTCAGTGCTATTTCCAATACCCAGTACTTCTGACTTCTGCATACAGACTTCAAATGTTGATTTTCTGATTCAACCTTCTACAGACTATTTTGAAACACATGCTTTATGTGATTTAGTATTTAAGTTCACTAAGCTTTGATGAGATAAATAGTGCTTTCCTCTTGGGAAACACAATGTCATGATGTCATTACCTACTCAATATTTTTTTTTCTCCTTTTTTTTGGGGGGGGGATAATGTCATGCACATGCAATTCTCTAAATCCTATAATAGATGCTTTTTTTTCAACGTGCTCTACTTCTATCTTTTATCATAAAAGCCTATTTGTTCACCTTCTGACAGCTCTCCACAGCTCATCACCCTGCCCGCTGCAGCTAAACCATGCAATTGTATGAATTTCAATATATAGAAAAAGATGAAAGATGGGGAAAGAATAGATAATAGATCTATGATAAGTCAAAGAATTAACAAAAAGGGTCAAATTACCTGAAGTTCAAATTAAAAGACATCAAAGGGAGAAAGCCAAGTACTAAAATAAAAGATAATAGAAGATGATGAGGGAAAAAATCATAATAAAAGGAAGATGATAGTTTGTAGCTGGGAATAGAAATTATAAAGAACTAGAAATAAATGGGTAAGATAGAATTAAAGGTATAATAATGAGAACTGAAAAATAATAGTGAATGTAGTGAGGGATAAACCTGTCACATTATCCAGGGAGGATGGGAATAGACTACACTGTTCCTGTGGGAAGTTTCCAAAGCCTTGGTTTGAGCTGTTACATTCAGATGTGGAGCAAAGTCTTGGGGGTAAAACATAAAGTGGAATACCATGAAAACAGGGTAATTGTAATGTGTCGAGCCAGTCTTGTGATTTAAAACAGTACAAGTGTTAGAAGAGTCATTAGGCTTCTTTTTCAATGAAAAGAAGCGTTCTACTTATAAATCTATTTGTCTTTCAATTCATCTTATTAAAACTAGATACTCTGGAATACAAATATATTTTTTTCTACATAATGTGTCAAGTATGTGCAGCTGCATGTATCTCTCAAAACATCTTTATTAGAACTGTGTGTCCTAAGGTTGTTTTTGTTGTTGTTCACATCAGCCTCCTTCACTATTCCCCAAATGCCCCTACTCTTGTGTTGCGTTATTTAAGAATTTCATTCTGACTTAATCTGATTGGTCATTTGACTACACAGCTTTTATAGTACAATTATATTTACAAAATTACCAAAATACATACAAAAAGCAAAAACATAGCCAGCAGTTGATTCCTTTGTAAATTATAGAGGTATACAAGGAAATTATTTTGTTTTATTCGAACATGGGCTTTTTAAAAAATCAAAAGACTTTCAAAAATGTACTATTTTATTATGCAGTGGAGAGCTGACTTGACCCATGCTGTGAAACTGATCCTGTTGGAATGGGGCAACTGCATTTCAACAAGAAACCAATGCAGGACTCTAGAGGTATTAAACACTCACTGTCCAGAATAAAATACATTCTTGGCTACAGTATAATGTACACATTGGGGTGAAAAAATGAATTAAAGAATTATTACTGATTTGTACTCATACCAAATCTAGACTCAGTCAATAATAAAGGTTATCAATACCCTCTAACTCCTGAAGTTCAGGAAAATTTTTGAGTGTCACACATAAGCCCTTAAAATAGTTGATACAGGAAATATTCCCCCCTGTATGTTCTTACCTAAACATCTGATGACAGCCATTAATTCATGAGCATGTGATATATGTGGCATTAGATCTGGCTATTGAATTACTATTATTCATAGAGTAATATCAGTTTCATTAACAAACATAATTGGTAAGATTGGTTTGATTTAATCACATGTAAATAAAACATAAAATGCCAAATACAGTTGAACTCAGCAAGACTTAAAAAAAAAACAAAACAAACATATTTGATCCTAAACTCATATTGGCCCACAGACACAACTAGATAATACCCATGTCAGTGTAAATAGCCCAGAAAACTACCGAAAGACTGGCAGAACAGACTCTCCACAGCTAAATGTAGAGAAGAGGTCATATCAAAGAGAGTAGGAAGGGCAAATACCCAGTCTGGATCTAAATAAACCATGGAAGTATCTGCAAGAGGGATGGAGGGATGTGTGGGCACAGAGAGAGGAGAGGAGCAGATCTTCATGCCAGGCATCCCAGGCATAGGGGACTGGGATGGAGAAGACAAATCCCCATATAATTTGGCTTTGAAAAACAGAGGAGGCTAACCATCAGTGGAGTTTAATACCTGGAACTTTAACAATCATCAGGCTCCCTTAGTATTGATGTGTGAGACTAAATAGACACCTCTGTGAAGGAGACAGCAATTACCAGCAGAACACAGGAAGGAAGGAAGCAGATCTGGAACTTGGATCCTACACCAATATTAAAGCAGAACACAGTGGATCTTGTGAGTTGACTTCCCAGTCACCACTTTCACTTCTAATGGAATTCCACATCAATACTAAGGAAAGAGAAGGCAAAGTCTTCTAAAATTTCCTATTCTTCTACTGTATTATAAGCACAAATTTCACATCCCAGTAGGATTATAAGCTCAATGAAGATACAGACCTTGTCATATAATTTCGTATCACATAAAGCCAATAGGTAGTAATATTAATAAAAGCTTTCCAACCTGAAAAATAAATAAATAAATAAATAAATAAATAAATAAATAAATAAATAAATAAAATAAAAATCATCAGGCTCAGCTCTGGGAGAGCCCGGAGGGCACAGTCCTCATTCTTAAGAGGATAGTGCAAGAAACAGCCCGACTAAGATACAGCATTGAAGAAGCAATTTGAAAAATGTCTAGGGTATATGGTGAGATTTACATACTAATCTCAAAGCATGTGCTGGAGGAGCAAGGGTGTTTGGTAAACTTTTTCAAAAACAAAAGAGCTGGCAGGCACCATTTCCTTCCCCTGTCACTAAGCCTAGATACACCTACACTTGTAGGAACCGGGAAAGTGCAACATTCTCCACCTAGCTTGCTAACAATACACCTTAGCCTGCGTGCTTCTATGAATCTGCTCCCTTCACCCTGCAGCCTGGCAGCAATTTTCCCAGACCCTGCAGGTCCTCTCCCTCAGAAGACCTGCACAGACCTTGCTAAAATCCCATGCCCTGCCCCACATCTTCTTGCAGACTTGCCCCCTTAATCTGCCTCTGGCTAGAGTGTATCCAAAGTGGTGCCACAAACCTGGGCCAGCGTCACTCCAAAATGACTCTTACACTGGGGAGACAAAAAGATAATAACACATACCAGTCTGACTGAAGCCTCAGCAATAGGCTGGGGACAGACATCAGCTGTACTGCAGGCCCCATCCACAAACAAGTCTGCTCAGGGGGCAACACAGGGAAATCATTTGGTGTTACTGATCTTTGGCAAACACAGCCCAAAACTGGCCCACTAACAACACAGGGATCAAACTCTGTCCATAACAGCCAAAGACAGCCATTGCAGATGACTGGACTGAAGTAAAAATGTCTCAGCCACAACTGTAGGGTGCATGTAACACACATGGGAGACAACCCTGAAGCACCAGTTCCTGGTGAATAGGAGACATTGCACTGCAGGGCACTATAGGGGCTTCTCTTCATAAGGCCACTACTTCCAAGAGCTGAAAGTGTAGCTGACTTTCTCAACACATCAAAACAGACACAGAGAGTTAGACCAAATGAGGAGGCAGAGGAATACATCCCAAATGAAGGAACAGGACAAAATCACAGCAAGTGAGCTAAAGAGAATGGAAATAAGTAATATGCATAATAGTGAATTTAAAGTAGTGGTCATAAAGATACTCACTGGACTTGAGAAAAAAGTGGAGGACCTCAGTGAGACTCTTAACAAAGAGATAGAAAACATAAAAAAGAATCATTCAGAGATGAAGAACTCAATAAGTAAAACTAAAAATAACTAAAACTAAAAATAAACTAAAACTAAAAATAAATAATGGACTAAAGAAAGCAGAAGAATGTATCAGCCATCTAGAAGACAGAGTAATGGAAACTAATCAAGCTGAAAGGGAGAGAAAAATAAAAAAAAATAATGAAAATCGAATAAGTGAACTCAGTGACACCATCAAGCATAAAAACATTTGCATTACAGGGATCTCAGAATGAGAGAGAAAAGAGGGGATAATTTTTTTTGAAAAAATAATAGCTGAAATCTTCCTGAATCTGAGAAATAAAATAGAAAACCAGATCCAAGAGATACAGAGAACACCAAACAAAATCAGTACAAGGAGGTCTACTACATTTTAGTTATTAAAATGGCAAAAAGTAGTGATAAAGAATTTTAAGTTACATAGGAGGGAAACCCCATAAAGCTATGAGCTAATTTTTCAGCACAAACTTTACAGGCCAGAGGACAGTAGCATGATATATTCAAAATGATGGGGTTGGGGGGCGGGGGGACAACACACAGCCAAGAGTGGGTAGAGTACTACCATGTAAGGCTATCATTCAGAATAGAAGAAGAGATAAAGAGTTTTCCAGAAAAACAAAAGTTAAATGAATTCATGGCCAATGTTAAGGGGGACTAGGCTGGAAAGGAAAGACCATAGCAGGAATAATAAAAGAATCAAAAAGGTAATAAAGTTAAATATATCTATAAAAATCAGTAAAGGAGGGGCACCTGGGTGACTCAGTCAGTTAAGCATCTATCTTCAGTCTAGGCCATGATCTTGCCATTCCAGAATTTGAGTACCACATCAGGCTCTGTGCTTATAGCTCAGAGCCTGGAGCCTCAGATTCTGTGTCTCCCTCTGTCTCTCCCCTTCCCCAACTCACACTCTGTCTCTGTCTCTCAAAAAAATATATAAACAAACATTTTTTACATCAGTGAAGGAATTCACAAAATAAAAGGATGTAAAGTATGATACCATATACCTAATATGTGAGAGAAAAAGAAGTGAAAATTTAATGCTTTTAGAATGAATTCAATCTTAAGTAACTAACAATTTAATATAGACTGTGATATGCACCCAATGTTATATAAAAACCTAATGGTAAGTACAAATCAAAAAACTGGTAATAGATATGCAAAAAAAATTAAGAAAATAAATCCAAGTATATCACTAAAGAAAGCCAGCAAACTGTGAGAGTAGAGAGAAAAGGAACCAAAGAACTATAAAAACAACCATAAAACAAGTAACAAAATGGCAATATGAACATACTCATCAATAATCACTTTTTTTTAATTTATTTTTTTATTTTTTTTAACGTTTATTTATTTTTGAGACAGAGAGAGACAGAGCATGAACGGGGGAGGGTCAGAGAGAGAGGGAGACACAGAATGTGAAACAGGCTCCAGGCTCTGAGCAGTCAGCACAGAGCCCGATGCCGGGCTCGAACTCACGGACCGCGAGATCGTGACCTGAGCCGAAGTCAGACGCTCAACCAACTGAGCCACCCAGGCGCCCCTATAATCACTTTGAATGTAAATGAACTAAATGTTCCAATCAAAAGAAATAGGGTGACAGAATGGATAAAAAAGCAATGCTCTTCTATATGCGGTCTACAGGGGACTTATATCAGACCTAAACCCACACGCATATTGAAAGTGAAGGGATGGAAAAGAATTTATCTTGAGAATGGAAGTGAAGAGAAAGCTAGTGGTAGCAATACTTACCTTGGACAAAATGGACTTTAAAACAAAGACTAATAAGAAACAAAGAAGGACATTATACAATCATAAAGAAAAAAAATCAGCAAGATGATATAACAATTTTACATATTTAAGCACTCAACATGAGAGCACCCAAAACATAAAGCACATATTAAAAACAAAAAGGTGAAATCAATAGTAATACAATGAGTGTGAGGAATTTTAACATTCCACTTACATCAATGCATAGATCATCCAAATAGAAAGTCAACAAGGAAATAGTGGCTTTGAATGACTCATTGGACCAGATGGATTTAGCAGATATATACAGAACATTCTATCCTAAAACAGCAGAATACACATTCTTTTCAAGTGTACATGAAACATTCTCCAGAGTAGATCACATGATAGACTACAAAACATATCTCAACAAATTCAAAAAGATTCAAGCTATAACATGCATCTTTCCTCACCTCAACATTATGAAACTAGAAATCAACCACAAGAGAAAATCTGGAACCAACACAAGTACGTGGAGGTTAAATAGCTTGCTACTAACGTCAACCAAGACATCAAAGAAGAAATAAAAAAAATACATGGAGACAAAAATGAAAACACAATGGTCTAATATCTTTGGGATGCAGCAAGAGCTGTGCTAAGACAGAAGTTTAAAGCAATAAAGGACTACCTCAAGAAGCAAGAAAGATAACATATAAACAACCTACACTTACACTTAAAGGAACTTAAAAAAAAAGAAAAATAAGCAAAACCCAACAACAGTAGAAGTAAGGAAATAATGAAGCTTAGAGCAGAAATACATGAAACACAAATTAAAAAAGAAAAAGAATAAAACAAATTAATGAAACTAGGAGCTGCTTCTTTGAAAAGATCAACATAATTGATAAACCTTTAGCCAGACCCAACAAAAAAAAAAAGTGGGGAAAATGGATTCAAATAAACAAAATCATAAATGAAGGAGGAGAAAAAACAACAAACACCACAGAAATACAAAGCATTACAAGAGAATATTATGCAAAATTATGTCAATAAATTGAACAACTTAGAAGAAATAGAAAACCCCTACAAATATATAACCTCCAACATTCAACCAGAAAGAAATAAAAAAAATTGAACATGCTGATTACCAGCAATGAAATTGACTCAGTAAACAATTCCCAACAAACATAAGTCCAGGGCCAGATGGCTTTACTGGTGAATTCTATGAAATATTTGAAGAGTTAATGCCCCTTCTTTTCAAGCAATTGCAAAGAATGGAAGAAGAAATGCTTCCAAATTTGCTCTAGGGGGCCAGAATTACCCTGATACCAAAACCAGATAAAGATACTACTAAAAAAGCAAACTACTACAGACCAATGTCTCCAATGAACATAGATACAAAAAATCTCAACAAAATTTTACAGGAAACATACTTCAACATAATAAGGCTTTATATGAAAAAATCCACAACTAACATAATACTTAATGGTGAAAAACGAAGAGCTTTTCTGAGAAGGTCAGCAACAAGACAAGGATGTCCACTTTCACCACTTTTATTCAAGATAGTGTTAGGAGTTCCAGCCACAGCCATCAGACATACATACATACATACATACATACATACATGGCATCCAAATCAGTAAAGAAGAAGTAAAACTTTCACTATTTGCAGATGACATACTATACATAGACTACTCTAAAGACAAATCAAAAAGCTATTAGAATAATGAATTAAGTAAAGTTGCAAGATACAAGATTAACATACAGAAATCCATCACATTTCTATATACTAGTAATGAGTAGCAGAAAGAAATTAAGAAAATCCCATTTAGGAGCGCAACAAAAAGAATAGTATACCTAGGAAGAAACTTAACTAAGAAGTGAAAGACTTGTACTCTAAAATCTATAAAACACTGACAAAAGAAATTGAAGATGGCACGAAATGGAAAGCTACTCCATGTTCATAGGTTGGAAGAACAAATATTGTTAAAATGTCCATGCTATCCAAAGCAACCTACAGATTTAATACAATCCTTATCAATATACCAATAAGCATTTGTGACAGAACTTGAAAAAAATCTTAAATTTTGTATGGAACTACAAGAGACCCTGAATAGCCAAAGCAATCTTTAAAAAGAAGATCAAAACTGAAGGTATCACAACCTCAGACTTCAAGATTTATTACAAAGCTGTAGTAATCAAAGCAGTATGGTATTGGCACAAAGATAGACACATACATCAACAGAACAGAATAGAAAGCCCAGAAATAAACCAATGATTACATAGTCAATTAATCTTCAACAAAGCAGGCAAGAACATGCAATAATAAAAAGTCTCTTGAACAAATCGTGTTGGGAAAACTGGACAACTACATATAAAGCATGAAACTGGACCTTTATTACACCATACATAGAAATAAACTCAAAGTGGGTTAAAAACCTAAATGTAATTCCTGAAACCATAAAAATCCTAGAAGGGAACACAGGCAATAATTTCTCTGATATTGGCCATAACAATTTTTTTCTAGATATTTCTCATGAAGGAAGGGAAAAAAAGCAAAAATAAAAAAAAATTATCAGGACTATATCAAAATACAAGGCTTCTGTCCAGTTAAGGAAACAATCAAACAATCAACAAAAATAAAATACACCCTACTGAATGGGAGAATATATTATGATGATATATATGATAAAGGATTAGTATCCAAAACTTATAAAGAACTTATACAACTCAATACCCCAAACAACAAAGAATCCAATTAAAAAATAGTCAGAAGACATGAACAGACATTTCTCCAAGGGAGACATACAGGTGGCCAACAGACACACGAAAAATGTTCAATATCACTCATCATCATGGAAATGCAAATAAAAACCATAATGAATTGTCACCTCACACTTGTCAAAATGGCTAAAATCAAAAACACAAGAAATATGGGGCATGTGGGTGGCTCAGTTGAACATCTGACCCTTGATTTCAGTTCAGGTCATGATCCTGGGGTCATGGGATCATGCCCCATGTCAGGCTTGGTGCTGAGAATTTAAGATTCTCTTTCTCTCCCTCTGCCCCTCTTCCCTGCTTGTGTGCTCTCTCTCTCTAAAACAAATAGGGAATAGAGGCACAGAAAGATGAAATATACAGATAGATGATAACAGCTATAGATATATGCAGATGTAGATACATAGATATATACCACATGGTTAGATCCCTTAATATCTACATATCCAAAGAGAAACACAAATGTTTTAAACAGACTCTGCAGAAGAAATATTAATGCCCAATAAACATTTTTAAAAGAAGAATCAAAATCACTCTTAATCAGCATCACTCAAATAAAAATAATTATATCTATTTAGTAATGACTAAATTAATCTTAGTAACTACAATTTTGGCAGGTACTTGGGGAGATGAGCATTTTCATATCCTGTTGGTGAGAATGTGTCAATTGGTAAAATATACCTAGATAATAGTTTTTTAATATGAATCAAAATTTAGATCCAGAATTTTTTACTTCTAAAGAATTATCCCTATAAGATCACTGATATATCATATAAAATTGTATCACAAGTATGTTTAGTATTTATCAAACAAAACTTGGACACAAGCTAAATGTTCATCCACAAAAGAAGAGTCTAATACAACACATGTTATCAAAAACATCCTATGAAGACATAAAAAAAAAAAGAATGACACATATGTATGTTCATTTACAGAGAAAAAAGTCAAAATGTGAATGAATAAAATATTTCATGACAATAGTTATAATGATGTTTTTGTAGATAGATACCTAGGAAAATCTCTAAAATATGTTTTACATTTTACACTGAGTGCTACAGTTTAAAAACTTTGAAACGTCTTATACTTTGAATTTTCCACATGAATGAACAAAAAAATCTGTTCTTTTTTTTATTTTGGAAAATAATAAAAATAAAACACAATAATAGCATCCATACTCTGCATGGTAGTCAAGGAGGTAGAGATTGGAGGAGCAGGTTTTAGGAGACCAAGAAGAGAATTTACATTTTAAATTTTAAGATGTGTACTTATCAGAGATTAATTTAACTTAAAGAGAATAGTAAAGGTACTTCCAAGGAGGAAGAAACTGACACATTTAATCAATAAGGAAAAGAATGCTGAGATTGTTCAATTAAACACAAAACTTGTTAATCGTCTACAGTCCAATCAAACCATAATCTTTGGGATTATCTTTTCTGCTGGACAGAATTTACCTGTTTTTCTGTCACACAAAAGTAATTTGAATCTATTACTTTTCTATAATGTGACATTATAAAGCTTGGGCTCTAGCCATTAGAATATGATATGTTAAAACTCCCTCTCCCTAGAGCATCAAATGTTTCTAAGGCAGGTTTGTTAGGCAATGGTATCACAGGGAATAGTCTTTCTAGATAATTTTACTCAATGGTATAGCAGAAATGATGAAACAATCTTGAGCTGAAGAGAGTCCCTTTTTTTCTATCTTTTTTTCCCTATTTTTTTAATAACCTCCCTTTATTCCTTTTTGTTTTTCAAATTTTGCCTTAAAATAGCAAACATTTTATTAAATGTTTTATTAAATATTTATTAAATTAGCTCAATTTTGTATGTCAGAAATCCAGGAAGAGTTTAGCTAGGTAATTTGTTTCATGTGCCATCAACTGAGGTTACTTGATGGTACTCAGCTAGTAGCTATGCTACTCTGGAGGGTCCAAGATGACTTTGTTCAAAATTTTGCTTGCCCAGATTGGCTAGATCTTCCTTGCTCTCCCCATGTGTCCTTTCAATGTGCTCTCTTTAGCAGGAGGTGTGAGGGTCAAATTAGTTATATGGCAGCTCAGGTCTTCCAGACACCAAGATGGAAGTTGACTGTCCTGTAAGGTTGGCAATGACATAGCATCACATATGCCATACTCTACTGGTCAAAGCAGTTATAGGCCGGTATAATTCAAAGGGAGAAAAATAGGGGCACTTGGGTGGTTCAGTTGGTTGATCGTCTGACTTTAGCTCAGGTCATGATCTCTCAGTTTGAGAGTTTGAGCCCCTCATCAGCCTTGCTGCTGTCAGTGCAGATCCCACATTGGATCCTTTGTCCCCCCTCTCTCTGCCCCTGCTCTGCTTGCACTCTCTCTCTCTCTCTCAAATATAAATAAACATTTAAGAAAATTCAAAGGGAGAAAAATAGACCCTATCTCTCCATGGAAGGAATGTTAAAAAATTTATGTCCATCTTTTAGTTATCACGATATGTTAAATTTTAATCATTATATTAACAAGATAAGCTATAGCTTATAGATTCAATATAAATTGTTTCTATACATGTGAGACAATTCAGTCCCTGAGTATTAGACATGGTTCTCTTGTTTCACAGCAAACCTAGTGACTTAAAAGTTTTGAAGTGTTGCTACTATTTCTCAAATACCATCTTTCATAGAATATTTTAGAAATTATATTTTTAAATTTCCGTGTAACATTTAAAATGTGTTTGGTAACTTTTTTATCATAGAAAGAGAGGGAATTTTTCAGACCATATATTTATAATTAAGGATTATAATATGTACAAATATCTAATTATTTTCCCCAATTCTTAGTTTGCCAGTACTGTGTGAACATTAGGGCATTGCAATGCTTGGAAAAGCACTCTTTTCTGGGGGCACATTTATTTTCAAAGTTACAGCAATCTGGTATTTAACTTTCAGAGTTTACTTACATAAAATCTTGCTCAGAACCCCCACTACTACATTCTTCAGAATGTTTACAAGGAGCCTCAGCATGGGTATAAAATATGCTATCAAACACAGAGATGGCCTTGCCTTGTTGTGAGTTTCAGAATAAGCTGGGAGTCATATAGATGAAATGTTCTGGTCACACTGGAATACCATCACACTCAGGTAGGAGGAGTATGTGGCCAAGGTCTTGCCTCTCTCTTTCTGAGACTTCGTGTGTTTGTAGGACAGTAAGAAACATAGGTAGAAGTCAGAATGACAATAGGCAGTAATAATATCTGGGACCAACAAAACCACATCATATATATAAGGCTTCTCATGGGAGAACTTTAGAAGAGCTTGTACCTCACAGAATACGTGGTTAATTTCCTCAGCTTTATAGATGAGGAAATGCAAAATTTGGTGGTATGGGCCAAAGAAGACAGTTATCCTCTAGTCCAAGACCATACTGCAAGCTGTTGGAAGACTTGATGACTCACTCATGAAGGGTGGGTCCCCTAAAGCAGTTTGCCACATCATGTCATGAAAAGCCATTTGAGTGATAAGGACACACTTGAACATCCCAAGAGCCATAAAAGAAAATACGTGAGCTTTGAACCCAATATGTGATAGGTTTCTTCTTCTAAAGAAAAAGTCAATAATATCCATTTTAGAAACAGAAGTGGCTATCAGAGCTAAATCAATTTGAGCTAAACAAGAAGTATATAGATTTATGAAGTCAGGAATCTTTCCAAATTAAGAAAATTAGGATAAATGTCCCTGTGAGGACCATACTGTATACGTAAGGAGAATTATAAAGATGGAAAAGACATTTCCCATTCTGGGTAAGACTCCTAGGAGAATATAATCAGAAATCAAAGTTTAATTTTCATTTTTTATGATTCTAGTTGTTCTTCCAATCCATGCAGCTACCATTTCTGGTGCTTTTAATTGCTTTGTGCTGGTCCCTATTTCCATATGGCATCATTTTCCTTCTGCCTGAATTACCTCCTTTAATATCTCTTGTAATATGTGTCTTGTGGAAATTAATTATTTCAACTTTTGTGTGGCTGAAAGAGTTTTTATTTTGGCCTTATTTTGAAATACATTTTCAAGAGGTATAGAAATCTAGGCTTAAATATTGAAAGATGTTGCTCTACTGTCTTCTTGTTTGGATTTTCTGCCAAAAATATTCTGTCTTCTTTTTGCTTCTCTCTCTGTAACATGTCCTTTATCTCTGGCTGTTTTTACAATTTTCTTTTTATTATTGGATTTAGACAACTTGATCATAGTCTATTAATGAGGGTTCTCCAGAGAAACAGAAAAAGATACTTATTATGAGAAACTGGCTCGCATGTTTGTAGAGGGTGACAAGTCCCAAGATCTGCAGGGTGATTGAGCAAGCTAGAGACCCAGGAGAGCCAATGGTTCTTGTCCAAAGGCCAGTGGAGACCCAGGAAGAGCCAATGTTTCAGTTTGAGTTCAAAGACATGAAAAAGCCAATGTTCTAGTTAGAAGGCAGTCAGGAAGGAAGAATTCTCTTTTATTTGAGAGTAGAATCAGCCTTTTTTATTCCATTAAGGACTTCAACTGATTAAGAAGACCCACATACATTAGGGAAGACAATCTGCTTTGCTTAGACTACAATTTAAATGTTAATCTTACCCAAAAATACCCTTCTAAAAACACCCAGAATAATGTATGACCAAATATCTGGATACTCCATGGTCTAATCTAGTTGGCAGATAAAAATTAAACATCACAATGTGTATTGGTGTAGTTTTCTTCATGTTTCTTATGCTTGAGGTTCATTAAACATCTTGCATCTCTGGGTTTATAGCTTTCATAACATTTAAAACATTTTTGGCCATTTGTCCTCAAATATTTTTGTGCCCACTCTTTCAGAGACTCCAATTAAATGTATAATAGACTAATTAAAGTTGGCGCATAGTTTACTGATGTTCTTTTCATTTAAATTTTTTTTCTCCATGTGTTTCATTTTGGATAATTTCTATTGTCATATCTCCAAGTTTACTAATCTTTTATTCTGCAATGTGTAATATGTCATTAATCCCACTTAGCACATTGTTTATCTCACACTGGCTTTCCATTTCTAAAAGTTTGACTGGGTCTTTTTTTATATTTTCCATGTGTCTGCTTAATTTTTTTAAATTAGTTTATTTTGAGAGAGAAAGGGAGAGAGTGTAGAGAGGGGCAGAGAGAAAGAGAGGGAAGGGAGGGAGGGAGGGAGGGAGACAGAGAGAGAGAGACAGAGAGAGAGAGAGAGAGACAGAGAGAGAGAGAGAGAGATCGAATCCTAAGCAGGCCCCACAGTCAGCTCAGAGCCCAATGTGGGGCTCAAACTCATGAACTGTGAGACCATGGACTGAGCTGAAATTAAGAGTCAGACACTCAACCAACTGAGCCACCCAGGCGCCGCTCCTATTAATTTTTTTTAAGTTATGGAATATATAGCTAATAACTGTTTCATATATTTCTGCTAATTCTAACTAACACAGATTTGAAATAGTTTTGGTATTTTTTCATCATGATTCATATTTACTTGCATACCTGGGAATCTTTGAGTGGATACTAGACATTGTGAGTTTCACCTTGTTCAATACTAGATATTATATTTTTAAAAGCAATGTTAATCTTTGTTCTGGGATGCTTGATCTCTTTGGAGTTTTCTTTTTAAGATTAGGCAGGATCTGAGCAGCATTTAGTCTAGAATGAAATATTCTCCACTACTAAGGCAAGATCCCTCTGGGAATTTCTCCAGTAGTCTATCAATCATGAGGTTTTGTAATCTGGCTGGAGGCAACAGACACTACTCCCAGCCTTGTGTGAGTGCTGAAAACTCTTTAATATGTTCAACTGGTTCTTTCCCTGGACTTGGGTAGTTTCCTCACAAGTATGTACTGATAAATATGCTCAAGTAGTCTGCGTCTCTGGGATTTTCTCTCTCAACTTCTCTCCGTAGTACTTTGTCCTCAGAATTTTAACTTTACCTCTACAGATACTCAAATCAATTCCCTCAGCTCTAAAATAGCAAACATTCTCCTAAATTATTCCTCATTGTGCTTTGGCCTAGAAACAATTTCTGGCCAGTAACCTGGGCCAATCATGTATCTTCTTTCCCACATCTGGAGGGGGTGTCATTCTCTTTTGTTGACTGACCTCCAGTGTTTATAAATCAGTTTTATATTCTCTCTCTTCCTCTTCCTCTTTCTCTCTTTCTCTCTCTCTCTCTCTGTCTCTCTTTCTCTCTCAGTGGGGGAGGGAAATGGAAGATAGGTAAATTCAGCTCTATTATTCTATTTTGCCTGGGAGCAGACCTAAGTTATAAAAAGAAATTAAAATAAATAAAAATAAATGGGTGATCTTATAAAGTAAATGATCATCAGGATTTTTGCACGTGTTCTTTTGTTTTTTAATAAAATATTGCATCAGATGCTGGAAGTTTCCCAAAAGGGCATTATGGTTATTTTGCTATGATAATGTGATTAAAAATGGGAAGATATTGTAGAAAATAATATAATGCATATAAAGGGGCCTATCTTAGGTTGTTTCAGGAAAATTTTCCACTTTTTGAGTCAGCCTTAAAACACAGAACAATAATTTTTTATCCATTTTGGTGACACATGCCACTGAATCAATAGAATATCTTAAAATTCTGTGAGCCAGACTAGCCTTACCTTTCTTTCTATCATATCCCAACTCTATAATGTATTAGAGGTACACAAAGGAAAGGTACTGATCTTCCTCACAAGTATAGAAGGCAAGATGATGGTCAGTTACTATTTTACAAGTATAGACTCTTTCTGTAAGTTATTTACATCACACAAGATAAAGCAGGGTTATGCAGAGGTTACGAAGTTTAATCCTGAAAGTTTGGATATGCATCCTCTCTTCTACTCACCACAATTTTTGCAGGAACCTGTAAAGAGGGAAACTTACGTCATGTATTTTGGATGTAGAATAAGTGTCAAGATAGTAGTAGACACAAGGAAAAGCAAAAAACATAGAAATTTGCCTGTGCAACATCTCAGTCTTGGCACTTATGCAATGATATCAGTATAACTGAATATAATATAGAAATACAAAATAAACAATATTTGTTTGTACTTCTCTGTAAAAACATAAGGATCTCTCATAAAAAATACAGGAAGCTTTTGAATTCACTGAATTATCATGTGAACACAGAATAAAGGAGAAGGTTTCTTATCAGGTGACTTAGAGTAAAAATCAAAGATATTTTAGGCCTTGATATGAACACTAAAACCATATGTAAAAACCCAGTGGGCTCACTTACACTGTTGACTGAGTTTGGGCTCAGTTCACTTATCTATATGAGTAAGTTGTACCAAATTAAATCAACCAGTTAGCTTTCCTGCTTTTCTTTAGTTCTTTCCTTCTTTCCTTTTAGTTTCCTTCCTTCTCAGAGCAGCATGAAGAGCGTAGGCTAGCAAGTTATTTATTTGTTTGAAATTTTCATTTGTTATTCCACAATACAGCTTTTAGAGCAACACAAATTATCTTAATTTAATTTAATCAATGCTAAGATTCATGCCTTAAACACCATAGCATAGCATATATCATTTTGTGGATGTGCTATGGAATGAATATTTGTGTTCTCCAAAAATTCATATGTTGAAGCCCTAATCCCCAACTATAATGATAATTTGAGGCACTTGGAAAGTAATTAGGTCATGAGGACCCCACCTTCATGAATGAGATTAGTGACCTTATAAAAAAGACCTAAAGACATGAGCAATCTCTCTACTATGGGAGGATATAGCAAGAAGGTGGCCATATACAAACCAAGGAGGGCTTCACCAGACACCAAATCTTCTGACACTATTATTCTGAAATTTCCCATCTCCAGAACTGTGAGAAACAAGTGTTTGTTGTTTAAGCCACCCAATCTCCAGTAATTCATTATAGCAGAGTAAGATAATTAAGATGGGGTGTGTGTGTGTGTGTGTGTGTGTGTGTGTGTGTGTGACAGAGCTGGCCACATAATTTTTGAGGTCCAGTGAAAAATGGAAGTGCAGACTCCCTGTTTAAAAAGTATTAAGAATTTTAAGACAACAACAGCAGAGCAGTAACCCAAGCATGGGCCCTGTGAGATTGCATAGACTGCATGCCCAGGAATCTGGCCCTGGTGGGAAACCCAGATGACCATGACCAATGCAACAAAAATAAACTAAACAAGAACACCTATACTAAAATAAATATATGCTAGAATAAATCTATCTGAATGATACAGTAATGATCCAACCCCCCCCCCCCAAATCCAGAAAGATAGTATTCTCCTAATCTTGTGGTTACTAACCTCATTAACAAATTGATGTGAAAAAAAATTCAAAAATTAATACCAAGAAAATGATTAAAAAAACGTAATTCAGAAAGTGGGGAAAAATGGTATTGGGCCATCTTTTTTTCTTTTTATCCTTTTTGAGCAATGGCTTTGAGATTAAATTGTAACAAAAGAAGAAGCAAAACAGGTGGAATTTAAGGGACATTCAGGATTATGTAATTACCTCTGTAGCTGATGAAATGTAAATGCTTAAAGTTTGCAATGTAATTACAAGGCAATTATGGAGAGAAGGGCTGTTTTGTTCACTCTTATTTCAGGTACTATGGAAAAAAGTTCGTGTGTCAAAATGTTAACTTTGAGTAAGTTAATTGCCACTCTGAAAGCTAAAATAAGATATTTCAGTGTCTTGCTGAAAAGAAAAGAAAAGAAAAGAAAAGAAAAGAAAAGAAAAGAAAAGAAAAGAAAAGAAAAGAAAAGAAGAAAGGAAACTACAATTCTTTTTGATTTCTTAGTTGAGAACTAAACCATTTCCATGATGTAATAGGACTGATAAATGTAATATTGGCAATGCAAATAAAGTAGGTAAATCTTTTCTTCATGAGGCTAATTCTTTGGTAAATGCCTGCTTCATCACCTAGAGAAGTGTAGTATAGAATAATACCTGGCTCTGTTGAGGATGACACTAGAAATTAAACAACTAACCACTTCAACCTGTTTGTGATCAAATTATTATAAAATAATCCTAATCTTTGAAATTACTTTATGATGCTTATTTATCATTTTCATTCCAAATATTATTAGAATTAATATAGCTTGGGAATCAGCACTAAGCCAAAATGACTTAGTGCTGTGACAAGCCACCCAGTATGTTCTTGTTTTATGATAACAGCAGGTAATTGAGAAGGATTTTGTTTTTTTTCATGACCATGCAATCTTTTATGGTTTCTAATTGGCTTTAACTCATAAAACATAGAGCTTTGGGGATTTAATAGACTTAAATTCATTATTGACTACTTAGGAGATGTATAACCTTATAGAAGACACAGTCAGTCTCTGCATCCATTTTAATATTTACCACATATGGTCCAAGTTTTATAAATGTTATTGCTATTTCTATTTTTTGGAGTGGAATAAATTGACTTTATTTCTTAATATATAATTTATTAATCATATATCTGTATACAATATTGGCTTCAATATGTAGCATGTGTATATATTTATATATTATATATAAATATATATATATTTATAATATATATATTATATTATATATATATGCAGATCCCATAATGATGGCAAAACATAGGGGAAAATATTTATTACATCTTTGAGAGGAAGTACAGGCCTTCTGTAAGGATAAAACTCTGAGTATCCTTGCCAGAAAATGTTAGTATACCCTTCCAGGTATATTACATAAATGGGTTATTAGTGGGAAAATCAATATTCTTTAAATTAATCCACATTTATCTTAATTTCAGTTGTTGTCATGAAACCACTAGAGAAAACACGAAAGGAAAAAAAATGTAGTAAATCCCATTTTAAGAAAACAATATTTTAATTACGATTATGGTATATGTTATCTCTGTACTAAAATAGCCAAAGCATTTTATCTAACAGAACTGAACAATTATAACTTTTTGAATGTAGTTTTTGAGCAAGTTGACACTCTGAATGAAGCATTCTACATTTTCATTGGGACAGAACAAAAATTCACAGGCAGAAACCTCTGCAGGAACCAGTACTAGAGTAAGAAAACACTGAACAATAATTGACAAACTGCTACAGATTCAACAAAAACAAATTTGAATGATTAAATATCTAGGGAAACTCAGTCATAGGGGAGCCTCCATGCTCTTATGAGTTTGGAGAATTGGTCACATATTCTCACAGTGAATATCAGAAAAATCTGCTGCGTCTGGTAGGGAAAGGGGAAATGAAATCATTTTGAAATATACCAGAGCACTCTACTCTTAACAACCCGGCCCTACAGGCAAACTAGTTAACTAGAGCCTAACCTGCTGGGATATTATCAGAGCCTAATTGACGTGGGGAAAGGGACATAATTAACTCCATTTGGCTCTAGTATTTCACATGGGAGAAGGAAAGTATCCAAATACAGCCCACTCTACTGATCCTATCCCACCTAAGGGGGTAAAAAACAAATGAGGAGCACTTCTGAAGTCCACAGTCCAGAGGCAAAAGCTCACTGAAACACTGAACCTAATCATAGAACTAGGGAATGCTCTCACTCCTCCCACACCTCACAACCATATTCCTAAAGGTTTATTTATAGTAGTTCCTTTTAACCAGTACATCATGTCCAGCTATCAAGAAAATAAATTACAAGGTACACTAAAAGGCAAAAAACAAAACAAACAAACAAAAAAACATAATCTAAAGAGATAGAGCAAGTGTCAGAAGCAGATTTAGATATAGCAGGGATGTTAAAATTATTAGACCCGAAATTTAAAACAACTATAAATAATATGCTAATGGCTCTAATGGATTAAGTAGACAGTATGCTATAACTGATGAACAATGTAAAAAGAGTGATGGAAATTATAAGAAAGAACCAAAAAGAAATGCTAGAGATAAAAAAAACACTGTAACAGGAAGAATGCCTTTGATAGGCTTATTAGTAGATTGGACAGAGCTGAAGAAAGAATCTATGATCTTGAGGATATATCAATAGGAACTGCCAAAACTGAAAAGCAAAGAGAAAAAAAAAAAAACAATTATGAAAAGGACGAAAGTCACAAATGACTACTGAAGACTTCTGGGACAACTACAAAAAGTGCACCATGCACATCAAGAGAATGCTCTAAGGAGAGGAAATAGAGAAACAGAAGAAAAGTTTAAAACAATAATGACCAAAAATTTCCCCTAAATTAATACCAGATATTAAACTATAAGTTGAGGAAGTGCAGAGAACGCAAAGCAGAACAAATGCCACAACCCTCCCCCCCCAACACACAAAAGACAACAACATCTAGGCATATAATATTCAAACTATGTAAAAACAAAAAGAATCAATCCCAGAAGAAGACAGGTAAGATATACACCTTACGTACACATGAGCAAAGATAGAATTAAATCAAACTTCTCCTGAAAACCCATGAAAGCAAGAAGAAAGTGAGGTGAAATACTTTAATGCTGACAGAGAAAAAAAAAAAAAAACAAAACAACACCAAGCAAGAACTCTATACCCTGTCAAATTATCCTTCAAAATAAAAAAATAAATATTTTCTCAAACAAACAAAAATTTAAAAAATTTGCTCCCAAGAATGCCTTTCAAGAAATGTTAGAAGTTCTTTAGAGAGAAATAAAATGATATAGATAAGAAACTCAGATCTACATAAAGTAAGGAAGAGAATTAAAGAAGGAATAAATGAAAAAAAAATAAAATGGAAACTTATTTTTTTCTTATTCTTAAAAAACAGAAAACAGTTTGTTCAAAAACTATATATATAATACTTGAATATAAGAGTGTGTGTATACATACACACTTATACATAAGTGAAATTAATGACATTAATAAAACAAGGGATAAAAGGGAGGAATTTGGATTATTTTGTTATTATACAATACTCACATGACCCATGAAGGGATATAGTGTTATTTGAAAGGGGACTTAGATTAGTTGTAGGTATACATTGCAAACTCTATGGCAGCCACTAAAAGTAAAAAAGGTAAAAAGAAATGCAACTGATATGCTAACAAGGAAAAGACAATTGAATTATATGAAATGCTCAGTTAAAACCACAGAAGGCAGAGAAAGAATAAAAGACAAAAATAGAAACTAAATAACAAAAGCAACTAATGTAAAAGTAAAAAAATACGGTGGATATTAATCCAGCTATACCAATGATCACCTGAATGTCAGTGGTCCAAATGTACCAATTAAAAGACAAAGATCTTGGGGCGCCTGGGTGGCTCAGTTGGTTGGGCGTCCGACTTCGGCTCAGGTCATGATCTCGTGGTCCGTGAGTTCGAGCCCCGCGTCGGGCTCTGTGCTGACAGCTCAGAGCCTGGAGCCTGTTTCAGATTCTGTGTCTCCCTCTTACTCTGACCCTCCCCCATTCATGCTCTGTCTCTCTCTGTCTCAAAAATGAATAAATGTTTAAAAATAAATAAATAAATAAATAAATAAATAAATAAATAAATAAAAGACAAAGATCTTCAGAGTGGACCAAAAAAGTAAGACCTAACAACATGTTGCATACAAGAAACCTACTTTATTTTATTTTTATTTTTTAAAGTTTATTTTATTTATTTTGAGAGAGTGTGAGTGGGGGAAGGGCAGAGAGGGGAGAAAGAAAGAAAGAAAGAAAGAAAGAAAGAAAGAAAGAAAGAAAGAAAGAAAGAAAGAAAGAAAAGAAAAGAAAAGAAAAGAAAAGAAAAGAAAAGAAAAGAAAAGAAAAGAAAAGAAAAGAAAAGGAAAGAAAGAAAAGAGAAAATCTCAAGCAGTCTCTCTTCCATGAACCATGAGATCATGACCTGAGCTGAAATCAGCAGTTGGATGCTTAACTGACTGAGCCACTCAGTCACCCCACAAAAAAATGTACTTTAAACATAAAGACACTTATAGGTTAAAAAAATAAATGAACTGAGAAAAATATATTATGTTAACAACTAATCAAAGAAATCAAGAGTAGCTGTATTAAATTCAGATACAGCAGAGTTCAGACATGAAAAGCTATCAAGGATAATGAGAGGTATTACCTAATGAGTAAGAGGTCAATTATCCAAAAAGACATAACAACTTTTAATTTATATGTACCTAAAAGTGTCAAAATACATGAAGTAAAAATTAATGAAACTACATGGACAAATAGATAAATCCATTATTATAGCTTGGAATTTCAACAATCTTCTATTAGAAATTGATAGATCGAACAGGAAGAAAATCAGTAAGAATATAGTTGACAGAACAGTACCATCAATCAATTAGATATAACTGACATGTACAGATTACATCATTCAACAGTAGAGTACACATTATTCTCAAATTCACATGGCACATTCACCAAAACAAAACATACTTTTATAAATGTATACATAATAACAAATTTAAAATATCAGAAATCATACAATGTCTGCTGTAAGGACACAATGTATTTAAACTTGAAATCAGTAATAGAAAGATAGCTGGAAGATTCCAAAATCCTTGAGAGATTAAACAACATACTTCTAAGTAACACATAGATCAAAGAAGAAATCTCAAGAGAAATTTAAAAAGACTTTAAGTTAAATGAAATGAAAAACACAACTTATCAGAATTTATGGAATGCAGCAAATGTAGTGTTTTGATGGGTATTTGTAGCATTAAATGTATATATTATAAAAGAAAAAAAAGATGTAAAATCAATAAGTTTACATCTTAGGAAACTAGAAAAAGAAGAGCGAATAAGACCCAAAGTAAGCAGAATAAATAACACAAATTACAACATAAGACAATGAAATTAAAAACAGAAAGTCAATAGAAAATCCACAAAACCAAAAGTTGTTTTTTGAAAGTTTAATAAAATCAACAAGACAACTAGACAGACCATCTAAGAAAAAAATGAGGGAGGCCACAAATTATTAATATCAAAAATGAAAGAGGGGACATTATGACAGATCCCATGGACATTAAAAGTATAGTAAAGGAATACCATGAACAACTCCATGTCCACAAATTTGTTAACTTAGATGAAATGGACCTATTCCTTGAAAGACACAATCTCTGAAGCTGATAAAAGAAAAAACAGACAATTTAAATAGGCCTATATCAATTAAGAAAATGAATCAATAATTAATAACCTTCCAAAATAGAAAGCATTAGGCCAAAAGGAGTTCACTGGTAAATTCTACCATCAGAAAAGTTGTACCAATTCTCCACAACATCACTGAGAAAAAAAATCAGAAAGAATACTTTCTAATTTATCCTATGAGGCAAGCATTGCCCTAATACCACAACCAGACAAAGACTTTACAAGATAAGAAAACTACAGGCCAAGTTATTATTGATTTCTCATAAATAACCATAAAAAATTATGAGAAAAAGGAAATCAGTTCTAAGGAAGGAATGAAGAACATAGGACATTACAAACAGATAAATATAAAATCCTTTTTGTTCTTGTAATTTCTTTTAAAGATGATTGTTTAAAGATATAAGAAAGGGGTGCATGGATGGCTCAGTTAGTTAAGCATTAGACTCTTGGTTTTGGCTCAGGTCATGACCTCATGGCTTCTTCATAGGTTCAAGTCCTGCACCCGACTGTTTGCTGGCAGTGTGGAGCCTGCTTGGGATTCGCTCTCTGACCCTTGACTACTCACACTGTATTTCTCTCAAAATAATAGATAGATAGATAGATAGATAGATAGATAGATAGATAAATAAATAAAGTAAAAAAAAGATATAAGAATAACATTGGTGAGAGAGGCTTTGTAATAGATGTACAAGGAAAAGATAACAATGATAGCAAAAATAAAGAGTGGTGAATAAATGGAAATATACTGTTTAAAGTGGACAATATTTAGTAGGAAATGTGCAGTGTCAGGTATAAAGAAAGAAGTATGAGGTGGTAAATAATATGGATTCTGAATGGCCTTTGATAAGAATGAAAATTTTGAGACCTACAGCAAATAATAAAATAAGGAAAAGATAAGAAACAGACAAAATAAAATGAAGTAAAATAACTTTTTGCTTTTATTTGATTTTGATTTGATAACTAAAAGAAGTCAAGAAGGGAGAAAGAGAGGAATAAAAAAATGGAAAAGTGAAAAACAAGTAACAATGAGGCACACTCAAACCCAATCACATAGATAATGACATTAAATGTAAACAGACTAAAGAATGATTAAAATGAAGAAAATGTCAAGAGTGAAATAGCAAGAGTAAACTATATGTTATTTATGAGAGATGCACTTGATATCTAAAGACATAAATATATTGAAATAAAAAGCTGTTATGGGAGCTTTTTCAATACCAGAAGTATATTATGAAGTAAAGATTTAATGTAATCCCTGTCAAAATACCAATAGCGTTTTTCACAGAACTATATTAATTCTAAAATTTCTATGGAACCACAAAAGACCCTGAATATCCAAAGCAATCTTGAGGAAGAACAAAGCTGGAAATACCACAGTCATACATTTCAAGATATATTACCATGTTGTAGTAATCAAAACAATATGGTACTGGCACAAAAACAAACACATAAGGCAATAGAATAGAATAGAGATCCTCCAAAACAAGCCCATGCTTAAATGGTCAATCTATAATAAAGAAGGCAAAAATATACAATGGGGAAAAGATAGTCTTTTCAATAAATAATGCTGGAAAACCGGACAGCTAAGTGAAAAAAGAATAAAACTGGACAATTTTCTTATATCAGACACAAAAATAAGTTCAAAATGGATTAAAGACTTAAATGTGAGACCTAAAACCATAAGACTCCTAGAAGAAAACATAGGCAGTAATTTCTTTGCCATAAAAACATTTTTCTAGATAGTTTTTTTAGTCAATAGAAACAAAAGCGTAATTAAACTATTGGAACTACACCAAAGTAAAGAGTGTTTGCACCATGAAGGAATCAATAAAGCAAAAAGGCAATTTACTGAATGGAAGAAGATATTTGCAAATGATATATCTGATATTGGGTTAATATCCAAAAATATATAAATAACTTCTAACGCTTAACACCAAAACAATAAATTAATAAATAATCCAATTAAAAAATGGTCAGTGAAACTGAACAGGCATTTCTCCAAAGAAGACAATACAGATGGCCAACAAACACATGAAAAGATACTCAACATCACTTATCATCAGGGAAATGCAAATATAGCTCCTTATAAACCAGAGGCAGAAGAAACATTCTCAACTCATCTTATAAAGGCAACATAACTTAAATATAAAACCTGACAAAGATATTACATAAGGAGAAAATCATCAGACTAAAACTAAAAAGTCTCCAAATAATATTGCAAACTGTTTTCTCAACAAAATGTTAGCAAATTAAATCCAGAATATTATAATATTGAATCCAGCAACATATGTAAAAGGATTACACATCATTTCCTAATGCAATTGATGGCACTAATGCAAGGATGGTTCAACATTTAAAACTCAATCCATGTAACTCACTACCATAACAGAACTAAAGAGAATAGTCAAATAGTCATCTCAAACTCAACACCAATTCATGAGAACATTTTTAAGAAAACTAGCAAAAGAAAGAAGCCTCTCCAACTAAACAGCATTTAAAGAAAAAAAAAAAAAAAACTATTGTTAATATCATCCTTAATGGTTGAAGACAATGTTTCCCCCCTTAGAAATAGGAACAAGGCAAAGATACTGCTCATTCTCACCACTTTTATTAACTACGGTACTGGAAATGTAAGAAAGAAAGAAAAAGTAATAAAGAAACATGAAGTTAGGACAGGAAGACATATGTTAATGTACTTACAGATGACATGATTGACTCTGTAGAATATTCTGAGGAACATAAAAAAACAAACTTCTTGAATGCATAAACAAATTTAGCAAGATATCTCACAGACTGCACAATAGCCAACACAATTATGAAAAAGAAGGAAAAAAATGGAAGCTTTTAAGCTGATTTCAAGTCTGTAATTATAAAACGTGTCAGCTGTTGAAGCCAGAACAGGTATGAAGCTAGAGCGGTGGAAGAAAATAGAGACTTGAGGAAACAATCAGCACATATATGGCCAATTGATTTTTGGCAAAGGTGCCGATAAATTTCAATGGTGAAAATACAGTCTTTTCGATAAAGCGTTCTGCCAAGACTGGATATTTGTTTAAAGACAGAACTTTGACTCCACCCTCACACTCTACATAAAAAGTAACCTGAAATGCAATATAGAATTAAACACAAAAGCTAAAATTGCAAACCTTGTAGAAGAGAGCACAGGAAAAAATTTTTCAGCCTTGTATTATGCAAAGGTTTCTTGACAGCCAAAAAGCAGTATTAAAAAAGTAATACGATGAATTCCATTGAAGTTTAAAATTTCTACACTGCCAATGACATCATTGAGGAAAGAAGAAAAGGCAAGTCAAGACCATTAGAAAAGATTTGTCACATATATGTATGTGTATGTGTATATATATATACGTATATGTATATATACGTATATATATATATATACGTATATATACATATATATATACGTATATCGTATATATATATATATTGCAAAAATGAGTAAAGGAAAACTTCATTCAAAATGGATTCAGAAAGTCCTGAAGGGGGATCTCTCACTCATATACCACTTGTCAAGCTTACTTTATTATCCCAGCAAAAGGAAGATTTTCTCCTTGCTCAGAAACAACCCAATCAATAAGAATGCTGCAACTCAGCCAATGAGAAACTACCACAACACCGAATTCTCCTAACTTCTTCCTTTCCTCTAAGAACACTCCTTTGTTCTCCAGACTTGCTTATAGTTGGCCATAGTTTGCATGTCTTAAATGGCAATTCCTCTGCTATTGCCGACAAACTCATTTTGTTAGCAAACTAACTGGCTATTTTAAGGTTGACTGTATATATATATATATATATATATATATATATATATATATATACACACACACACATATATATACACACATACATACATATATACATACATACATATATACATACATACACACTCTCTTACAAGTGGTAAAGCAATTTATGCAAATCTATAACCTTACGACGTAATAAAATGAAGACAGACAACTCAATAAAAAATTCACAAAATATTTGAAGGAAGATATAAAATGACCATTAATTAAATGAAAATAAGCTCAAAATAGTTAATGATCATTAAAATGCATATTAAAACTACTATGAGAGATCATAAATGGATGCTGCACTTTGTCAAATGCTTTTTCTACATCTGTGGAAATGATATGGTTTTTCTCCTTTCTTTTATTGATATGATCTATCACATTGATTGAATTACAAATATTGAACTACTCTTATATCCCAGGAATAAATCCCACTTGATCATGGTGAATGATTTTTTTTATGTATTGTTGGATTCAGGTTGCTAATATTTTATTGAAGATTTTTACACCTATGTTCATTAGAGATACTGGCCTGGAGTTCTCTTTTTTTAGGGTAGTCTTTATCTGGTTTTGGTATCAGGGTAATTCTGGCCTCATAGAATGAATTTGGAAGCTTTCCTTCCTATTCTATTTTTTAGACTAGTTTGAGAGAGTAGGTACTAACTTTTCTTCAAATGTTGGGTAGAATATTGTTTGAGTCTTATCTCTCATTACTTTTTTTCTTTTGATGAGTTGGGCTAAAGGTTATCAATTTTGTTATCTTTTCAAAGAACTAGCTCCTGATTTTATTGATTTTTTTTTTTAGTTTCTATTTTCTATTTCTCTATTTTATTCATTTCTGATCTAATCTTTATTATTTTCTTCCTTCTACTGGTTTGGGGTTTTGTTTGTTCTTTTTCTAGCTCATTTAAGTAGAAAGACAGGTTGTTTGAGATTTTTCTTGCTTCCTGAGGTAGGCTTGTATTGCTATAAACTTCTGCATCAGAATAGCTTTTGCTCCATCCCAAAAATTTTGGACCACTGTGTTTTCATGCTCATTTGTCTCCATGTATTTTTTGATTTCCTCTTTGAAAAACAAATACCATATGATTTAACTCACCTGTGGAATTTAAGAAACAAAATAAACAAAGAAAAAAAAGAGACACAACAAAAACATACTCTTAACTATAGAGAACAAACAGATGGCTACCAGAGGGAAGGTGGGGGGGGAGGGGATTGGTGAGATAGAAAAGGGGGATTCAGAGTACACTTAACATAATGAGCACTGAGTAATGTAGAGAACTGTTGAATCACTATATTATAAACATAAAACTAATATATGTTAACTATACCAGAATTAAAATTTTAAAAACATATATGTAACAGATATAAAACTATCAAAAGTAAATACACCAAAACACTCATAGGAAAAAAAAAACTACTATAAGATACTAATTCATACTTAGTAGAATAACCAGAATCAAAAAGAGTAGCAACGTCAAGTATAATTAATGACACAGAGCAAGCAAGGCTCTCATACATAGCTGGTAAAGGTGAAAAATTGTACAATCACTTTGGAAAGTAGTATGGCAGCTTCTTGAAAAGTTGGTTATACATTTCTTATATAACCTAAATTCTATTCCTAGATACTTACTTACTTGACAGAACTTAAAATTTACATATAAAAAATTCATAAATAATTATGCATAGCAATTTTATTCAGATTAGCCAAAAACTAGAAAGAACATAAATCTCAGTTGATAATGGGAAAAAAAATTGTGGGATATTCATACAATATGAGCATTTACTCATCAATAAAAAGGAATAAACTACTGATGCATGCAATAACATGGAAAAATCTCAAAAACAACCCAAATTATAATCCCCATTGTTATGTTGATCAGGTAATTTGATATATCAATATATCAGGTATATAGCAACAATCAGAAAAAAATATTCACATATTATCAAGTATATTTCATTATATCAACTACAAAAGTTTTATTTACATGGTTACTGTGACACAATCAAAGTCCCTTGGTATATTTTCTTCTATCTACCTCATAATTCACATCAATTATTAATTCCTCTTCATATCATGCACCACCCACTTCCTCTTTGACTTTGTTCTCACCCACTGTGTGTCTTAGGATACTTCTCACAGTATGAATTTGGAAGTCAAGCACTTCCTGTTCTGTCCTGTTTGACTAAGTCCAAAGGGAAGCACCCAAATTAGCCAAGATGCTCATTTCCCACCAACGCTGACAAAGGTGTCTGCCGCTGAGAGACAGCTCAGCTACTCAGGTGGGAAATATTGCTACAGATCAGACAGCTGCTCTCCATGCCAGAACAAACAGGTGCAGATTTTATTGAAGCAACAGAAGTGAAATAAACAAGTCAAAATAGAAATCCACTCACAAATGCAAATTTCCCAGAGTAAAAGCAGGGAAGTGGACTTTCAAAGTAAATAACAAAGTGCCCTTTCCTGATCTAGCTCAAAATCATGCCACCTGTTCCCCACAATATTCTATGGTCTTAGAGCTCTTATGGCATTTCTGCCCAATAATAGTTTCACTGACATGTGGTTCTCTTCTGAGAACAGAAATGGGCTTACATAGAAAGAGGTACAACTTTGTAACACCTATTCATTATTTTGGAATAGAGAGATAAGGTGGTAAATTGAGTAAAAAAAAAAATGCCACAGCATTTTACAATGTCTATTATCAAGTGAGAAAATCTTTATTTTTACTCCTTTAATCTGGATTTGGCATTGTAACTTGGTTTAGCTAGTAAAACATTAGCAAGCATGATGCAGCAGAAGCTTGAAAAGTGCTTGTGCCCTGGGACTTACTGTTTCTGGAACCCATTTGCCATGTGAAAAAGCTTGAGTTAGCCTGCTAAATTACATGCAGCATATTCGCCCTAGCCAATAGCCAGACACAGATAGGCCATCCAGGATCAATCGACTCTCCTATGATTCACAAGCTAATTGCAGTGGATTGAGTGAACCCAGGCAAGGCTCAACTGATCCCTGTCCAAATCATTTACTCACTGAGTCAGGAGCTAATAAATTATATTTGCTGTGTTTGTTACACAGTAACATTTGACTGATACAGATGGTATAGCCAGCTCAAAGCTGCAGAGATTAAAGTGAGAGGGATCATTTTCTGTTGAGTTCTGAGTCATACTGCAGATCATATTTCTTGCCAGAGCAGTGACCTGATTCCTCATAACACCGAGTCTTATGCTAACTCCAGAAGGTTGAAGACAAAAGGAGTCTGTAATACTGCCTAGTATCATGTACCACACCAAAGAAAACTTATGCTGGATTTTTTTTTTTTTTACCTTTCAATTTGTGTTGGCATGTTGTATACACATCTCCAGATCTGATCTCAAAATAGGCATTTGAAAAAGTGAATCTGTGAACTACAGAATGCAAAGAGATCTATGTGCCTTTCATGCAGTATCCCTGGAGCCCACCACATTTAATTATAACTAAAATCAATTGCATATTCTTCCCAAAGAGTTCATTTAAAAATCAGGTACAGAAATCTGCCAGTTGTGGGGAGAACCTATATAATATAGAAACATCTAGACAGAAGGGAAGGAAAATTGAGGCCATAACTAAATGAGGTGCCCCAGAACAGGATTCAATGTATCCGGGGTCTAATCTAAGAGTTTGCATTCCTAACAAGCTTCTAGGGGATACCATTCCTGCTGTTCCATACATCATACTTTAAGTGGCAGTTCACTGGGTATCTCCTGGTCTTTGAGCAGCTTAAATGACCTTGACAGAATTTATACTGTAGTAATTAGACATTCATTATTGGATATCGAAAGTAATATTTTATTGGAAAAATATACTTACGTGCATAAAACCCCCCAAAATATAAGACTCAATGAAAGATCCTGATTTCTTTATTCTATAAGTGACTTCATAATGAGCATTTTCTTAACTCGGGGCTTATTTCTGTTAAAATCCAACTTTCTATGTTGTTTCTCTGGAAATGTTGATAACTTGATGAAATGATACCTGTATAATATGGACATCAGAGGTTTTTATTTTATTTTTCACCTTCATTGTATCTTTTTTTTTAATGTTTATTTATTTTTGAGACAGAGAGAGACAGAGCATGAACGGGGGAGGGTCAGAGAGAGGGAGACACAGAATCTGAAACAGGCTCCAGGCTCTGAGCTGTCAGCACAGAGCCCGATGCGGGGCTCGAACTCACGGACCATGAGATCATGACCTGAGCCGAAGTCGGCCGCTTAACCGACTGAGCCACCCAGGTGCCCCACCTTCATTGTATCTTAAACTTATTTTCTCCTCAATATTTATCAGATAAAGGTTGATATTTTGGGAGAAAAAATACTTCTGGTGTTCAAGTGTCGTCTGTCTGCATATCTACTACCTCTGGAAGCACGAAGTGCCAACGTTTTCAACTTAAAATCTGTAATATGTAGGATTTTTCTTCCTACTTTGCTAACATCTCCTTAGTTTAGGATAAATAATTTGCTAAATCTAAACTCACAGATTTCTACATTGTTTTAACTACCTTGTTGGAAGACTATTAAAATAAAACACTTGATTCCTGTTGGTCTTTCATTTTTTTCCTTGGAGGTTTCCTAAAGAAGACAAATGATTTCCTAGAAATCTTATTACTATAAAAATTCTTGCTTGTGTGCTAGAAGTACCATAGAAAAGAAGACCCATTCATAGACTTTTAATATCTGAATATAAGCATTATGTTTCAAACTTTCCACTTCCTACCCATGACACAACGAACAGCTTAGTTTAGCCTTTCTTAAACTTGAAATTACTCATTTGTAAAAAGGGATAACATCTTCTGCATAGCTCTTGATACCCAGTAATTGCTCTTTTTAGAAAACTGTAGCTGTCTCCTTACTTTTCAACATTATGTCATCTGTGGCAACAGAGAATGAATCAACTTCCTCTTTTGCAGGACAGCATTTCCAGTGTTCATTCATTTATTTATTAATTCAAAAATATTCACAGAATACTTAGTTCTGGGCCAGGCACCATATATGAAGTCTAAACATATGAACAGGTGCAATTTTTGCAGTTAAGTGGGGATTTAAATGTATAAAGAAAAAAAAAGCAACACAGTGTTGTCTTAGTTTGAGCTGCTATAACAAAATACTCTAGACTGGGTGGCTTAGAGAACAAACCTTTATTTCTCCCTTCTTGAGGTTGGGAAGTCCAAGATTAAGGTGGAGGCAAATTCAGTATCAGAAAAGGCCTTCCTGCTGGTTTTCAGATGGCTGTCTTCATGCCGCATCTTCACATGGTGGAAACAGAAGGTTCTGGTTTCTTCCTCTTATAAGAGCACAAATCTCATCATGGGGGTTCTATTTTCATGACCTTATCTAGACCTAATTTCCTCCCAAAGGCCTCATCTCTAAACACCATTACACTGGGGATTAGAGCTTCAATATATAAACAATGAGGAGACAGAAACATTAAGTCTATAGCAAATGTTAAAATGTGATAATAAAGGAATGAGTCAGGTACTGTCATAGCACAGAAGAAATATAATCCAGACTAGAGATAGGAGGAAAATGCTGTTATAGTTATTTTTCTGTGTCCACTTGACTGTGCTTAGGAATGCCCAGAAAGCTGAGGAAAAAAATATATCTGGGTGTGTCTGTGAAGGTGTTTTTGGAAGATACTAACACTTAATCTGTAGACTAAGCAAAGAAGATCAATCATCTAATTTGTTGGACATCATCTAATTTGTTGAGTGTGTGAATAGAACAAAAAGGCAAAGAAAGAGCAAATTATGCTTTGCTTGAGCTGAGACATCCATCTTCTGCCCTTAGACATCAGTGCTCAGATTCTCTGGCATTCAGACTCCGATTAGGATTTATACCATTGGCTGTCTGTTTTTCAAGCCTTTGGGTTTAGATTAGAATAATACCACTGACATTCCTGGGCCTCCAACTTGTAGATGGCAGGTATGGTAATTCTCAACCTCCATAATCACAAGAACCTGTCTCTCTTAGTAAATCTCTTTCTATATATCTATATCTATCCCAGGGGTTTTGTTTCTCTGGGAAACCCTAACTAATAAAAAGACATTCCAGACAGAAAAGACAAACAACAGAACTGTCATTTTCAATTGGCCAATGCACTACACTGCACCTTGCTAGCATGATCTCATTTAACTTCCAGAACACATGGTGGAAAAGATATGACTATTCCTAGTTTACAGATGAAGAAGCTGAGATTTCAAGAAATACGTGAATATTGTCAGATAACCAGTAGAGCTAGGATTTGAAATCAGTTCTTCAACTCTAAAGCCCAGATACTAGTCTAATCCAATATGCTTTCAGTGCATGACACAAACTTTTCTAGGCTATGTGCAAAGAAATATAAGCAGTTGGACATTTCTGGAATACAAATATAAGTCAGAGACTCAACATGAGAGCACCCAAATATAGAAAACAATTACAAACATAAAGAAATTTATTAATAATAATACAATAATAGTAGGGGGTTTTAACACCCCACTTACTTCAATGGAAAGATTATCTAAACAGAAAATAAACAAGGAAACACTGGCTTTGAATGGCACACTGGCTGGGGCACCTGAGTGGCTCAGGTCATGATCTCACTGCTTGTGGGTTCAAGCCCCACATTGGGCTCTATGCTGACAGTTCAGAGCCTGGAGCCTGCTTCAGATTCTTTGTCTCCCTCACTCTCTGCCCGTACCCCACTTGCACTCCTTCTCTCTTTCTGGCAAAAAATAAACAAACAGGGGAGCCTGCGTGGCTCAGTCAGTTAAGCGTCCGACTTCAGCTCAGGTCATGATCTCACAGTTTGTGAGTGCAAGCCCCACATCAAGCTCTGTGCTGACAGCTCAGAGCCTGGAGCCTGCTTCAGATTCTGTGTCTCCCTCTCTCTCTGACCCTCCCTCGCTCACACTGTTTCTCTCTCTCTCAAAAATAAATAAACATTAAAAAAACAGATAAATAAACAAAAAAGTCTTAACAAAAAAAAGAATAAGTGAATGGCACATTGGACCAGATGGACTTAACAGATACATTCACAGCATTTAGTGAATATATCTCAAACAGTAGAATACACATTCTTTTCAAGTGCAGATGGAACATTCTCCAGAATACATCACATGTTAGGTCACAAAACAGGCCTCAACAAATACAAAGAGATTACAGCCATACCATGCACATTTTCTGACCATAGTGCTATGAAAGTAGAAGTCAACCAAAAGAAAAAAATATGGAAAGACTATAAATACATGGAGGTTCAATAACATGCTACTAAACAATGGAGGGATCAACCAGGAAATCAAAGAAGAAATGTAAAAAATACATGAAAACAAATGAAAATGAAAACACAAAGCAGCAAAGGCAGTCCCAGAATGCAAATATATAGCAATACAGGGAAACCTCAAGAAGCAAGAAAAATTTCAAATAAACAACCTAACCTTACATCTAAAGAAGATAGAAAAGAATGACAAACAAAGCCTAAAGCCAGCAGAAGGAAAGGAATTATGAATATTAGATAGAACAGAAAAAAATTACAAGAAACTAAAAAACCAAGGATCTGGTTCTTTGAAAAAAACAATAAAATTGATAAACCTCTAGCCAGACTTATCAAAAAGAAAAGAGAAAGGACCCAAATAAATAAAATAACAAATGAGAGAGGATAAATAATAACCAACACCACAGAAATACAAACAATTATAAGAGAATATCATGTAAAAAAATATGCCAACAAATTTTACTGCTTAAAAGAAATGGATAGATTCCTAGAAATACAGACATTACCAAAAGGAATCAGGAAGAAATAGAAAATTTTAACAGACCAATAACCAGCAAAAAAACTCTCAACAAACAAAAGTCTAGGGCTAGAACTTTTCACAGATGAATTCTATAAAAAATTAGAAAGAGTTAATACTTATTTATCTCAGACTATTCCAAAATATAGAAAAGGAAGGAAAATTTCCAAATTCATTCTATGAAGCTAGAATTATCCTGACACCAAATGAGCTAATGACACTATAAAAACAAAACAAAAGACAAAAAACAAATAAAACAAAAACCTACAAGCCACTATCCTTGAAGATCATAGATATAAAAATCCTCAATAAAATACTAGCAAACCAAATTCAACATTCAATACATTAAAAACATCATTCACCATGATAAAGTGGGATTTATTCCTGTGATGCAAAGGTGGTTTAATATTCACAAATCAATCAACATTATTCATTCTATCAATAAGGGAAGGATAACCATATGATCATTTCAATAGATGCAGAAAAAGTATTTCATAAAGTGTAACATCTATTCATTATAAAAAAAAACCCTCAATAAAGTAGGTTTAGAGAGAACATAGTTCAACATAATAAATGCCATATATGAAAACCCCACAGATAATATCATCCTAAATGGGGAGAAATAGAGAACTTTTCCTTGTGGTAAGGAACAAGACAAGGATGTCCACTTTCGCCACTTTTATTCGACATAGTACTGAAAGTTCTAGCCACAGGAATCAAACAACAAAAAGAAATAAAAGGCCTCCAAATCAGCAAGGAAGAAATAAAAGTTTCAGTATTTACAGATGACATGATACTATATGTAGAAAACCCAAAGACTTCACAAAGAAACTATTAGAACTGATTTTTAAAAAAGTTCAGTAACAAAACCAATGTATAGAAATCTGTTGCATTTCTATACACCATTAATGAAGCAGCAGAAAGAGAAATGAAGAAAATAATCCCATTTACAATAGCACTAAAAATAATACCATACCTAGGAATACACCTAACTAAAGAAGGGAAAGAGCTGTACTCTGAAAACTATAAAACACTGATGAAAGAAATTGAAGATGACACGAACAAATGGAAAGACATTCCTTGCTCATGGATTGAGAGAACAAATACTGTTAAATTGTCTGCACTACCCAAAGCAATCTACACCTTTAATGCATCCCTTTCAAAATACAAACAGTATTTTTCAGAGCTAGAACAAACAATCCTAAAATTTGTATGCAACCACAAAAGACCCTAAATAGCCAAAGCTAACTTGAAAAGAAAAACAAAGCTGGAGGCATCACAATTCCAGGCTTCAAGTTATATTACAAAGCTGTAATGATCAAAATAGTATGGTAGTGACACAAAAATAGACACACAGATCAACATAGATCAACAGAACAGAATAGAAAACCCCAAAATGAAACCATTACATGGTTAATTAATCTTTGACAAAACAGGAAAGAATATCCAATAGAAAAAAAATATAGTCTCCTCAACCAATGGTGCTGGGAAAACTTTACAGCAGCATGCAAAAAAATGAAACTTGACCACTTTTTACACCATACACAAAAACAAATTCAAAATGGATGAGATATCTAACTATGAGCCCTGAAACCATAAAAGAGAACACAGGCAGTAACCATTTGACATTGGCCATAGCAGCTTCTTTCTAGATATGTCTGCTAAGGCAAGGGAAACAAAAATCAAAAATAAACTATTGGGACCACATCAAAATAAAAAAGCTTTTGCACAGTGAAGGAAACAATAAACAAAACTAAAAGGCAACATATGGAATGGGAGAAGATATTTGCAGACGACATATCTGATAAAGGGTTAGTATCCAAAATATATAAAGAACTTATAAAACAAAACACCCCAAAAATAAATAACCCAATTAAAAATGGGCAGAAGATATGAATATAAATTTTTCCAAAGAGGACATACAGATGGGCGATATACACATGAAAAGATGTTCAACATCATTTATCATCAGGGAGATGCAAATCAAAACTACAATGAGATATTACCCCACACCAATCAGAACGGCTAAAAATAAACAGCCCAAATGTCTATTAACTGATGAATGCATAAGGAAATTGGTGTATACATACACACACACACAATAACACAGATGGAGCTAGACAGTATTATGTTAAGCTAAATAAGGCAGTCAGAGAAAGACAAATACCATATGATTTCACTCATATGTGGAATTTAAGAAACAAATGAGCAAAGGAAAAAAAAGAGAGAGAGATAGAGACAAAACAAGAACCAGTCTCTTAACTATAGAGAACAAACTAATGGTTACTAGAGGGGAGATAGGTGGTTGGGATGGGTTAAATAGGTGATGGGGATTAAGGAGTGCACTTGTGATGAGCACTGGGTAATGTATGTAATTGCTGAATCACAATATTCTACACCTGAAACTAATATTACACTGTATGTTAACTGGAATTTAAATAAAAACTTAAAAAAATACATAGGAGTCAGGGAGTAGTGAAAGTTGAATCCAGAGACTTAAGCAATGGTTGTGTGATGGAGAACACTGGTGTCAAATTAAGGAGCTGAGTTCCTCCTTGCAGCAATGAAGACCTTTTGAATGATGATATTCAAGAGGAGGATGAGGACAGATTTGTGGATTAGGCTGATTCCTTTGGCACTCAGCAAGATAATGGCTTTGAGAGATTAAAAAAAAAACAACTAGAACTAAGACTGTTTAGAAACTTCAGCAGTATTCAAAGGGAGTGGTTATGAGAGTGGTAGGGGTAAGAAAGAAAGAATAAAATGACATGAGAAATGTTTACAATATAAAATTGGGAAATCTTAATGCTAGGAAGGAAGAAAGATGAAAATGGAGGAGAAAGGACTAATGCCACCCTGTTTGGAGTCTCCTGGATTAGGTAGACAGTGCCATCAAGAAGATAAAGAGAGAGCAACAGGGGACAGGATCAAGTGTTCAATTTTGAATGTGTTGGGTTTGAGGCGGGAAGATGTCCAGCAGGCATAAACCAGGGTGAGGAACCACAGCTCTCCTCACCTTCTTACAACTATAGTCTTTCTCAATGTAAATGCATAGTGATCACTGCCGTCTTTCCTAAAGTATACCAATCACACATTAATAAGTTCAAGGAGAATATCAACAGGAAATGGCATCAACCTTACAGAAATTTCAAAAATGTATTCCTTGTCTGTCAACATATGCACATTCTCCTATTCCCAACTTTGTGTACCACTTCTCTTCTCCATAATTTTTTCAGGGATTACTGGCAAGTATCCTCTATGTCTTCAACTAGTTCTTACAGCCCTGGTCCTAGAATAGTTCATCAGTGTACTTGATGTTATCGTAAACGTCATTCACTCCTTAATGAAATATTCTTTGCTCTTTTGGTTTGAATATTATTGTCAATGATAGAGTAAGAACTATTGTGTTCTGCTTTCTTCTTCCCATTTTTCAGTACTATTCTATCTTCCCAGAAGCAATACACCCATCCTATTTTTGTTCCTCTTTTCAGCTAAAACATGAGTTCAAAATGTCTGTATCATACGAAGAAAATGTCAAATTCTTCTGTTTTTTTTTCCCATCTAGATACTTTTCATTCAAACCGCTCCCATATTTTTAAATTATAATTGACTCCTTCAAACTTCAGGTTAACTTTTTTTTTTTTTACAAGATCTTACTTCTCTTTGCTTTAGACTATATATACTTACATTAATAACTCAATTTTATCAAACCTCTAAATACAGGTGAACCCATTTTTTAAGACTCCTTTCATCAGAACACAGTCATACCTTTATACTTAATATTTTCACAGTGTATTTTCAGGAAAATGAGAATATCTTCAGTATTGTTCAATAGTTTCTTCTTTGCTATAGGTTTCTCCAATATAAAATGACTCTTTTCTACTAAGAGCTGTGTCACATCTACATTTCTACTCATTCTATCCCTGGTTATCATAATTACCACAAAACAGCTATTTTCTCAATGTTCTTATTATTTTTAGAATTTAAGCATTTATCAAATCCTCTGTTTTTAGTAGAATGATACATACAGCATATGCTTATATCCTTCATGCCTACTATCTCTTACATCTGTGATGCTGTCTGCAATCCTTATTAGAAAAGCCTTGAACTTATCAACCATCTGATCAAGTAGGCTATAAATCACTTTCATAACAATGCCATCTTTGTGTCTTTCTTTTCATCCTGATTCATGTGTGTCAGCCATATTACTCTTAGGTGCTCAGAATTCCAAAGAGGGTTATGCCAAAATTATTTGAATTGCTGGCCAGTCAGTCCCTCATTTCATTTAGTCATAACTTATTTTCTATGGTTTTCTGATTTTCTAAACCACTCTAGAAAATCTCCCTTCGAAGAAAGAAAATAAAGCCAGTGCACTGATTTGTAATTATCCATAATTACCCCATTCATGGGGAATCAAAATGCCTTTTAATGAGCCTCTCAATCACTAGCTTCCTTTATATGTCTTTTCTTTCTTAATTTCACACTTCTGTCCACTCTGAACCATTTATCCAATTTGCACAGCCTCACATTGATAGCATGTTATTGAACATGTTCCATTCACCACAAACGTTCATACCAGTGAAGTGCACATAGCTCATATTGCCTTGTGTTTTACTTGTTTTATCTTACATCTCCTACTGAGTCGAAGTTCTAAGGGGGTATACATCTAGTTTTCACTTGAGTACCCTTAACAGTACCCAGTACATATTCCAGGTGCTCTGTAGTGACAAACCAAATGAATAAATAAATCTGTAACAGTAGCCCAAATTTTCCTGTCCAACTATCAAAGTGATTGTATTACAAGTGAAAAATCAGTAGTTCACTTCATAGTAGTCACTTACTAATTCACATGCACCAAGTCCAGAAAATAGTACTCAGAAAAATTGATTTAAAGAACTGAATTGGACTCCATTACTAAGCTTTAAAGTAAAATATTAAGTATAAATTTAAATTGTTTCTTGTACTGAACGTCAACACAAATCCAGACAGATGTAATCATATTAACATCTTCAACATATTAACAGTCAGATATGGAGAACTGCTTGAGTCATTTACTTTAGTCAATAAATAGGAAACTGACTCCTTAAAATGTATTCCTTCAATTTTCTATTTGCATAATTAAAGCTATGGAAGAAGCTCATTTGCACAGTTTGTTTTCCCAAGATAAGTAGTTACCATGACAATGGTTATTGTTTGAGGATGATCAGGATATTAGTATGAGTATTATTCAGTGCAGAATTATCAGAGAATGATCCTACTCAATTAAGTCAGTGCATCTAAAAAAAAGAGAATATATCCATTCTGAGCTTTTCTTAAATGAGATTTTTAAAATTACATGTTAGGAAAGATATATTTTTTCCCAAAAAGCACAGTACTACTAATTTATTCAAATGTCACAAAACACCAGCTTAGATCAGGTGATGCACAAGCTCTGTTTCCTATAGAAGGACAATGTCTTCTGTTCATGAAAATTACCTGCTGTGACAGCGTCACAAAAAGAATATTTCAACAGAAACAGCATCACCAAGAATAATTGACTCTTAAAATTATGATTATAAGATTAAGAATGTGTTTCTTTTTTCCATAAATAATTCAATTGTATAAAATGAAGTATATAGTATGTAGCAAGCAGGTAACAGGATTAAAAACAACATCAACTGGGGCACCTGGGTGGCTCAGTCAGTTAAGCGTCCAACTTCGGCTCAAGTCATGATCTCACGGTTAGTGAGTTCGGGTTCGTGAGTTCGGGCCCCGCATGGGGCTCTGTGCTGACAGCTCAGAGCCTGGAGCCTGCTTCGGATTCTCTGTCTCCCTCTCTCTCTGCCCCTCCCCCACACGTGCTTTGTCTCTGTCTCTCAAAAATTAAGAAAACTAATAAAAAAAATTTACAACAAAAAAATAAGAACAACATCAACAACAACCTAGGGGCTTCTGAGCTTTGTTTTGCTACTTTGAGCATGTTATATAGAGGCATAACCTAAGACTTTTTCCCTCTAAATTGAGGAAAATAGTCTCCTGATTTCTTCATTTTGGCCACTCTGACTGGTGTGAGAAATCAGGAGACTATAGATGCTGGAGAGGATGTGGAGAGACGGGAACCCTCTTGCACTGTTGGTGGGAATGCAAATTGGTGCAGCCGCTCTGGAAAGCAGTGTGGAGGTTCCTCAGAAAATTAAAAATAGACCTACCCTATGACCCAGCAATAGCACTGCTAGGAATTTATCCAAGGGATACAGGAGTACTGATGCATAGGGGCACTTGTACCCCAATGTTTATAGCAGCACTCTCAACAATAGCCAAATTATGGAAAGAGCCTAAATGTCCATCAACTGATGAATGGATAAAGAAATTGTGGTTTATATACACAATGGAATACTACGTGGCAATGAGAAAAAATGAAATATGGCGTTTTGTAGCAGCATGGATGGAACTGGAGAGTGTGATGCTAAGTGAAATAAGCCATACAGAGAAAGACAGATACCATATGGTTTCACTCTTATGTGGATCCTGAAAAACGTAACAGAAACCCATGGGGGAGGGGAAGGGAAAAAAAAAAAAAAAAGAGGTTAGAGTGGGAGAGAGCCAAAGCATAAGAGACTGTTAAAAACTGAGAACAAACTGAGGGTTGATGGGGGGTGGGAGGGAGGGCAGGGTGGGTGATGGGTATTGAGGAGGGCACCTTTTGGGATGAGCACTGGGTGTTGTATGGAAACCAATTTGACAGTAAATTTCATATATTAAAAAATAAAAAAATAAAAAAAAAAAATAAAAAAATAAAAAAATAAAAAAATAAATAAATAAATAAACATTAAAAAAGCTTTAAAAAAAATAAATAAATAAATTGAGGAAAATAATTGTTAACCTGTCCCACAGATGTTTGTGCTACCTACAACATATGATTAAAATTGTCAATAACCACATCTTCTCTCATATCTCTGTTACTAATTATATATTCTCTTATCAGCAGGCAAGGCTGCCATATATGGTTATTCAAGATGTCCACTTAAAATTACCAAATGAAATATACACATAGAAATAATGGGGGAGCCCCACAATTTGGCTACCCCTGTGCCACCGAGGTTTGTTATCAGTTATATAGCACACCTTTTTTTATCAGCATATAAAACTGTGTCAAAATAAAAAAGAATATTGAATTCTAACTTATTTGTTCTTTGAAATGGCTAAAATGTCCAGAAGACATCTTTCTTCTATTTCTTGAGTGATTTGTATTATTTCTACATTTCAAAATAGCTGGTTATCTAGTTGTATTCCTTTTGAATTACTGAACTGTTTGACTATAAATAACTTGAAGCCAAAGTAGAAGAAAATTTGAATCCTTACTTTCAGATTACAAATATACATAGCTCTGATCCTATGTAGAAAGAAAATGTAAACCAACTTTTAAAAGTAAAATTTAATTTTCAAGAAATGTCCTACTTTTGGTGAGTTTTACTGCTCTCTGTCCCACCTCACAACTTCCCAAAAGGACTGGGTTTTCTTCTTCCTGCAGTAGGGATACTTTGGTTGCATGCCTTTGTCTCTTTAACTGCTTAGAATTGAAAGTCTTTGCTATGACTTTCACATTACCCATTCTAAAGAAACCTAACACACTAGTTAAACAATTAACTTAAATTTCTGAAAACAAGACACCAGCTTTGCCACAAGATAGAAACAAGTATGTATGTTTTTATTAAATAAAAGTATTCAAGTCTAAAATATTTGTGTAAGAAAGATCAGCCCTAGCCATTTCCAATAGAAATAAAGCTTGCTAATTTTTAGAAGGCAATTGGGAAATGAGTATCAAGCTTCTTAAAAGTATTCATTTTTCTTGTCCTGCTATTTCCGTATTTAAGAATCTTTCTCCCACACTTAAGAATTCCATTATTAAGAATCTCATATATCTCTTAGGGAAATAATCCTGAAATACAAATCATGACTTCTACATAAAGACATTCCGACATTATCGATATATTAGAAATCCCTAAAAGTCTTCCATTATTATGCTTATTATTATTTTTTATAATTGACTATATTGAGTTCATATCAGGACACTTTCCATGTGACAGAAAACCCAACTCAAATTTACTTAAACTAAAAACAAAATACACCCATCAATAAAAGAAATCTATCAGTTGACATGGTTGAAATCCTTAGGGATATCTCAGGAAGACCTGTAAGTACTGGAGAACAAAAACAACCTTTCTGTTCAGCCTCATCCATGTGGCTTGTTCTCTTGAAGTGTCAAGATGGCTGCACTAGAAGTACAGAATGCATTCAGCACAAGAAATAACAGGATCTCTTGTGGATTTTATATGGGTTCTGGAATTTATTCTTATTATACCATAGTGTTTCAGTGAAGCATTCCTGAAGCAATCACTGTGGCTAGCAAAGTTATCCCAACTGGCCAAACTTTGGTCATGTGCCTACTCTGAATGAATCACTATAACAAGAGACATACTGTTATGTTAGTTTGTGTCTTTAATTTTGGGTTCTCAAAGCTCCATGACCTTGGGAAAACATACTAACCTCTTAGAAACTAGTTTCCCATCTATCAGATCAGAAGTTTTCACCAGAGATAATTTGGATCATTTTGAAAGCCTTCAAACCATATCTATGATACTATCATATTGGCAGACATAAAAAATATTTCCTGGGCAGGAGCAGGCATTTCAGGATAAAGTATAAACCTCAAGCATGTGCTCTGTTATCCAGCAAGTCTTGCAAAAATATCACAGTTAACTTGAAAGAATTGTGTCAAGGAGGACAAGAACTGAGTTTTTAAAAATAAAGTATTTAAAAATACTGACTTAATTAGATTGGACTATAACATCTTTGGTGAAAGCATAATAAGGAAACCTATCAAAGCCTAAGATAGATCAAATCTTTGAATCTCATTACCTTGCAATATTATTCTTTAGGTTTGTGTAAATGACATGACAATTTGTAACACACACAGCTTTTTTATCTGGATTTTATGTTATAATTGTATCAATTCAGATTCCCACACTTGAACAGCCTGAGATTTTCTGTCCCTTTTAACTCAATAGATCATGTCTCCTAAATAGGAAATGTCAAAGTTAAGATACTCTGTTAAGACCCTATCCTTTGGATACACAAAAATTAATGAGTTCTTGTACTGATGTGAAAGCTTTATCCCAAGAAATGTTTAAAAGTTATTTTTACTGTGTTAATAACTGATTTCCCCCTATTAATTGTGTACACCAAATCTCATAAATTTGCAAGAAATGGGGTGCAGTAAGGTGGGAGACAATGAAGAAAAGAGTAAAGAAAACTAAAAATTTAATCCTTCCTATCTTGAAATTCACTTGCTGGTTTAATTTTTTGGTGCTTAGTGTACTGTGTGTGAAATGGTACAGTTGGCACCTTTATTCCCTTTTTTTAGATTATGTGATGTTTTATATAGTTATGTATCATGATTTACCAAAAATGGAGTCAGATATAAAAGGAAAATGTCTGAAGTGAAAAATTACAGCTGGTATCAAATCTACGGGGGCCCTATTTTTAGGAATGAGGGTTTCTTCACAAGCTTTTGGATGACAAATGACTCATCACACATATACTACATATTTGGCAAATCTTTCTAGAAACTGTATGGATAATTAGAAACCCTTATTAAAAAGTCACTGTAGTTTATAAAATATTTAAAATAATTACATATGATTATGAAATTACTTCATAAAGCACAGAGCGAAATCATAAAGTTCCTGCATGAGTCACTCAAGCCTAGACCCAGTTTTTTTTTTCTTTGAGGCAAATGATTCTTATTCACTAATTATAAGTTTTGATTAAGTTAGATGAATAAAGAATGCCTGTTAGTCTATTGGTCTTGCCAACGACAGTTTTTTTTTTTTTTCTGGCATAAAAACAAGACTAGAAACATAAGTATACAAATCTCATTCTACTGATGAGAAACATGACTAGTAGAGAAACTTATCACTTAGGAGAAGCTTTTGGTGCAATATTTATAGGAAAATTTATACTTCTCTAGGGATATATACTTTTACCCTGCATTTAATGAGATTTTTTATGATATGTGTCTGTAATGTGAAGCAGCTAATTTTATACCAACTTTTTAGTATTGATTTATCCAGATGAAGCTGGCCCCTTTGAAGCAGCCATCTTGGTAGGCTACACATTGATTCCAACAATACTGCTTTTACAATGTTACTGGGATGAGGAGAGAGTGAGGAAGAAGCAACAGGGTAAGAAAAAAAGAAAAAGGAAAGAAGGAAGGGTGAATAAAATATGAACAGATATATTATTCCTTTTCAAGAATTAGTAGCTACAAGCCAGGCACCTCCTCATAACAACAGTGAGGCAGATATTATTAGCCTTGTTTTATAGATGAGAAAACTCATCAAGAAGGTTAAATAACTTATTTGCTCATAGTTCTCTGGATTAGCAATTTGGGGTGGGCTCAGAGGTCAGGTCTTCTGTTAGTCTTGACTGGGGTCACGCATGTGGCTGCAGTCATCAGATGGCTTGTCTAGGCTGAATGGGCTAAGGTAGCTAACTCCCATGTTTGATTGGTGGGGATGGCTATTGGCCAGGCCACATTTTACCATCAAGCTATCTTCAACTTCTTGATATAGTGGCCACAATCCAAGAGAGGAAGCTCCAATATGCAAATGCTTATCAATATTCTACTTGTGTTATGTTTTCTGTAACAGTATCTAGTCTAAGTATTACACATTTAGAGAGTGGGAAGATTAAGATTCAAATCTAGGTTTTTCTGATAGCAATCCTTCTGCTCTTTCCAATGTCCCATTCTATAAGTCTTTACTGGTATAGAATGACATAAGCTTCCACTTTTTCAATAAATGTTAAAGAGACCATGGTTAAGAAGGATAGCTTATGCACAGTTTGGCAGTAGTAAAAGCCCATCTTATTAAAGGTCTTGTTTTTAAAAAATATATATTTTTAATATTCCTTGCATTTGTTAGCTTTGCTATGGCAACAAACAACTCCAACATTTTAACAGAATAGTTATTACAGTTCTCAGATTGTTCTCAGAATACCATACAAAATCTAAAGGGTCAATTTATATCTCAAGGAGTCATGGTCTGCTTTAATTCATTCTAGCAATAAAATTCCTCTCAAAAAAATTTTTTTTTCGTATTTTGTTCTATTCATCTCGTTTACCAGCAACCATGTTAACAAACATTTTTCTGCCATTCTTCACTCTCTAAAACTCTGCTTCCCAGTACAGGAATCATCAGCCATATATAGCTATTGAGCATTTGAAATGTGACTTATTTAAACTGAAATGTGCTATAACTGTAAAGCACACACCTGCTTTTCAACACTAAGTACAAAAGAATGGAAAAGGTCTCATTAATATTTTTACATGGATTGCACATGGATATTGTATTATTTTCTACATATTGTATTCAATAAGGATGCACTTCTTAAAATTAGTAAAATTATTGAAGACAATTTCATCTGCTTTTCACTTTTAAAAACGAAATTTAAAATTCTTTTGGACAGTGCTGTTCTATTGCTAATTTTGGTTGCTTCGAGATTAGCATTATTCCTTGAGATAGCAACCCATACAGGGTCTTTAAGACCTTTTGTCCAACTGAAAGGATTTTCTGTTTCCACCTTAATCCAAAGAAAGGTCTTCAAGTGTGTCATATAACAACATTGAGTGTCTTTATGTCCTGAGATTGTCTTAATTTGAGGACATTTTACTGATGGGAGATGGAAAACATTGCATGTTTTAACCGACTAGGTCTAATATGCTGGAGTCATCCCTCTTCTCTGTCTTCAGTCTCAGAAACAGGCCAATATAGTCTTATAATATCTAGCCAAATATAGCTAGTAACAACCAAATCATGCTATGAAAATTCTTCTCAATATCTCTTTGCCTAAAGTCATAAGATTATTAGATGAGTTATGTCCTTCCAACTTATTACAGGCAATCATTTTATAAAATATTTTACCAATGTATAAATACTGTTATTTTTCCTGCCTCCTATAATAGTTTTCTTGCTATCTACTTCCCATTCTATATTTTATTGTTTTTATTTTTATTTTTTGCATAATATCACTTTTTAAACCATTTATTTCACTGGTTCATCTTTGTAGTAATTGACAACTCCTATATCTTGGAGGTCTACAAAATAATAATAATTCCTTGCCCATATAATGTAAGAACAATGGGTTGATTGTAGTTCTTGTCCTTTCTCCTGGGCATAACTGGACTCAATTAGATTCCATGTTTCTCCTAATTTTGGAGCACAGACTGAAGGGGCAGCCACTATCTGAAAATGCAGTTCTCTCTTGACAAAGGGCAGGAACAAAATAGGCATAGCCAAACCATGAAAGCCCAGTTAAAGATTCTGCTTAGATATGGAAAAAGTTATGTCTGCTTATATGGCACTAGCCAGGACATGTCATATGACCAAGCTTAAAACCAATGCCTACAGGGAAGGAAGGAAAGGGTGACAAGGAAATAAATCTTTATGAACTTATAATTCAACCTACCATATTACTTTTTTTTCAGAATTATGTCTCAAACCAATTTTCATGCTATAAAAAAAAAAAGTCAATATTCTTAGAGCTGACCAAACATGCATCTCTAAACTAGTATTCCCTAGCTTAATCTATCTTTCTATTCATCCAGGAAGAATTTATCAATATGCAAAAATAAAATGTAACTTTGAAAGATGAAGATTTGCTGCCAAAGACAATGTTTCAAAGAATATACCACAGACTATGAGGCCAATCCCTCACCCAAAATAATATCTAATGTGTTTTGAGCATTGGTGATACCATGACACAAGGAAAAAAAAGCCTCTCTTAAAAAGTTTAGCTCTATTAAAACAGTCACCATTTTGCATACATCCAGTTAACACACACTTTTTTTTTTTAACACACACTTTTCATTTCCCAATCTACTTCCTTTCTTTTTGACATTTACCTATAGATAAAATGAAACCATCCTAACCTGAACCTCAGATAACTCAAAGCAATGTTAATGATCTTAAAATAAGACTGCTGGCTTCCTTTGGAAAGAATGAAGAATGTTCTCTTCTTCTTCATTGTTTTCCTGAAAAAACAGTATATTTTCTAGAAATGCCTGTATTACTTTACAATCTTTTAAACACCTCATGTATTTTGCTTTATTATTTCTAACAAAATATTTAAATACAGAAGTTTTCTGTTTTATACATTGCCATTCTGTAATAAAAATTAGTCATATCTCAATTTGAAAACTGAAGATTTAGAAAACCAAAAATTAATCAACTCCACTAAAAAGTATTGTGACATCTTTCTGAAGAAGATAGACAGTTGGCAAATAAGCATATGAAAAGCTATTAATCATATGTTACCAGTAAAATACAAATTAAAACATCAAGATACCACTATATACCTGTAAGAATGGCCAAAATCTGAAACACTGATAGCATCAAATGCTGTTGATGACGTGGACCAAAAGGAACACTCACAAGGCGGATGGAAATACAAAATGGTACAGCTACTTTAGAAGACAGTTTGGTGATTTCTTAATAAACCAAACACACTCTTCAGCATACAACCCAGAAATCCCTGGTATTTACCCAAAGGAGTTGAAAACTTACATTCACCAAAACAACAAACAAACAAACCAAACCCACCTGCAAACAGATGTTTATAGCTGTATTCATAATTGCCAAAACTTGGAAGAAACCAAGATGTCCTTCAGTAGGTGAAGGGGTAAGTAAACTGGTATATCGGATAATGAAATATTATTCAGTGCTAAACAAAATGAGCTATCAAGCCAGGAAAAGACATGGAGGAAATGTAAATGCATTTTACTATGTGAAAGGAAGCTAATCTGAAAAGGCTACATATTCTGCGATTCCAACTAGATTCCAACTACTCTAGATTCTAGAGTAGACAAAATTATAAAGATAATAAAAATATCAGTGGTTGTCAGGAGTGTAGGGATAAATAGGCAAAACCAAGAGTATTTTTAGGGCAGTGAAAATACTCTGTATGATACTATAATGCTAGATATACATCATCATACATTTTTCTAAACTCCTAGAATGTACAGCACCAAACAGGTAAGGTAAAGTAAGATAAAGTAAGTTACTTTAAGGCAAACTATAGACTTTGAGTGGTTATGATGTGTCACTGTAGGTACACTCTTAAAAAAAAAAAAAAGTACCATACTGATAAGTGTTGTTGATAATGGAGGAGGCTATGCATGTGTGGGAGTGGGAGTATATGGGAAATCTCTGTACCTCCCTTTCAATCTTGCTGTAATTCTAAAACTGATCTAAAAAAAAGTCTTATTAAAAAATGTTAACATTTTCATTAATTTTATACCTGTGGACAGCAAAATGCTGGTGAGGTTTTAGTCAAAATGGCCCTTTTATATTTGGGAAAAAAATTAAAGTCTTAAAAAATAAAATTATTTTAAACAAATACAATTATCAACGTATTGAGCTCTTAACATCTGCTAGGCATTTCTTAAGGAGTTTAGATTCATTCATTCATGAAATTCCTATAACAACCCTAATCTCAGATTATAAAATTTATTCAAATCCAATGGAGAAAATGGATGTTATACAAAAACTGAAAGAATAAAATTAACAAGCAAAATTTTACCACTTAGAAATCTGTTAACTTTTTAGAATATTGTGCTTTTATTCATGCTCCATTCTTAATATGATTTAGGCCTTTCTTATTGTGAGGTTAGGTACATTTTCATTTCTATTTTGGTACATTATTTTTGCTTTACTTACCACTTAACTACATGTTATGTATTGAATGTTGGTGTCTCCTCAAAATTTATATGTTGAAGCCCTCAATGTAACCATATTTGGAGATAGGGTTTGTGAGGAGTTGATAACGGTGAAATGAATTCTAAATGTGAGACCTTCATCTAATTGGGCTGATACCCTTACATGTAAAGGAAGAGACACAAGAGAACTCTCTCCATCATGTGAGGATACAGTGAGAAGGTGGTCGTCTGAAGCCGGGAAGAGAGCTCTCACCAGAAATGGTATTGGCCTGCACTTTGATCTTTGACTTCCTAGTCTCAAGAACTATGAGAAATAAATCTCTGTTGGCTAAACCACCTAGTCTGTGGTTATTTCATTAAAGCAGCCCAAAGCAAACTAATATACTATTATTTATTTTGTGATTAGTCATTTTCTTCAAAGCATCATTTATTCAACAAGCCTTCCATTCCTCCATGGATTTGGTTTGCCAACTTTCTAAGGTAACATACTTTCATTTATAATAAAGTGCATTCCAAATTTTTAAATTTATTTCTGCACCTAGTTCACCCTACTTCAATTATGATAACTTTTGTTAACATGCTGTAAAGTCTACTGCTATAAGCCTCTTCCATCATTGCCCCTCCTCCATTATTCTTATTTTCCAAGTATTTTCAGTGTATTCTTCTAAACTTTAGAATATTATCATTAATTATAATTGGTATTGATTAAAACTCACAAGTCATTATACAGTAAATAAAAAGATCTTAAGCTTCAAGGTACTTAAACAAAAGTTCATCTCCAGATTAATATTCTAGCAGCAGCCTATGAGGATTCAAATAGTTGCTGGGATTGGAAACTTCATTTCACATAGATTCTTTTCTGTGCTTGTTGAATTTGCTGTTCCCAGGGATTCCATTTTGTTTGGCCTTCAATTTGTATAAGTGGTGTAGTTGTATATATCCTTTTTCTTGCTATTACCTTTATTAATTTTGAAGAAGAAATCTAGATAATAACCAAAGAATTTGAGAAAGGAGGAAAGTACTATAGTTAGGGCAATGATATAATTTATCACTTAAAGTGAGACATTTATAAGAGTGACAAAGAACATTATCAAAAATTATCCTAAAACAACTAACATAAAATAAGGCTATCTCAGGCAAACCAGAATGAACCTGCCTATAGCCCAGTGGCTCTCTTATTTGTTCATTAGTCATAACCTTGAACTTCTCAGCCCAGGTACTTCTCAATGATGGTGACTTATAGAGAACTCAAAGTAGCATCTACCCATGGGGTTGGTGTCCTGCTTTCCTTAGGGCTAGTTCACATCTTTCTCCTGCTAATGAACTTTCCACATCACCTGGCTTCTGTCTGCATTAGACTTCTAGAAGTCCCAGGCAAAGTAAGTTGGGGACAGAAAAGTGGGGTAGCAGTCGGGGGCTCTGGGATGTCTCTACTCTTCCCTTTCAGCATCAGGTGGCAAGTCTGCTAGGGAATGCATTTTATAAATGGTTCTAGTTTCTTCCAGACAGTCCTGCTATAATCTATCTTTTATAACTCTCCTTGGTATTGACTTAGAGTGATGTTATCAGAAGAGGAAGATGCTACCTTTGGAACAGGAACTTTATTACATTAATATTATGGAAAACAAAGAATCTTTTTCCAAGTATTTTATTTACTTTACCATGAATAATCAATGTTCTTTATGGAAAGAATTCAAAACACAAATAAGCAGAAGGAGTGTCATAGAGTATACATGCTTTTCTGTACTTTTTTCATATTATAATTGAAGCATCTTTTTCCATTTAAACAGGCAGATATAACATGAATATCTGGGAATATAATAATTATTATTGTTGTTTAATTAAAGGGTGATTCACTGTATATTCAATAATGTCTTTAATGTCCCTTATTAGAACAGTTAACTTTTTCCCTATTATAAAGAATACTATGATAAATGTATGCTGTGATAAACATGTTATTGTGCATTTGTAAAATTATCCATGGGGAACTCTTGATAGTAGACCTTTAGCTTAAAAGTCATATTAATTTTAAGGCTTTTAACTCACATTGTTAAATTATTCTCCAAAGAACTTATGCCCATTTTTATTAGCATCATCAGTAAATCAAAGTGTTCTTGTCCTCACTCATCACAGACACTCTATCATTTTTCTTTTTGCTGATTTAAAACATGAAAAAAATGTATTCCATTGTATTATTTTGAAATTATAACTAGTAAGCTTGCTTTTTGCTAAAAGTATGTTAATTAGTTATGTTTTTTCTGTTATAATTTGCCTATAAATGTCCTCCGAACATCATCTCTCTTATGGTATTCATGTTGCTTATGTTTTTCTTTTATAGTTGAAATAAACTATGTGTATTCAGTCGTCATATGTCTTACATATATTGCTCTGTTTGTCATTTGCCTTTCAACTATGGTTTTACTTTTTTATAACAGACATTTTCATTTTTATAAGAAGAATAGTTCATGACATTTTATTTAACCTGGAGTCAAGAGCTCTTCTACTTGCCATCTGTCTAAACTTGGGCAAGTTAACAGCCTGGACTCTAATATTTTTCTCATTTATAAATAAAAGAATAGTGTCTATCTCACAAAATTGTTATTGGGATTAACTATTAACTTTTTTAATGTTTATTTATTTTTGAGATAGAGAGAGCACAATTGGGGGAGGGACAGGGAGAGAGGGAGACACAGAATCTGAAGCAGGCTCCAGGCTGAGCTGTCAGCACAGAGCCCAACGTGGGGTTTGAACCCTAGAACCGCAAAATCATAACCTGAGCCGAAGTTGGATGCCCAACCAACTGAGCCACCCAGGTGCTCCTGAGATTAACTATTAACATACGTGTAAATTAGATCTAATAGGTAAATGCTATATAAAGCCAAGGCATGTAGTAAGTCTTCAATCTATTAAAATACAGACCTTCTACCTCATAGTTTTGTTTTTGAGTCTAGCTCAAATTTCTCTACATATATCCAAATTGATCTGTCTAGTATTGTGTTCTTCCTGTGTCCAATGTGACACTTAATGAAGCATTTTCATTGTTAATTTTCTAGCAGTTCTTTCTTATCTATTCATTTTTCAACTCACCCCAACTCTTTATTTCACCTTTTTTTGTTCTTCATGTGTGTTATACTTCTGTTATTGAACTTCCCTGGGGCTATAAAACAAATTTTCTTCTTCTACCTGAAATATACTATTTTCAAAAGCATCTATTTCCTCTTATTTTTAAGGTAAGATATTATTTTATTTCCCTTATATGGCATTACTTTCCCTCCCAGTCTCACATTTTTAGTTGTTTTCTTTCCTTATCCTTCTTTTTCAATAAAATGTGTTCTGCCCAGATGAAACACTTGTGTTTGCTTATAGGATTACTCGTCTCTACTTCCTGTGCCTTTGGGTATTGTTTGAATCTCTTTCTCAGTTCTACAGCTTGAGGGCTAGACAATGCAATTATCTGCTTCTAGAATATAGTTTTCTAAAGCAACTCTGATAACTCATATCTACTACCTGGTTCTTTGATATAAGAATTGTTGGAAAAGATAAAAATAAAATAAAATTTAGATATAAACCATCACCAGGGTTTTTCTTGTTTTTGTCATACCAACAGTGTTTTAATTGTGAAGAGTTCACCAGCCGGGATACGACACCAATCAAATCCATCTCCACAATTGCAATCATTTCCACCTGCTTTCTTCCCAGTTGTGCCCTAGAAGCTGTGATCTTTGGGGTTAGAAATTTAGCCAGAAAAGGAGAAAGAGAACTGTACAATAGTTGCTCTATAGAGTTACTCCTCATTTACTTAGCAAAGGGATTTTGCCAGCTCTCAGGCTGCTAGAGTATAAGGTACTCTAAGTCAAGGCATAAATAATAAAGGACAGGTAAAGTTTTATCCTTCCTTTTATCGTATTGTGTTGATTTCTTAAAAACAGGGTATGGTTTTGGGGACAAAAGTTGTCCTACAGATGGAGATAGTCCTCCAAGTATCTGGAAACAGAGGGAAAGGAGAAAGAGAAGTCTATTAGGAATGAAAGAAGAGGAGTCTGATGAAGGAGGTTCAGAACAGACTGTAAACAGCTTTATATACCTACCTATTCCATTTGTATTTATAATGCAGGTAATGTGGCATTGTGGAAGACTTGAACTGAATATCACAATCATATTTGAGTTTCACAATGATTACCCTTTAGGAATTATGGTATAGGATAGTTTTGAGAAGAACAGAATCTAGAGTGAAGGAGATAAATTTAGAAGCTATACCATATCTAGGTGAGAGATGATGATAGGCCAGAACAAAGACTTCAAAAGTTTGTACAAAGAGAAAGAAAACGGATTTCAAAAATTGTAAGTTCTCAAGGTTAAAGGAGAAAATGGAGAGAAGCTTACGATGCATTTCCCCCCCAACTTCACACTAAAACAACAAACAAGACAAAGGAAACAAAAAATGAAAATTCATACCTCCAACAAAAACTGAGAGGTAGTGATGGATCAAAACAATTTTCATTCTGACAAGGGAAAACGGCTTTATGAAAGCACAGACATCATAATGAGGATATCAGTAGCAGAACATAACTTGAAGAGGAATGAGATGCAGGGCAGAGCCGAAAGCTATGGATGTAGAAAGCAGACCAAAGAGGATCAAAGACAAGTGTGGTCTCCATCACGGCTTGACCTCAGGGATTTTTATGGAAAGACTATAATACCCTTCAATATTTTAAGCATTAACTGATCTAGCCTAAAACTCTCTGAAAATACGATTTATTGGTATCAAACACATACACGTATATATAACATGTAATTTATATTCATGTTATATATATAACTATATATAAAACTACAACTATATATATAAAACTACAACTATATAAAAATATAACTATAACCATATATATATATATATATTGCTCACTATATATATATATATATATATATATATATATATATATATATAGTGAGCAACATAAATACCTTGAGAAGGTATCTAAGGACACTTATAAATAAATCACAAAAGGAGAAACATGGGGGTGCCTGAGTGGTTCAGTCAATTAATCAACCGACTCTAGATTTTGACTCAGGTCCTGATCTCATGATTAGTTAGTTCAAGCCCCTCATTGGGCTCTCTGCTGACAGTGTGGAGCCTGCTTGAGAGTCTCTCTCTCCCTCTCTCTGCCCCTCCCCCACTCTCACTCTCTGTCTCTCTCAAAATAAATACACTTTTAAAAAAAGAAGAAGAAGAAACATGGCCAATTAACACACTTTTTAAAAAATGTTTATTTTTGAGAGAGAATGATGGAGTGCGAACCCAATGCAGTGCTTGATCTCAGGAACCATGAGATCATGACCTGAGCCAAAATCAATAGTCAGGAGCTTAACTGACTGAGCCACCCAGGAACCCCAACATACTTTTAGTAACCTTTTATATAATGACTACAGAAAAATAAGTCATATACAGGAAATTTATGTAGGTATTAGATAATTTGAGAAGTAGTAAATCAATTATATATGTGCTTTTTAATCTGCAACCTTAAGAAGAAGTACACAAGAAGCTGTGTCACTAACATTTTCAAGTGCGTTTACAAAGCTGACATTTGGGTCAAATTTACACATACACACACATACAGTTACACACACACTTTAATTTCTTTCTGTTTGAAATTATATTCCACAATTATGCCCAATCAAGGCCCCAGTTTCCCAAATTGTACATGATGCAAGTAAACTTTCCCCCTTGAAACTGGAGGTCCCAGGCACCTTTTTGAACAGTCGTTCTCCAAAGAGAAATGCCAACTATTCTGGGTTGCCAGATACTTTGAAGTTATTGTTCTTAAATGTAGTATAGAGGGTATAAGCGAATAGAGGAGATTTAAAAATCTATCTTAAACATCCAATTCTTCAAGCTCTGTTATAGCTCCTCATCTTCTAACTAGGACTGTCCCCTGCAAGTGAAGAAGGCTTTCATCTAATTCTGGCTGAAACTTGACAGTCTCATTAGTTTTTTGATGACATTTCCTGTTCCTTCCATCACTGAGGCCTTTTGCATGACAGACACTGTCTGGCTGGGGCCCTGAAGTTTTCTTCAGAACTTCAACCCTCTGGTTTCCAGATGGGAATTCTTTTATATGCACATCAGCTCTCTGCCCAATTGATGTGTTTGAGGTTTTTCTTTTGTCCTGTTTAACTATTTTCATGCTCAGTATCATCACTAGTACTCCCTGGAAATAATCTCTCCTATTGTCCTACATCCTGCACAGTGGAGCTTTACAATGACTTACACAGAGTGGAGAAAGGGGGCAAAGCTTCCCTCCATGACCCACACGATTTCAGAGACATTTTTGAGAAGAACTGTGAGGCAAGAAAAAATTTCTACAGGTCCTCCATCATCCTCCTCCTCCCCCTATACCTCAAGAACAAACTACTACTGCACAAGGACATGCATTTTTACATATTACCATTTGTAATACCAGGTGTCCTGGGAGTTTATTTATAGAGTCATTTGATGAAGATATCTCTTAGGAGAAAATATTTCTTCAGTTCTTCCTAGGACGATCACACTGTCAACTGCAGATTTAATTCTACCCCACCATCCAAGTCACTTCCAAGGTTTTACTCCTCCATGAAGTCTTCCAAAATCACTGCCGTGTGGGGTAATATCTCCTTGCTGTGAGCTCCTGTTGTCATTGCTATTTGTACCACTCATGGTATAGAACATTCAGTGTACTGTATTGCCAGGTTTTTTTTTTTCATGTTCATGTGTATTTTTTTTAAGTTTATTTATTTTCAGAGAGCAAGAGAGAAAACACACATGTGACAGAGTGAGAGAGTCCAGGGGAGGGGCAGAGAGAAAGAAAGAGAACCACATCCAGGCTCTGTGTTGTCAGCATAGAGCCCAGTGCAGGACTTGATCTCACAAACTGTGAGATCATGACCTGAGCTGAAATCAAGAATTGGACGCTTAGCCAACTGAGCCACCCAGGCGCCCCTTCATGTGTATTTTCAAGCTACTCAAAATATGAGATTTAATTGTTTTCTACTTATAAAATGAGCTGAACAGAAAAAAAGTCTTGGAACATACTAAGTGTTCAATTAATGTGAGTCCTCTGCACTTACCATGTTTCCTGCCTAGACCACCAAACACACAGCCACACACAGTGATTAAATGTTTGTGTACGGGTTGGAAAGTACAACATCATAGCCTGTATATGGGCATATTATATTACACTCTATATAAATGAAATCATCATGTACAATATTCACATTAACCCAGAGTTTCCAAAACAATAAACCCTACCACAGAAAGTTAATGAGGGGCATAAGTGAAACGAGTATGCTCTCTCTCCAACTAGACAGATGTTTATATCCAATATACAACTTCACTTCCACAGTCTCCCACTGAGACTTACTATTATGTGACCCCACTGAGATACATGTAGTTAGAAAATCTGGTAAATATCATGAAATTTTCTCCAACCCATGGGTGGGAAGGTAGGCTTATATATATGTGGGGGCAGAAGAAGAAGACTTAGATATTCATCATGTAGCCCTGAAAAAAAAAAAGAGGGTGATATATTTTTTTTCTCTTTTTCTTCCTTCTTTTTACAAACATGATGCTCTAGAATAAAGTCACAAAGTTAAAGCCCACAAACTCCATCAGGCTGCAGAGTTATTTCAGCCAGTAAAATAGTGATTTTTTTTTCTTTTAATTAAACTGCAATTTAATAATGAGAAGAGTCACATAAAAGACTCTCATTCAACTTCTCAAAAAAAAAAAAAAAAAAAAAGACCCAAACCTCTGATTATCTGTTAACATGGGCTCTAATGTCTGTATGGTACCCAACTTAATTTCTTTTCAGATTCCAGCCCAAACCAACAATATAGGGTACTAGTCTATTTTAGGTAATTAGTCTGCCTTGGTGGAACCGTAGGGAAAAATGGGGAGCTGATGTCACAGTTGTTACTCATTTATGTTATGTGACAACAACAACAACAAAAATATGTACATTTTAGGACACAGATGTTTCCAGTTTTCATTGCTGAGATCCCTAAATTCTGGATATCATAAACAAAATCCTATGCAAGTATACTTGTTAATTATAATTACGAAAAATGAGTCTGTGTCTCTACTTCCTATTTTTATTTGGTTATTATAAGTAATCTTAAGATTGTGTTGTTTCTAATTAGGTTTTTGTATGTTATTTATATGCAAAACAATACAACAGTTCTGCTCTGAAGATTTCATTTTTTAAATATAGAAAAGAATTATGGGGGCGCCTGGGTGGCGCAGTCGGTTAAGCGTCCGACTTCAGCCAGGTCACGATCTCGCGGTCCGTGAGTTCGAGCCCCGCGTCGGGCTCTGGGCTGATGGCTCAGAGCCTGGAGCCTGTTTCCGATTCTGTGTCTCCCTCTCTCTCTGCCCCTCCCCCGTTCATGCTCTGTCTCTCTCTGTCCCAAAAAAAAAAAAAAAAAAAAAAAAAAAGAAAAGAATTATGGCTGCCACTGCCCAGAATCTCACTGGCAAGGAATGATACATTCCAGAGAGGACCAGCTGATGTGTGGTCATCTGTCGGCCCATAGGTTATGACTTGAAATTCATTCTAAATAGTGTTTTTTAAGCCTCTTTGCCATATGCAGAGGCTTTTCTGCTCTAAGGGCTGAAGTTCCTCAGCCAGAGACATACCAACAGATCAAATGTGGTGGTATTAAAATATGTTCTCCTCCCATTGTTTTATACACTTCTCATTGAAAGACAAAGACTATATTCCCTCCCTCTTAATCTGTGTGGGTTTGTGACTACTTTGACCAATAGAATATAGTGTTAAGTGGCTTTTGAGAGAAAGCCCGAAAAAGCCATGTAACTTGATGCTGTTGGGATGATTGCTCTGAGTAAAGCCAGTTACCATGTGAGAAGTCCAACTACACCCTGAAACCACCATGCTAGAGAGGCCACATACATATGCTCAGGATGACAACCCAGTTCATCCCCACTAATGTGCCTGACATGTAAATAATGCCATCTCATACTCTCCCAACCAGTCCACCCACAATCTGGATATCTCTGACCTCAGCAGATGCCACAGGGAACAACAACAACAACAACAACAACAACAACAAAACAACATGCCCAAAGAACATCCTGGAATTCCTGACTCACAAAATTGCATGCAGAAATTAATGTCTGTTTCACACTGTTAAGTTTGGTTTGTTAAGCATTAATAGTAACCAGAACATACATTAACTGCTATTTTTTGTGCCACTGCAAGAATCAAACTAAGAGTAATTAGTCCAAGTAATGAATAGGCATACAATAATTCAATATGGAGAAAAATTTTCTATTATATTGTATAATGGAATAGGTTTCTGTGAAAGGTAGGGAGATTCTTGACACTGGAAACAGATAAGTAGAGACCATATGACTATGTATGCTAAAAATGCTGTCCTAAGGATGAAATTATCACACAAAGAGGAAATAATAAGAGTTTCCAATCTGAGAATAGTTGTATGCAAAGCAATGTTAAAACGATAATATTTCCTTTTATTTAGTCCTCAGTTATTAAACTGGCTTAAATATATATTTAATTTAAATTTCAGGACAACTCTGTAAGGTAAATTGGTGCATCTACTGTCTCTATTTTAAATAGCTATAGATAATATATTTATTGAGCACTTACTAAGTGCCCAGATAAGGCCAAACACTAGAGATGTATAGTCAAATTAAATCCCAAAATAACCCTATGGATACAATCTATTAGTATCTCAATTTTACCCAAAAGTAATTTAGTAACAGAGAGAGGGTAATTGCTCAGGGACACACAGTATGTGTGCAAGGCACACAATATGTATGTGAGGAGAATGCAGAATTCAAGCCCAAATAGTCTGATTCCTGAGACTGTACTCTTAGTTACTATTTTGAGACATCCTAACTTGGATGCCTAACAGTATATATCATATTAGTGATCATAATGATTAAGAGATGTGACATGTTTTCATAGAGTCTTTGGGGACTTTTGATTGTTTTGTGGGGTATGTGTTTATATTTGATATTAGACAATGGAAATGCAGATTAATGAGAACTTAAATAAAAATCTTCAAAATTTTCCATAATCATAACTTCTTGACATATATAATATGTATTTATATAACCAGCTCACTTAACACAAACACACTGAATTTTCTCAAAACTACATCACAGTATCAAAGAAGCAGAAGAGACTGGAAAGATTCTTTCTTTCCCATCCTTTATGAAAATAAGGGAATGTTTTCTCAAATATTATTTTATGCCAGGCACATTACTGAGATATTTAATTCTTTCAATAATAGCAATGCTGTAGGATGATATTATTATGCACAATTTCTCAATGAGAAACTGAAATTCAGAGGTTACATGCACGGCCCAAAGACAAAGAGCTTTAAAGTAATACCATCATCACTTAATCTAAATCTTTTTAGAGGAAAAGACCATTAACTACCCAAACCAACACTATTAAACTAATGCAAATGAAATTGAATCCCATACCACTTCTTCTAGAAAGAGTCCACATTTTTGTTGATAGTTCATTCCAATATAAACAAATCTTTACATTAATAAAACCTCCTTATCTTTTAGTTAATGATCTCATATTACAACATGAATGTTATTCTCTTCTTTAACTTAAGTGGATGCATAGGCAAACTAGCTTTCCCTGTCTATGAAACAACCTTCAATTCTTCACATTACTGATATGTACTAATTTGTTACTTTATTTAATGTGGCACCATATTTTGGTTATTATGCAACTAAGCAAGGTGCGTGTTATCAAGTTGAAAGTAATAGAGCTGAGATTTAAACACAGATAGTCCAGGTGTTCTTAATCACAGGGGTACACCTATATCTTGAGTAGGTAGATCACTCATGGCAGCTATTTTCTTTAAATCAGGAATAACAGAATTCAATAATGTGGATTGAAGTGTAGTCTATCCACATAGGAACATGGATAACTGACTTTCCTTCATTATCTACAAATGGAACATTCCTTATTTATAACATGAAAATTCAAGCATTTGTATCTAAGATAAAGGTCTTAAATAATATAAATAAATGAATGAAATACCGAAAATATTATGGTAAAGTAATAAACTTATTTGAATTGATAAATTTATATTTGATTTTCTGGGTCAATGAGAAATTTAAACTTTATTGATACCGAAAGAAAAAAAAAAACACTCATTAAGCACTTAGTACTGAAACTTGTAAACATATCACAAGGTCAATCTTATTTAATCATAACAGCAGCTCAAAAACGAGGTACATTTTAATATTTACTCAAAATCAAATACATTTACTCAGCAAATAAAAAATTAAAGTGAGAGAGATGTTAGTAACATAAATGCAAAAATTATCTGTCCTTATTCTATTTAATCAAAATGAGTCCCAGAGAGAACACAATTTGGCAGACAAAAATGTACATTTTCTTTTCTTTAGTCTCAGTGCCTGTATTCATCTCATAACAATGACATCTGAGTGGGATATGTATAGTCTTTATTTATTTTTAGTTTTATTTTTTAATTAAGCAGGCTCTATCCCCATGAGGGGCTTGAACTCCTGACCCTGACATCATGAGCTTCATGCTTTGCCAACTGAGTCAGCCAGGCACCCTGGTATAGTCTTTAAAAGTATGTATTTTTCATGTAACATCCTTTGTAAACATAGGCCAATTTATCTGTGGTTCAAATGAAGAATCAGTGGTCACTTTCAATATAGAGGAAAAATTTTCTATGTTGGAATTATTAAGGAAAGTATATCTATATACGGTATATCATTATATATGAAATGTAATATGTCATGACTAATTGAAGGTTATGTCATTTGTAAGGATGCTTTCACTTAAAAACTCTATAAATATAATTTAACTTATTAACAGATTAAGGAGTAAAAGGATATATTTTTCAAGTGAGTGAGATAAAGTTTTAAATAAAATGCCATATGTATTATAATAAAAAGCTTTTAGCAAGCCAGTACTTATAAGTCTATTTAAATAATTAAGTTAATACATATAAAAACTTAAAAAAGTGATTGGCACATAGTAGCATTATATTTATATTTATAAAACAACTACAAAATAAAACAAGACCTGGTCAAATACATTAAATAAAAAAATAATAAAAAATGCTTATTTGCTTTATTTAAAAATTCAGATCAGATAAAAATGCCAAATTTTACTACTCCTGTTTAATATTGTACTATACATAGCTGTATAATAAAAAATTTAAAAAAAATAAAGTTGAATATATTAAAAACCTAAACAAGAATCATATTGTTAGCCATTAAGAGTTTTTTTGGCTGTGTATTTAGAAAACTCTAAAGATTCCAGAATGAATAAGAATTTAGCAAAGAAGATGGATGTAAGGTCATACTTCCAAGTCAATTATATATCCATATAAGAGTAAAAAAAAAGTTAAAATGCAATTCTTAAAAGTGAAAAATGCATATGAATATAACTAAATACTTGGTACATATGAATAAACCTAAAAATGGTATGCGGGATCTTCATGGAGAAAAGGCTAACATTTTAGAGCAATAACAATAAAGAAGATACAAAAAACAAAGATTTGTTCCTTTCTTGGACTGATTGCCTAAATATCATAATATTATTGATTCTCTCTCAAATGATCTCTAAACTAAATGGTGTTCTAATAAAAATTTCAATGCATTTTTCATGGAAATTAACAAAATGACCAATCAATTTATTAAAACAGGTCCAACTGAATAGTTGGCAAAAATTAAAAGCATTGACAACATCACAGCTGGGAAAGTGACAGAACAATGGGGATGTTTACAAACTGTTGATGGAAATAAAAATTAGTAAACCTCAATTTGATATTTTCTTGTAATATTGAATATTTGTATACCTTATTGCACCCTAGACATGTTTACGCATGGAAAGAACAGATGCATATGGACACCTCTATAAGATATTTCATAAAACCACTGTTTCTCAAAACAAAAGTAAAAACCTGGCAAAACCCAGTAATTTAAAAATTAATGGACAGGAGAATAAATAAGCCAATTGTGGAATCAGCCCCCATTTATTTCATACCTCATATGACAACTGCACATAAAATTCAAGAACCTTCCTTCTGGGCAGACAAAAACAAGAAAGCATCCCTTTTTTGGACTGATGCTTGGACTTGATGACAAGTAGCTTGGGTGGATTTTAAGCTCTACTCCTGCTTGCTACCTGTGCCTGACAACCGTGTACATTCATAAAGGAATTCCTCACATGAATGGAAACAAACCATAGTCATATGTGGCAAAATGAACAGATATTAAAAATATGTTGCTGACTATATTGAGGTATGCTTCACATATTACATTAGTTTCATGTGTGTAACAATGATTCAATATTTATACACCCTGTGAGATGTGAATTGATCCCCACAATAAATCTGGTTACCATCCATCACCACACAGTTACAATTTTTTTCCTCTCATGATATGAACTTTTCAGATTTACTCTCTTGGAAACTTTCAAATATGCACACACATTATGGACTGTAGTCACCATGCTGTAAGTTACATTCTTAAGGCTTACTTATTTTATAGCTGCAAGTTTGTACCTCCTGACTCCCTTCACTCATTTCACCTATCCCCAAACCCCTTCCCCTCTAGTAACCACCATTCTGTTCTCTGTAACTATGAGTTCTGTTTTGTTTTTAGATTCCACATATATGTGAAATCATAAAGTATTTGTCTTTCTCTGGCTGACTTATTTCACTTAACATAACACTTTCAAGATATATTCATGTCCTTGTAAATGGTAAGATTTATTTTTTATAGCTGAGTATTAGTCCATTGTGTGTATACACACACACACACACACACACACACACACACACACACACACACACACTGTATCTTCTTTATTCATCCATCAGTGGGTACTTAGACTGTCTCTATATCTTGGCTATTGTAAATAACGCTGTGATGAATATAGGGGTGCGTGTATCTTTTTGATTTAGTGCTTTTGTTTCTTTGGATAAAGACCCAAAAGTGGAATTGCTGGATTAAAAAAGGTTTTAATTCTCTGAGGAACTTCCATACAGTTTTCCAAAGTGGCTGTACCAGTTTACATTCCCAACTGTGCACTAGTATTTTTGATACTAGCCATTTCGACGGGTATATGGTGATACCTCATTGTGATTTTGATTTACATTTCCCTGATGATTAGTGTGATACCGAGCATTGTTCATGTGCCTATTTGCCATCTGTAGGTCATATTTGGAAGAAAATGTCCATTCAGGTTTTCTGCCCATTTCCTAATTTATTGTTTTGGCTATTGAGCATATGAGTACTTTGTATATTTTGAATATTAACCCCCTATCAAATATATGACTTGCAAATATTTTTGTCCCATCTGATAGGTTGCTTTTTCATTTTGTTGATGGTTTCCTTTGCTGTACAGAAGCTTTTCAGTTTGATGTAGTTCCACCATTTATTTTTTTTCTTTTGTTGTCTTTGCTTTTGGAGTCAGATCCAATAAATCCCCAGCAAGACTAATAACAAGGAGCTTATCACCTATGTTTTCTTTCTAGGAATGTTATGGTTTTATGTCTCACATTCAAGTCTTTAATCCATTTTGAGTTAGTTCTTCTGTATGGTGTAAGATAGTAGTCTGGCTTCATTCTTTTGCATGTGGCTATACAGTTCCCCAACACCATTTACTGGAGAGGCTGTCCTTTCCTCATTGTCTGTTCTTGACTCCTTTTTCATAAATTAACTGATCACATATGTTTGGGATCTCTGTATACTAATCCATCAATCTGTCTGTTTTCATGTGAATACTATACTATTTTGATTACTATAGCTTTGTAATATAGTACGAAATCAGGGAGGATGATATTTCAAGCTTTGTTCTTCCTTGTCAATATTGCATTGGTTATTCAGGATCTTTTGTAGTTCCATACAAATTTTAGGATCGTTTATTCTATTTCTTTGAACAATGTCATTGGAATTTTTATAGGGATTGCATTGAACATGAAGACTGCTTTGGATAGAAGGGATACTTTAACAATATTTGTTCTTACAACTCATGAGCATGGAATATTCTTCCATTTATTTGTATCTCCTTCAGTTTCTTCCATCAGTATCAGTTGTCAGTGTAGTGATCTTTCACCTCCTTGGTTAAATTTATTCAAAGGTATTTTATTTTCACGCAATTATAAATGGAATTTTCTTAATTTATCTAACAGTTCATTGTTAATGTATAGAAACAAGAGATTCTTGTATATTGATTTTGTACCCTGTAACTTTACTGAGTTAATTTATTAGCTCTAATAGTTTTTGGCGGAGTCTTTAGAGTTTTCTATATATAACATCATGTCATCCACTAATAGTGACAGTTTTACTTCTTCCTTTCCAAGTTGGGTACATTTTATTTCCTTAGTTTCTATGACTAAAATTTTCATTACTGTATTGAATAAAAGTGGTGAAAATGGGCATCCTTGTCTTGTTCCAGATCTTAGAGTAAAAACTTTCAGCTTTTCAGAGTTGAGTATGATGTTATCTGTGGGCTTGTCACATATGGCCTTTATTATGTTGGGTTTTGTTGCATTTATACACACTTTGTTGAGAGGTTTTATCATAAATGGATGTTGAATTTTGTCCAATGCATTTTCTTCATCTATTGAGATGTTTATATGATTTTTCTTTCATTTTGTTAATATGGTATATCACCTTAGCCGATTTGCAGGTGTTGAACCATCACTGCATCCATGTAATAAATCCCATTTAATCATGGTATATGATTCTTTTGCTGCTAAATTGAATTTGGTGTGTTAATATTTTGTTGAATATATATGCATCATTGTTTATGAGCAGTATTGGTCTGTAGTTTTTCTTATGTCATCCATGTATGTTTTAGTATCAGGATAATGCTGGCCCTAACAGGGAGTTTAGAAGCATTTCTCTCCTCTTCAAATTCTGAAAGAGCTTAGGAGAGACAGATATTAAGTCTTTTTTGAATGTTTGGTAGAATTCACCAGTAAAAGCATCTGATCTTATTTTTTATTTTTTGGTAGGTTTGTGATTCCTGATACAATCTCTTTTCTAACTGGTCTAATCAAATTTTATATTTCTTCCTGATAAGTTTTGGAAGGTTATGTTTCTAGGAATGTATCCATTTTTTCCTAGGTTGTCCAATTTGTGTCTGTAAAATGGTTCATAGTAGTCTCTTGTGATCGTTTGTATTTCTATAGTATCAGTTAAAACTTCTCCCTTTTATTTCTGATTTTATTTATTTGGGCCCTCTCCTTTTTCTAGCTAAAGTTATGTCAATTTTGCTTATATTTTCAAATAACCAGCTCTTAGTTTTATCAATTTTGCTACTGTGTTTTTAGTCTCTACTCCATTTATTTCTGCCTTGATCTTTTATTTCCTTCATTTTTCTGACATAGGGAGTTGTTTGTTCTTCTTTTCCTAGTTTCTTTAGATGTAAGGTTGGATTATTTGGGAATTTTATTTCTAGAGATAGGCTTATATCACTAAGAATTTCCCTCTTTGAGCTGCTTTGTTGCATCCATTAGTTTTGGTGTGTTGTATTTCCATGTTCTTTTGCCTAAAAGTATCATATTTCTTCTTTGATTTCTTCACTGACCCATTATTGATCAGTAGCATGTAGTTTACTCCCCACATATTTGTGATTTTTTCCAGTTTTCTCTTGTAATTGATTTCTAGTTTAATACCATTTTGGTTGAAAAAGATGCTTAATAAGATATCAATCTTCTTAGGGGCGCCTGGGTGGCGCAGTCGGTTAAGCGTCCGACTTCAGCCAGGTCACGATCTCGCGGTCCGTGAGTTCGAGCCCCGCATCAGGCTCTGGGCTGATGGCTCGGAGCCTGGAGCCTGTTTCCGATTCTGTGTCTCCCTCTCTCTCTGCCCCTCCCCCGTTCATGCTCTGTCTCTCTCTGTCCCAAAAATAAATAAAAAACGTTGAAAAAAAAAAAGATATCAATCTTCTTAAATGTGTTGAGACTTGTTTTATGGCCTAATATATAATCTGTCCTGGAGAATGTTTCATCTGCTGCTTTTGGATAAAATATCATATATATATATATAATATAAATATTATAAGTATATTAATACTATAAATATATGTTTTATATTATATATAAAAATATATATACATACTATATATATATACATACTATATATGTATGCATATATATGTATATATATGCATACATATATATAAAATCCATCAGGTTGATGTTTCTTTGTTGATTTTCTGTCTTGATAATCTATCCATTAATGCAAGTAGGGTATTTAAGTCCCCTACTATTGTTTTCAATTTTGGGAAATTGTTTCAAATTTGTTTCCAATATTCCCTTTTAGATCTGTTAATATTTGCTTTATATATTCAGGTACTCCTATTTGGGGTACATAAATATTTACAAATGATATGTCTTCTTGCTGGACTGACCTCTTTATCATTATGTATTGCCCATTTTCATCTTTTATTACAGTCTTTGTTTTGAAGTCTATTTTGTCTGATATAACTGTCCCAGCTTTCCTTCATTTCTGTTTGCATAAAACACCTTTTTCCATCACTTCACTTTCTGTCTGTGTGCCCTCACATCTGAGGTTAGCATCCTTTAGGCAGTATATAGATGGGATTTTTGTTGTTGTTGTTTTGTTTATCCATTCTGCCACTCGATGTTTTTCTTGGTTGAAGAGTTCAGTCCATTTATGTTTAATGTAATTATAGATCGGTATTGTACTTTGTGCAATTTTGTTAGTTGTTTTCTGGCTGTTTTGTAGTTCCTATCTTCTTTCTTCTTCTCTTGCTCTCTTCCTTTGTGCTTTGATGCCTTTCTGTAGAGCTATGTTTAAATTCCATTCTCATTATTTTCTGTGTATCTACTATAGGTTTTTCCTTTGTAGTCCCCATGAGGCTTATGCCTATCAACATATATATGCACCAGTCTATTTTATTATTTTAATGTTTATTTATTTTTGACAGAGAGAGAGGGGAAAGGGCCAGAGAGAGAGGGAGACACAGAATCCAAATCAGGTTCCAGGTTCCAAGCTGTCAGCACAGAGCCCCACATGGGGCTCGAACTCATGAACTGCAAGATCATGACCTGAGCTGAGGCTGGGTGCTTAACTGACTGAACCACCCAGGTCCCCTTGCACCAGTCTATTTTAAATCAATAGCAAATTAAGTTTGAATGCATTACTCCCCCACCCTCAGTTTTTTGTGTCTTTATAAGTGATTAGTCTATTACTTTTAATACATATTTTACCTGTGAGATGTTTTCTTATTACTTCTTAATTAGTGCCCTAATTTTTCCACTTACAAAAGTCCCTTTAACATTTCTTATAAGGCCAAAGTGGAGGTGGTAAACCCCTTTAAAGTTTTTATTAAAATTAAACCCTTTAAATTAAATTAAATTAAATTAAAACCTTTAAAGTTTTTATTTAAATTCCTGTTAGTTTGTGTAAAGTGTAATAGAAGTTTCAGGTGTACAATATAGTGATTCATTTCTTCCATACAACACTTGGTGCTCATGACAAGTGCACCCCTTAATCCCTATCACTTATTTAACCTATCCCCCAACCATTTCCCCTCTGGTAACCATCCATTGGTACTCTATAGGTAAGAATCTGTTTCTTGGTTTGCCTCTTTCTCCTTTTCCCCTTTGCTTGTTTGTTTTGTTTCTTAAACACCACATATGAATGAAATCATATAGCTAAAAAGTGTTTGTGAACTCCTTTAGTTTTGGGTTATCTGGGAAACTCTTTATTTTTCCTTCAATACTGAATGATAGCCTTGCCAGCGAGAGTACTCTTGGTTGGAAGATTTTGGCTCTCAGCACATTGAATATATCACACCACTCCTTTCTGGTCTGCACATTTCAATGGAAAAATCTGCTGATAGTCTTATGGCAGGGAGAGGGGGGAGTCCCTTGCATGTAAGAAGTTATTTTTAAGACTCTTACTGCTTTTAAGAATCTTTAACTTCTGTGAGTGTCTGGGTGGTGGTTAAGGGTCTGATTCTTGATTTCCACTCAGGTCATGATCTCACATTTCATGAGTCCAAGCCTTGCACTGAGTTCTGTGCTGACAGTGCAGAGTCTGCTGGGATTCTCTCTCTCCATCTTTCTCTGCCTCTCTCTCTCAAAATAAACAAATAAAAATTTAAAAAAGAATATTTAACTTTTGAAACTTTAATTATAACATGTCTTGGTCTGGATCTCTTTGGGTTCATTTATTGGGACTCTCTAGGCTTTCTGGATCTGAATGCCTATCCCTTCAACAGGTTAACTTACAGCCATTATTTCTTCAAACAGTTTTCTGTCCCTTGTTCTTCTCTCTTCTTCTTGAACACCTGTTATGGGAATGTTGTCCTACCTGATGAGATCTTTTAGATCTCTTTAGTGATCTTCACTTTTTTTTAATTCCTTTTTTTCTTTTTCTATTTTGTTTGGCCAAGTTCCACTGCCTGGTCTTCCAGGTCTCTGATTCCTTCCCCTGTTTCTATCTAGTCTGCTGTTGAACCCCTCTAGGGTATTATTCAGTTTAGCTATTTATTCTTGAGGTCTGTGACTTACTTCTGTTTGGTACTTTCTTATATTTTTATCTTTTATTAAAGTTCTCTCTGTGCTCAACCATTCTTCTCCTAAGACCTTTATGACTATTACTTTGAACTCTTTATCAAGCAAATTATTTACCTCTGTTTCTTTAAGTGTTTTTTTTTTTTTGTTTTGTTTTGTTTTGTTTTGTTTTGGTTTGGTTTTTTTGGCTGGAGTTTTATCTTTTTCTTTCCTTTGGAACATATTCCTCTGTGTCTCATTTTTCTTGGCTTTGTGTTTGTCTTTATGTATTGGGCAAAATAGCTATCTCTCCCAGTCTTTAAGGATGGTCACAAGAAGAGTGGGGGTTTTTGAACCTGCCATCTGTACAGTGCCTTGGGGGTGGAAGCCTACCACAATGTCTCTGCTTATTCCAGTCCCAGGAGGCCAAGAAATGCAAGCCCCCTGAGCCACCAGAGCCAGGCAATCAAGAGGCATCCCCCATGAGGATGTTCCCACTGGCTTTGGGGAATCAGCAGGGGAGTGCAGGGGCTGGGGTGTGCCCACTGACTTTATGGAGGCACCAAGAGAGTGCAGGGACAGGGACACCTGCTGGCTTTAGCAGGGCAGTAGGAAAATGCAGGGAAATGCCTATTGGTGCTAGCAAGGTAAAGGGAGAGCACAAAAATGGCACTTGCCAGTGCCTCCATCTCTGGAGAGAGTCCCAACAGTCCCCTCTCCCTTAGGCAGATGCTTTAAAATTAAGAAATGAATGTCCTTCATATATTGTCCAGACACATTTCAAACTGCTACTTGTGTCTTGTGCACTGGGGCAAGTGAGTCTGCATGCAAGCCCTTTAAGAGCAGTATCTCAGTTCCCTGCAGTCCTTTAAGTCTCCTAGCATATCCCTATTGTTTTTCAAAGCTAGACATTCTGGGTGCACGTCTGTCTCGTACAGGTCCCAGGGAGGAGGGTGCATGATGTGGAGTCCATATTTGTGAGATTCCTTTTAACTGTGGGTCACCATGCCGGGGTGGGCATCTGGGGGCAAGACGACATCATCTCTGTCTCTCCCAAGTATCTCAACATGGCCCTTCCTTTTATCATTTGTTGTGAAGTTGTTCAAATATTTTACAGGTCTTTTTCGAAGCTAATTTCCACATGTAGCTGTAGATTTGGTATGCCCTCGGGAGGAGGTGAGTTCAGGATTTTACCTATGCTGCCATCTTGGACTTCATCTCTTAAAAGTCTAAAAACATGCACAATGAAACCATACATCATTTATAATATGCACTTAGTAAAGCTACAAATAAAAGCAAGAGGTTTATTTTTAAAAATTAGAAGTCATCACCTCTTCAGGGACAATAGATGTGAGCAAGGACCATAGAAAACTTCCCCAGTATAGGTAAGGGTTTAATTTTTAAGTTTGATCATAGGTGATTATATGCCTCAATCTATACCTCTGTAGTACATACAGTTTTGAATGCATCAAATATTCAACAGATGGAAAATACTTATAAGAAAAAAATAAAGAAAAAGCATAAAAATAGTCTTAAAAGACATAAAAGAGAGAAGTCTGAAGAGACAGAATCAGTGAAGGACATTTATCCCAAAGGTACTGCACAAATAAAGCAAAGAGAAATGGAAAATAATACAATAGAAAGAGCTGAAATATTTTCCCAAAGTGGAAAAAAAATAACACCACAAATTTAAAGCATCAAAACATCCGGACACATAGATTGCTAAAGGAGGCAAATGTCAAATACTCTAACTCCATTATTGTAAAATTTAAGTGTACCACGAATAAAGAGAAACTACTAAAGATTTACAACAGAGGAAGGAAAGGAAGAGATAGATGAAGAATGCATGTAATGGAGTGAGAACCATATTAGCACTGAAATTATCACTAGCTGAACTGAATTCAAATGTGGTCAGAGAGTTCTGAGAGCAAACGGTTTTGACTTAGAAACATTATGTAGTCAGACTTTCAACTGAGATGTGGAAAATATAAAATTATTTATCTGTAATTCATTAATTTTATTTTTACTTGAAGATACATTTAAGCAAATTAAAATGAATGCCACAGACTAAGGGAGTAAAAAGCAATGGGTCTATATTAGGAAAGAAGAACAGGTACTACCCTGGAATAGACAACTGTCCATCAATTATTATTCAATTATCTTTCACTCTCTTCTACCTAGTTGACTTTTTCTAGCTACCTGCTCTCAGAGCATGCTGCAATTTTCCTTTGTAATGCAATTATGAATATGTAATGTAATTGTGAATAAGTTACGATGACTATAATTTTGATAACTTGTTTGTCTCCTGCACTAGTTATCAAGTTCTATGAGGGAGAGACCATGCCTATAATTTTCACCACAGAATTTTTAAAGCTCAGCCCAGAACTGACCAGTAATAAATATTCAAAGGAGATAAAAACTCTTGCATCTGTTCTTGGGTCTCTATGCCTCATGTTCCATAAACTCTCCCTGTTATACCCACTTTCATGGGCTCAACAGTTATCTATCCATATACTGATGATTATCAAATCTTCTTCTGTAGTTCTAGGCTTTTTGACATATATTTTTGTTGCCTATTGTTTATCCCACTTAGATATCCCCAAAGGCATCTTTTTTTTTCAATATATGAAATTTATTGTCAAATTGGTTTCCATACAACACCCAGTGCTCATCCCAAAAGGTGCCCTCCTCAATACCCATCACCCACCCTCTCCTCCCTCCCACCCCCCATCAACCCTCAGTTTGTTCTCAGTTTTTAACAGTCTCTTATGCTTTGGCTCTCTTCCACTCTAACCTCTTTTTTTTTTCCTTCCCCTCCCCCATGGGTTTCTGTTACGTTTCTCAGGATCCACATAAGAGTGAAAACATATGGTATCTGTCTTTCTCTGTATGGCTTATTTCACTTAGCATCACACTCTCCAGTTCCATCCATGTTGCTACAAAGGGCCATATTTCATTCTTTCTCATTGCCACGTAGTACTCCATTGTGTATATAAACCACAATTTCTTTATCCATTCATCAGTTGATGGACATTTAGGATCTTTCCATAATTTGGCTATTGTTGAGAGTGCTGCTATAAACATTGGGGTACAAGTGCCCCTATGCATCAGTACTCCTGTATCCCTTGGATAAATTCCTAGCAGTGCTATTGCTGGGTCATAGGGTAGGTCTATTTTTAATTTTTTGAGGAACCTCCACACTGTTTTCCAGAATGGCTGCACCAATTTGCATTCCTACCAACAGTGCAAGAGGGTTCCCCTTTCTCCACATCCTCTCCAGCATCTATAGTCTCCTGATTTGTTCTTTTTGGCCACTCTGACTGGTGTGAGGTGATATCTGAGTGTGGTTTTGATTTGTATTTCCCTGATGAGCGACATCAAGCATCTTTTCATATGCCTGTTGGCCATCTGGATGTCTTCTTTAGAGAAGTGTCTATTCATGTTTTCTGTCCATTTCTTCACTGGGTTATTTGTTTTTCGGGTGTGGAGTTTGGTGAGCTCTTTATAGATTTTGGATACTAGCCCTTTGTCCGTTATGTCATTTGCAAATATCTTTTCCCATTCCGTTGGTTGCCTTTTAGTTTTGTTGGTTGTTTCCTTTGCTGTGCAGAAGCTTTTTATCTTCATAAGGTCCCGGTAGTTCATTTTTGCTTTTAATTCCCTTGCCCCAGAGGCATCTTAATCTGCATATGCCTATGACTCTGTTCATTATATTTCCCTATCCCAAATGTACTTCCCTTTTTCTATGTGGTTTTGAGTCAATATCCTCCCAATGTCCACATTCTTACCTATTATTGCCGCTTGTTAATTTTTTCTTTCTCATTTACTATAGAAATCAGCTCTATAAATTCCATATGCTGTGTGTGTGTGTGTGTGTGTGTGTGTGTGTGTGTGTGTAACCTATAATGTTCTTCCTGTCTCCTGGCTAATGCCTTCACCATCTTTTACCTATATTATGACAACAGAAAACCACTAGTTGTACTGTTTAATGCATCCAGCTTACTTTCATTAGAACTGTCCTTCTGAAACTAAAACATAAAAATTCTGCTTAAAATTATTTCATCATGCCTTAGCATTCTTTCATTTATTAAAACACTTCCCTATCCAGGAATCAGGGGAAATGGCAGACAGGTAACATTTTATGATTGGTATAAATGAGGTTGTTTGAGGAGGGACAGAAAAAGTGTGATGCCTGAATGGCGATCAAGGAAACAAGCAGTAGTAGGTACCCAGGACTTAAGGCAGAAAGAAGCTGATGCCTAAAGGCAAACTTTTATTCCCAAGTGAGCTATTTTTAAAACAGCTGTGTCTAAGAAATGGGATTTGTAAAGGTACCTAATAAATTCTACACGTGAAAAAAAAATGAAAACGAAAATTGTACCAATATCATTTCCATGTTTCTGGATGATTTAGCAAGTGATATTTGCAATCGATTCCTTTTCAAGAACTTTTCAAGAGCATGTTATTCTACTATATAATAATAAACCAGCACAGTCAAGATGGTTACTTTTCTTGCTTTCTATGTACTATAAACAGATTACTTTGAAATACTTTGCATTCTTTCATTCAGCCCATTTCTGATTACTACCTAAGGAAGATAGTTAAAATAGGCCATTGGCAGAGTGATAATACTTATTTCCTCAACAATGATCTTTGGTAGATGATAAAATGCTACTTTCCCTTGTAAAGCAAAAGGGCAGCTGCCTACAAAACAACAGTGAACTTCAACGGTGTGAGTGAAAAGAAAATGTATTGTGCAATAAAACCACGAAGCAAAGAGTTATTTCAGGATTACTGGGTGACGTCAAATGTGGTTTTTGAAGGTCAGCAATTTCATGATTTCTGTTATTAGAAATTTCAAGGAGCACTGCAATAATCTTAATCTGAATGATTGTGTGTGTGTGTAAATTATTTTGTTGGTCTTTGCAGCTAAGTTAAAAAAAAATAGTTGAGACCATATTTATTAATCCTTATCGTTGCAAGTTCCAGAATTGACTATAAGACACCACTGAGATAATCTGAAGAGAATGACCATTATTTAAAAGATTCGCCACTGACTATAGGATAAAATCCAGATTCCTTAAGGTGGAAAACAGAGACATTCACAAACTGCCAGCTAACTACCTTTCTGGGCTCTCAACACAGAGTATTCTTCAAACACACATCCAAAGTCTCCCATACCAGAACGTTATGAGGCTCTTTGCATCAATGTGGTACTGCACTGATGTCTTATTGTTACTCATTTTGTGATTAGAACTTCTATTCATTCCTCAAAGTGCAGAAAACATGTAACTTTTGTAAACTCTTCTCAGTGACTCTCGAGACAACATACAATTTTGTATATATCTGCCTTTGATATAGCCATTACCATAAAATTCAGATATGATCATGTATTGAAAGGGTTTCCATTTCTCCTAGGATCAGACACACAATTCTAGAAATTATTTTCAAGCCCGTCTTTAGCCTAAACCACCCTCATCTTGTTCCCTCATTTGGGATTTTGTTCATTTCTTTGAACACACATTGCTGGTTCTCAACTTTCTCTTACCTTAATCTACTCATCCTCATAGAGTTCAGTTTAAAAGTGAACCTGACAAGAAGTTTCTGTGGGTCCTTAATCTAGGTTAGGTCAATTAGCTCCAAAATTCCCAAAGACTCTTTCAGTCTCTATTATAATGCTATTTATTTATAATTGTTTTTTGGCTTTCTCCAGCAGGCTGTAAACTCCATGAGAACAGAGGTGATTTCTCTTATTCACTACTGTTTTCCTAACAGCTGGTATGTTGCCTGGCACATTAGACGTGGTTTATTAATATTAGTTGAATCAAATTTACTACTTCATTTCATTGGCAATGTCTTTCAAGCAGACATTTGACTTTCATGAATCCATGAACCCACCCATTCAACCTTTATTGAGAATCATCTATGTGCCCACCATTACCATAATCTCCAGGAATGCAAGAAAGCATGAAACACAGCCCCAGTACTAAAGAAACTCATAGACATGATAGGTGAGAGAGTAAAAAAGTGTGATGCTTGGTAGAATAACTTGTTCAAAAGTATATTCTTCACCTAGGCCTGGTCAGTATATATGCTTACTTCTCACAGGCCACAGCTATTGCTTCAGGAATGGACACAAGCTACAAATGTATGTGATCAGAGTAAACCTAAGAGCCTGTGTAAGAGCTATGAGAAAGAACACTCTGTTTTTGTGCTCATCATGAACTTCTCAGGCCTAGTGCAGTCTTACTGCCACCTCAGGAAACTAAGGGAATAAAGCAAATGAGCAAAAGAGGAACTAAGAAACAAAGACAGAATGCTTGAGCCCCCAAATACTGATGCATTTGATCTACTCCTGAATATTTCAGTTATATAAGCCAAAAAAAAGTCCCTCTCTCATTTCTCTATTTTTTGTTCATTGCATTAAGTCAGTTTGATTTGGGTTTTCTGTGGTATGCAATGGTATTTCGTACTAATACATAGAGTCATAGATAAAACAACATCTTAACTGGCTCTTAAAATTTGAAGAGCAGTTTGCCAGGAATAAAACAATATCAATAATAACACTGTATTAACTCTTACTTTTTTTTTGCAACACTATGAACACTATTCTAAGGGATTTGCCTATATTAAGGAAGAGTTTGTACAAAAACTAAGAGATATAAAAGATAACAGCATTTTTGAGGTATATAGTGACCAGTACAGTCTCTTCAATAGGATGCTTACTGGGAACATGATTTAAAAAAGTATATATGAGAGTGAAGTACACTGTTGCAGACAGATTGCAAATAATTCCATATTCTCTGTTAACAGTAACTCTGAGTCCATATCTATTTAATAACAACATATAAACATAGCCATTAAACCAACCAGAATTTCTCATAACAAGAGTTCTTAAAAAATAAAACTGATTTGCATCCAAATATTTCATAAAAGCTCCAAATGGTATGTATTGTAGAATTCCAAGGAGGCAAAGTGACTTGTTCTAGGTATAATTAGGCCACTAAGTATAAACTTAAAGAAAATGCAATTTTCAGTTGCAAATCTGGAACTCTTTCTAAAATGCCGTAAGTGCCAACCAGTTTTCTTAGTCCCCACAGATGTACAAGCATAGGGTTAAAGAAATATCGACTTCAACACTAAATAAAATCAGTCCTTTTCTTGGTTCTATGACTTCATTAAGAGCTGTGTGACCACCAACAAATGGTTTCACTATACAAAAGTCTCTTTCTCATATATATTGTGGGAACTGTACATCTCTTTTCTCCATAGGCTTATTTTGAAAAGTAAGTGATAAAATATTTAGCACAATGCCAAAAATGCACACATTCAGTCTTCACCTAGTAAGGTAAATCTAATTGTGCTAAAATATGAATTAACACTTGTTATACACAAGAAATCAGATTCAAGTACTATAAAATTGGGTTATTTGTTGATTCTGAAGAAATCATCTCCACAAGGTCTTTTGTTTCCCCCAGCTGAAATGGCCACCTGTAATTCTCAAGCCCCTTGATCAGAGGTTTGTTTGAAGTAACAAATCAGATATGCATGGATCAATTTCCAGAACCAGATGAGGGGGAAGCAAATTGGTTAACACCATGTTGGTGTGAGCCTGCCAAGTGGCAGACCAGCAGCTGGACATATAGAACAAATAGAAAGACTGCAGACATACAAGGGAAAGAGCAACTAACAGCTGATGCACATTTGCACTGTTGATTGTTCCTTGGGCTCAAGGCCAAATGTTAATCCCCTGATAGAGAAACTACTTGTGGACCATAAACTTCACTCCAACAAATGATAGGAAATAAGAAACTTACTCTGCTGGGATGGCCATCATATTGCTTAACTTCAGCTTCAGTTCTTCCATCCCTTCTCACTTGTGTTTTGGGACCTGGTAGACAAATAAAGGAATAGAGCTATTTAAAGATCTGGAAGTACTAGCTGGAGAAGAAGGAAATGTAATAGTTAAGCTGTTGTGCAAGGTTCTGAGCAAATAGTAATGAATCCTCAGGGAACCCCAAGGACATAGACATGAGGCTCCTTATATGAGGACCAAAAATTGGACCCCTGACATGTAATGGTCCCACACAGATTTAAAAACTGAAGAGCAAGATGAGAAGAGAGAAAAGTAGAAGAAAAGCAATAGAGAAATATGAAGAGAGAGGGGAAGTCAGACACATCAGAAAATGAGGCATTTGCTCAAAATATTTTTTAAGACTAACACATATAAATCCCTAAATTAGGCACTGGTGGCAGAGAGCCAATTAAAATCTCTACCTTTGAGGAATTCAAACTCTAGAAGACAAGGAGGCTAGCAAAACAGAGAAGTTCCATACAAACTGATGTGGGACCAAGGCTTAAATAGCAAGAAACAGACAAGTTGGGAGTAATAGGACATGAAACAAACAAAAGAATAAAATGACCACAAAATCTGATGCATTTGAATTAAGAATTGCCCAAGAAACATAAAATTTGATAACTTGTGGATAATAATATGCAAGGTTTGTGTTTTTTCAGTAAATATTATGGCAGATTTTGCTTGCTTTTAGTTTATGACAGGATGTGTACTAAGGCAATATATCAAAGTCAGAACTTCTTTTAACTCTGGTTTATTTTTAAATGTAAGCCTGAAATGCATCCAAATATCACTTAATTATCAAATTTTCAAATGGTACGTTATTGCGGCATTCCCACTTATATTACATCAGGTGGCATCTGTCACAGGCAAGAGCCAGCAACGATTTGAGGGCTTCACTTCAGAAAGGGAAAGTACCTTTTGCTACTGGTACTAACCTGTAGGTAATTTATGAATCAAGAAATCAAATGTACTTCAATATCTGTGGCAGATGTAACACCACAACTGAACCATAAGCAAAAGTCATCTCAAACTTTTTAAACTTTTGAATGCTCATAGTAATTTTGTCCTTGGACTAACTTGGAGGGGTCAGTGGTGCAAAAAGAGTAATAGAAATAACTTCCTGGGGGCTAAAGTGATTTTGTTTTCTTCTGGCTCTGGATTATCAGGACTTAGGTTATCTTATTTTGGCTTGAACTTACATCATTAAGACCAAAGGTATTTATTTTGGTGAGGAGAAAAATCTATAAAAGTTTAGTTTTTTTTAACACAAGCTCAGATAACCTTTTAGAGCTAGTGTCATATTTACATTTTTCAACCTGCTATTAACTGAGTCAGTAGAACCTGACCTTACAGCAAGTGTCAGGACAGAGGTCAGTTTGAAATTTTATGTAAAAAGAAAGTCTGACAGGAATCAGAAATTTTTGAAGCTTAAATTTTAAGACAGGTACAAGCCACCTTACATAAAATGGTGAGAAAAGAGGGCTTAAGAAGAAATTATAAATCCTTGAGGAAAAAAAATAAAAAGTGTTTTCCAAAAAGTTGTGTTGCTTAACTGCAGGTGAGGTGGGAGTACCTTGCGTCTGTCACAGATTCTAAGATATGGACAATAAAGCTTCCTAAATTATCCCAGGCACTCTCTATAGAGGATATCTGAGAATCTGGAATCACTCTGCAAGGAGTCCTAAGTGAATAGTGTTGCCAGATTAATGCCCCAAGTGATCTGAGAATTATTCAAGGGCTTCCTCAGTTGGTTTGTTCTTTGAAATTTGGGACTCTATTTCTGGTACACAGCAGCCTAGTGGTTCAGAATCCAGGTTCTGAGAGGCTAAGTCCTGGTAGCTTCCTCACACAAAAAGTAGTGACAGTTAACAGTATCTATTGCATAGAGTGGTTGGGAACTTTCTATGAGCTAAAATGGGCAAAATACAACGTAAATCAGATCCAAATCCTCTCAATTAATATGAGCTTTTATATTTAGTCTTATTAATAGAAATAATGATATTTCAGCTCACTGCTCCAGGTCATGTTTTGCTGCATTGCAATGGATATTATAACAATATAAACCAGATAAGATTCTTATCATATTAAATTGGTAATAGGAAAACTTGGCTTAGATAAAAGCTATGTTTTAATACGATAAAAGCAAAAGAGTTATAGCAAATGTTTCAGAACTTATAATTTTGTGTTTACTATTTCACTTCATCTGGAGAAATATTCTACAGATAAAGAAATTGAAGTTCAGAAAGGTGTAGTTAACTATCCAAGGCCATACAGCAAGGTACAGATGCGATAAACCAAGCCTTCGAAACACATGTAAAATATCCTTTATTTGCTAGGTCATTTAATAGTAATCTTATCAGTTCACTTTTACTGTGTAACAAATCATCCCAAAACTTAGAGGCTTAAAGAAACAAGCATGTGTTGCTTTTCCTTGTGACTGTGGAGTTGGATGGGATATTCTTCTGGTCTGGGTAACTGACTAGGGCTAGATGACCTTGGATAACCTCACTCACAAGTTGGAAGTCTGGTTGGTTTAGGAGGTCTCAGCGAAGATGAGTCATGTCTGCCTCATCATCTGTTAACTGGGGTTTTTCATAGGGTGGTCTCAGAGAGCCAGAGCAGGAAGTGAGCAAACCTCAAAATACAAGCATTTTTCATGCCTCTATTCATACTATATTTCCCACTGTTTCATTAGCTAAAGCAGATCATATGGCCAAGTCCAGAGTCCCTAGATATAAATAGGCATGAAAAAAATTAAAGTATTGGTAGTAAACTTGTCAACATTTTAATATCCCTTAACTCTGACTCATAGGATTCTTGGTTTTTTGGTCTGTCTTACTTTTCTTCGTTTTTGAAATTTTCCAAAATGAGAATTTACTGCTTTTATAATGAAAATCATTTCTTAAATAATTCTGAAAAATGAGCCATTTTCTGGAGGACCACAAGTCCTGATTGTGAGCTCCTTTCTTTTTGAAATGGGAATTAGACTTCTATCTAAACCACAACAGATGTTATTATTAATATTTCTCAGGGGTGTTCTTTTGTCTTTCTCAACTTATTGCTCTATATGCTTACAGTGTGAGTTCTTGAATTCTAGTTCCTTTGGTTGTAACTTACATGCTGATAGCTCCCAAATCCATATACCCCAGAACCATCTTCACCAACCCCAGGTTAGAAATATTTCCAACCTGTCTCTCCAAATGCCTACAGGACATGTCTCCTTGGAGAAGGACCTTGCCTGTCTCTTCTACCTATCTTGTCTCACTCATTTTGTTATGCCTGAAGGCAGATTTCTTGCCATTTGCTTTTTTGTGTGTTGTTTTTTGTTTTTTGTTTTTTTTTTTTGCCTTTTCCCCAGTTTTTCCACAGCTGTGAGCTCTGCCTTGGCACATGCACTTTCTCTTCTTTGAAGCCCCAGAAGTACTTTTCTCTACTTTTAATGGAAATTCATCTTCTGATAAGCTTTTCAACATCACCCAACATAAGGAGAATAGAATGAAATTTGAGAGAATCCAAAGAATGTACCACAATATATTTCTGGTGTTGAATGTGGAAGGCATGATTTCTCAGAGAATTCCAGAAAACAATTATATCTGAATTTTTGAGCATTTAATTCTTCATGTTTGTAAAGGGGCAAAAAAAAAAATAACTTTATTGGCATTTATCTTCTACTCATTCATGTCAAAGACAAGAGTAGACACTGTCCAGGTAGCTTTATTCAAGAGATAATTCCAAAATTAAATAACTCTAAAATTTGATTATATATATATGTATAAATTTATGTTTATTACATATATCTAGTCACATGGACCTCCATATCTTAACAATGAAAATAACTTAAAAACAACATAAATATGCTTAAAACAATACCAAGAAACCACAATCTTTTAAACCATTTATTAACACAGAGTTAATCTGGAACAGTTGGAAAGCACTGTCGATGCTTTTACTTAAGGGAAACTTTTTAGTAGGTCACTAAAGAAGAATTACATGTTAGTAGTAGAAACTCCCCCCACCCAAAGAAATTAGTAAATCAAATTGAAAATTCTGCCCCAAGTTTGCCTCTGATAAATATTCCTATCTAATTATAATGTAATTAAACCCATGGGGTTTGGAGTAAGGGTGAACTTTGGGAGTTCTCAATCTCTCAAAGTCTCATTTTTTCTCATTTGCGTAACAAAACGAAACTGAAATTTAATATGTCTATTTTGTAAAGTTATAATGGGATTCAGTCTTTCACGCAACTAAAGTTTGAGTGCCCATTATATAATAGGCATTAATAGTAAGGAACAAGATACACACAAGCTACTGTACTAAGCTTACCACTGAAAGGAGGAGATTTTGTTAGTGTGACAAAGCACTTAGCATAGCACTTTGCACATAATACACTCAATAAATGTTAATTATTATTACTGTTGTTATTCCATCTCAAAAAGTAATAGAGCATGCCATCAGTAGACTAAAGGAAAATTAGGGGAGGGTGTCAATTCAGTTGCATTCATATGAGCATGCACACACACACATATACACACAAGTATATGTATACCTAGGTTTCCAAATATACAAACCTGCCAAGGATTCTGCAGTCTCCACTACAATTCTTTATTTTAAAGGTATAAAATCCAACACAATTTTTCTTAGTATAGAGGCTTAGGATTCAAACTAATTTAATAAAGATTTTAAATGAAGTTGGAATAGTCAGTGACTCATAGGTCAGAAGTGGGTGGCAGGGACAGAAGAGAAGGCCTCAGGCAGAAAAGAGACTTTCAGTACCAGTTTCCCATTCAAAATGCTACAAGGTATTATTTCTTCTGTTATTTTAACCTATGGTTGATGCATAAGTCACATTTTCCCAGAGAATTTCTGAAAAGAAAGCTTGTCAAGCACCCCTAAAACCTAACGAAACCAAAGATTAAGTAAAATTTTAAGTGTCTTAAGCATAATCTATATACTTATGGAGTCTTAAAGAATCAGCTGCCTCGTGCTTTATCACGAACTGTGTAATTTTACAAATTCGGCTTTATATTCAAGAATCTGTTATAAAGAACAGTCATTTTATCTTAATTTTAAGATATTTAGGAAATTAAAAGTGTTATTCCACTGAACACACAATTGATAAGAAAGTGAAATAGCCTTATTGCTGATATGGAGAAATATCAGATATGGGTTTTCTTCTTTAACTGTTGTAAATTGTATGAAATAAATTTAAGGAACACAAATTATCCCAATAACATATCTAAGCCTAATAACTTATTTTGAAAGTCTGAAAAGTCTGAGTAGTGATAATAATAGTAATAATATTAATAATTAAAATAAATAACAAGTAAAACAAACCTCCTAGTTTAATCTTAATTCATTAAACAAAAGCTTCATTCATTTTCAAGCATAAAAATCATAAATTAACAATATAATTATGGAATGGTATGCTAGGTCAACTAACATAAGACTATATAAAATGTAGACAGGAACAATTATGAAATATCTTTTCCACTCCTTTAATAAGGGCAAGGATGGAGAATAAATGGGTAATATTGCTGTCCTTCTTATAGTCACCATAATGTATCTATTTCATATGAAACCATTAAAGGTAAATGCTTAATAAACTAACATTACTAAAGTTATCTTTGGCTATTGGTTATGCAGACATGATATTACAGACACATTAAAAAGAAAGAGAAGCAAGTGTAAGTGTGGGTGTGTTTGGTATAAATCTAGCCTACAAAGTGATACCGATAACATATTATTCACTATGATTAAGATGGAAAGTTTGTATATTAATTAAACAGCTAGGATGAATAGAGGGCACTGTATGTGGCACTCAGTTGACTAGATCTTGTAGGTGATTCACAACTAGGATATTTATTTTTCAATATATACTGAGCACTTGCTAAATGACAGGGAGCTAAGTACTGAGTATATAGCAGGAAACATAATAACAGAGTCTTTATGCACAATGGGTCTGGTAGGACTGATGAGTAAATAGGAAATTGAAATTTAATATGTACCCTAGTACAGGAAATGTAGGATTACACAGAGAAAATGAATGAGCAAAACCTACAAGTCAGGAAAAGAAGTTGATATACATTTGAAAAGTTCATGCAGGAAATGTGAGAACACAAATTTATCTGGGACAGGTGTTAAAAATTAGTGTTTAAAGAGAAAATACTAACTAAGTAAACAGAGGTAAGCCTACCAGAATATTAATCTAAACCAGAAAGTATGAACTTGATGCCATAGACAAGTCAACTAGGGGAGTGAGAGATTGAAGGTTTTATTTAATATTAGTGATATGGTGATAATGTAATGGTAAGAAAAACAGTGGAATAGACAGGAAAATTAGTGTGACATTATCTAAGTCTGGGTGCTGAAAGCCTAGGCTCTTCATTTTAATGAACAAGGAGAAGGGGAAAGAAGAAGCCCAGAGATTTTTCAAAAGAAGAATCAAAACACATAGTGAAATATTGGATGTTGTGAATGAGGGGGTGGGAGGGTGGGGAGAGGGTGGGAAAGGATAAAAGTCAATTCTATGATTTGAGTTCAGGTACTTAGAAATGTGAGGCCTGCTGTACAGTTTTATCTGGAAAGGAATGACAGTTTGGGGAGTAAGATTCTGAGTTCATTTAGTGTGTACTAAATTTACATGTTATGCACAATCCAATTCAATCTCTATTATTGCTGGTTGGGAATAAACACAGGAAGAATGCAGGCAGAACATAAGGGTTGAAGATGTTCTTTGGGAATTATCTGCCTAGAGATCAGAAATGAAACCATGAATATGCTATCAAACAGCAAAGACTCAGGTAGAAGATTCAAGAAGGAGGGGTTCTCAAATATTAAATATCTAAGTGCATCCTAGGAACATAAGAGCAAAAGTACACTTACTGGCTGTAGGGACATAAAGGTCACCTGTACCCTTTTCATAGTATTTTCGAGATTTCATGGGGTTGGGAGAAAGGGGAATCTTATTTTTCATAGTAAAAATAATTGAGTAGATAGGAAGTGGAAACAATGGAGAAGTCTCTCGCATCAAAATTTGGTGATAACTGGAAAAATTAAAAAGCAGCTATAAATAGCTGTATTTTGATGATTTAATAATGGATATACTGGGGTATGTTTGGAAGTAATGTTTACATTAAAGAAAATTAGCTAGGCATCAAAGACACACAAGGGTGAATAAATCATAATGACTACCCTCAATCTGCTCACACACTACTAGACTCTTCTCCAAAGAGGCTGATGAAAAACAGGAGAGAATATTAAGTTGAAAATCAAGGGATTTGAGAGAATTTTCAGCAAAATTCAGTTTGCAACATAAGTAGCAATGTTTTCACTAAGAATGAGGGGCAGAAAAATGGAAGGTGGTTGGATGTTTCAAGGGGAAAAGAATAATAAGTGAGAGAATAGCTTTGTGACATTTGAGAGGTAGATAAAAGGGTCAATGTGATGATGGGTGTGATCATGATGAAGCTACACAGAATGAATCTGTAATTGTCACAACTCTTGTGCATTTTCTTTCATCAGCATCCATGGCCTGACAGCCAAAACAGAGTAAGCAGGTGGGATAATAGATGCTTGAGGAATGATTTTTGGGGGAGAAGCAACATCTTTGAGGATTAAAAAGCAGACATAGTGACATAAAGTTGGATTACACACACAAATAAAGTACAGCAATTTTAGTCCTGGAAGTAGTTTGCCTTAAAGACTAATGATATAGATAATTGGCATCAATAGCAAATACTGAAGATAAAATTATGTTATAAATCTCAATGATTCATTTCTGGTATGAAGCTGGCATGTGATTCAACACAGAACTTGGGAAGTAATAAAAATAGCTTTCTAATGTTCAAGAGCTCATACCTATTCTTGTTAAATACCTGCCTTATTTCTCACAAGACAACTGACTCTGTGGCTAAAAGCAGACAAAAATGACTGATCAAGTATCAAAAGCCTAAAATGGCCGTTGATACCATAACTTGGCTTTTGCTGCACGTCCTTATGGAGAAAAGCCACAGCCAGAATCCTCAGTGACAATGTCAGGAGTAGGAAGAGCTATCATGCTAATAGTGTCTCCCAGTATTAAAAGGCAGAATTGCTCTGTAGGCCTTGTTTACTTCACTCCCAAGCTACATAAAAAACTCTGCTCTGTGGGAAGAAGAAATGAGGAATCTGGAGGGCAGAATATAGAGTTATGTTCTTGGTAGCTCTCTCAGTTAGACATGCTCAGTGGCAATAACAAACACACAAAAATAAGTAAAAAATGGATGTTCTTGGAGGTGTACAATAGCCAAATACACATCCACCCATGACCAAAAAGTGAAAGGATTTGAACATCTTAGGGACTAAGTAAGGGACCTGAAAATTCCCTTTTGGTCATTTGTTTCTTTCTCTCTCTCAGAATTATTTCCTATTTCTGTTTCTTGCCACTGATTTTCTATTTGTCCTCCAATCTAAGATGATTGGATAAAGATATCTCTCTGTCAGCCAGTTTTCCTGTATTCTTGAATATAGTCAATAACGAGCACAGCACCAGCTTCCCAGTTAAATAATTCACATTCTTTCTGTAGCTAGGAGAGATCATCCAATTGATTTCCAGGGTTGTGGACAGAGAGTTTCCTCAAGAAGGGGTTGAGTGAGGAAAATATTTAGCATCTCCAGTAAGGCAGTCCAGAACTTCACCAAGAATGTGTATTCCAGGCCATGTCTAAATAGAGCAACTGCCTCCAGTGTTTTAAGCAAAAACACTCTTTAGCAGATAGTCCACACAGCATCAACTAAAAGGTTTTCCATATATACATTATGTTTTATGCTCAGCTGGAGGGACCAGATTAGGGTATTGTAATATGTTGTCCTGCGTTTTTCTGAGTTATGATAATAAAAATCATAACAATAAGCTGGGAATATATAAGCTTTAAGACAGAGTGCACACCCTTTCTTGAGAAGGCTAATAATCTACTTCTTTGAGCATTCTAATTTTATATTTTCCAATCATGTATTTTCATGAAGTATTTAAGGAAAACCAAAATCAAGTCTCTCTGGCTTTCAAGTGTGGCAGTGTGAAGAAATGGAAAATACTGGTTATGCTTCCACAGAAGAAGCAACAGAATATAGCAACATACACTGTATGTAACCTTCTGTGTACATAAGGGTTTCAATACTTTATTAATTGACAATTGACATCGATATTTTCAACCTCCTGCTAAATCAAACTTAGATTCAGCTCTCTTCAAAGAGGGCATGACTTATTTCATAAAAGTCATTTGTACTGAAGAAAGCTCAAAACTGCCACCACCCCCTCTCCCTTTTCAATCTTTATCCAAGCAAGGAGCTTGTTCTAAATTGGATCCTCACACTTGAGTCAGATTTTTGTAGGAACACAGCAAGACAGGAAACTTGTCCTGTGTGAATCATATCTTCACCAATTGTGTTAACCTGTAAAGATGGCGAAAAATGATTGAGTGCATCACACTGAAACTACAGACCAAATCTCTTTAACAACTGATTTCAGAGAGATGTATTTTATGTTCTTTAAATGTCCTTGCTTTGTATAGTATTGCTCCAAACAAGCAGCCCATTAACTATGGCAGGAAACCTTTATCACATAAAAATTTGGGATGTAACAGACTGGTTACAAGTTTTAAAATGCATTCTATGGACTGAATTTTATATTCTCAACATTAATATGTTGAAGACCTAACCTCTTAATGTGACTGTATTTGAAGACGGGGCTTTTAGGACAAAATTAAGGTTAAAGAATGTCATAAGGGTCAGGTCTTAATTTGATAGGATTTGTGGCTTTATAAGAAGAGGAGGAGGAGAGATAGTGCTCTCTTTCTTCACATGTATGCACCTAGGAAAGGCCCTTTGAGCATACAACCAGAAGGTGGCCATCTGCAAGCCAGGAGGAGAGCTGTCACCAGAGCCCCTAGGCTGGCACCCTGATCTTGAACTCTAAGTTGCTCCAAAATTTGCTAATCTCCAAAGAAGAGATCTTTAAGCATAAAGGAAATTGTAAACTTGCAAATTCTATGATGGCCTTGAATTAATTAATGTATCAATTATAAACATGTGCTACATTTGGACAGTTTATGGATACAGTCATTTTATTTTCTTGTGGTTGTGGAATAAATGCTAAAATATAGCTCCAAAGATAATTATATCTTAAGCTTACACTTTATGAAAGTAATTTTGATTCATGAGAAAAGCCAATAGCTCTTAAAATAACTGAATTAATCATAAAGTGATTTTAGTATGGTATGATTAAACATCAAGATGAAGTCATTATTATATTATTAATTTATATACTACAAAGATGCAATTAATGTTTGTGATTTTTAATTTACAAGTTCCAAATACCAGTAAAGCCTGCTGCTAATTTGGGTCCTTGGTTTAGCACTTCAGTTTCCTCATTTTACGTAATGCCACCTAATTCAGAGGAGAATTTCTAAATATTAATAGAGAAGGTAATTTTAGAAATTTAATTAGTGATACGCCCCACACTACTGATTGTGTTTAGCTTTGGATCGTTGATTTTCCAGCCCACCCCCCAAAAAATTTATCTCTAAAGATTCCATGAGCTAAAATGAATAAAATATTTTATTCATGATAGCATTCCTCTATACTATGTACTTTTCTTAAATCAGTTTGATCTCTATTTGTTAGTAAAAATGGAGTTACAGAGGTATCTATATGGACAGCTTTTTAATAGTTTCCTTTCCAAGGCTGCATGGTATTTCATTGAAGACTTTCAATATTACTGGCATGATGGATGGGAAACATAAAGAAAATTTATATTCTTTGGGGGGCACCTAGGTAACTCAGTCAGTTGAACATCCGACTTAAGCTGTGGTCATGATCACATCGTCCACAAGTTGAAGCCCTGCTTCCAGCTCTATGCTGACTGCTAGGAGCCTGGACGCTCCTTCGGATTCTATGTCCCCCTCTCTTTCTGCCCCTTCCCCACTCATGCTCTGTCTCTCTCTATCAAAAATAAATAAACATTAAAAAATTTTATTCTTTGGGATATTGAGGAGATATAAGTGTTTTCATATTTTCCTGAGCTAGAATCATTTTAGGTGGGCAGCAACTCTATTTTTAATTCTTTTTGTTGAAAAGAAATACATTGAGCCAGAACATTAAAAAAATTACCCTTTGGACATGTTAAGATATTGCAGATTACGGTGTTCACTCAAGACTCTCTTTGAAAGGATAAAAAAGAGAAAGAATATACCATATTATCCTTTTATACATTCAACAAAATATTTATTGAGTACCTATGAAGTGTTAGGCTCTATGTGCTAGAAACTGGAGAATCCATGATGATTAAAAAAAGACTTGATTTCTGTTTGTGGAACTTAAAACGATCTAGTAGGGGAGATTGACACTAATAACGTAATCATATAAATCAATGCAAAATTGCAGATGTGGTAAATGCTGCCAAATAAAAATTATATATTACTCTGAGAGTACTTCGGGTTAAGAGAAAAGCATTGAGATATCCTGAAGCAGAGAAGAACTGGGTGACGAAACTCCTTGGAGCTGGAAAAACAAGAAGTTCCTTGGTGAGAGATGATATCTAACTTTATCCTAAATTTACCTGTATCCGAAGAGTAATGGAAAAAATTTAAAGGTTTTTATGTAAGTGGAGAAAGAAGACTGATGTAATTAAATTTGTATTTTGAAAATACGTGTAGTCTGAAGAATAGATAAGGAAGACTAGTCAGAAAGTTATTCTGGAGATCCAAAGGAGAAGACTTACTACACAGACTTAGGTATTCATGATAAAGGTGGGGAGAAATAGAAAATCAACTGAATCTGCTGGTAGATCAGGTGGTGTATAAACCATAAAATTAGATTTGCTGCTATAAAAGATTGTAATATCAGTGTTAAGGTAGCTAAAGGAAAAGAAATATCTACTCAGGTTGTGGTATAGAAACTTCTCCAGCTTTCCTATCGAGGAGATAAGCACCCTACAGCATGGATAAATAATTCTTCAGTACTGATATTTCCAAATGTATAAGGGCTCCAAATAGCAATATCCTTTTCCTGATTCATTACAATGCTGCTTTGGTGGTCTCCAGGTCTTCCCCTAGTCTGTAGTGTCCATTTGTAATTTTGTCTCTGAATTTTCATTTGGGTTGAGTCTACTTCTGTAGACGCTATCTTACTCCCTGAGTGAAAATTATCCCTAATTTAAAGAACATCACTTAGGATTTATTATAAGGGGACTGACATTTCACCAGGGGAAGACAACCCTTGAATGCTGAAACTTTCTTGTTGCTGGGCAACCCAGAAAAGTAGCCCAGAAGTTCTTAGAAAATAGGTTGTGCACACTAGCCTTCTTAAATGGCCATACATATATGCATGACCTAAAAGCCCTATATGTATGTTTGTAAGGGAATTCTATTTCTAAGTCCCTCTACATTAATTACTGGTCAATAATGAGGAATTCTGATGTGAGATATAAATCTACTCAAAAAGCACTAAGAAGGTAACGTAATGAGCCAAGTAACTTTTCCAATATTTGAATCAACATAAGTTTGTAATTCAAACAAAGTTTCAATCAACTCCTTTTAACAAAATAATTGTTACCCAAATAGTTTAAGGCATAATCTCAATTATTCACATCATGTAAATGATCTATTTTTCGACACAGTCAAATTATGCTTTCAATCACTTTTGTATGAATGGTCTGACTACTGAAGAATTGTCTCTGAATTCACAAAGATAAGTTTTCTCATTCATTTTAAAGTTGTTCATTTTGACTTTTCCTCTCAAGACAAAATCATAGGAAATAATAAAACTGTCAGATGTCAAATTGGCTTTCTTGTCAACCCATTCCCCAGTGTCCCTTTTCCTGGGTCTGACTTCTTCTAAAGAAAAAATTTCAAGTTTTTAATTTTGAAACAGAAACAGGAAAGCTAAATTCTTATTGCAAGGTTTTCAACTATCAGTTTATGGATACGTGTGTAAAGATAGACAAGTATATACTTTATAAACAGACATTTTCCATTTGTCAATCTTCATAAGATGTAAGCAATTCTATTCCAGTTTTCTTGTATCTGTGTCTTCATCTGAGAACACCCACCTTCTGACAGTGCTGCTGACAATGTCCCCCCCCCCCAGTATGACAGTTTCATTATTTTATCCATTGTCTGTAGGTTGGACAAATTCAAAATATTCTAATTTTAAACAAACTTCACCTCAAAAACTTTTAAAGAGAAAACATCACTGTATAGTAAAAATTCAAGCAAATATCTTATGCATGATATAAAATCAAAAGAAAGGCCAACTATACTGACATTGAAAGCTTAATACCCCCCACTTTTATATAAATTTTGCTACCCTATTTTGAACTGTGCATGCATTTCTTTTGCTTTTACAAGCCTCTTGAATTTTCCCTTTAGTTTAGTCTAACTTATTCCTTGCATTTATTTCTCTTCTTGTTATTTAACCTTTGCTTGTTAAAATGAGAATATGTATGAGTAGTTTTCCATTATAAAAAATAATATATACTCATTATACAAATGAGAAATATAGAGGAAAGTAGTAGAAAGAAGCCATCTATTGTTCCAGCACTCAAAGATAACCACCATTGACCCTTTTCTTACAATTTCAGAATAACTAGACCAAGAAGATACTTAAGAAATCATTTCAAACATACTGCCTTCTTTATAAAGACCAAAAGTATAAATTCTCCAATCACACCCACACATTTTAAGAACAAGCAAGGACTTTCAACAGGAGAATCAGAATTTTAGAAGTGCTCATCACTCATTTTACCAATGAATAAATGACTCCAGGATATTAGATGACTTGCTATGGTAAAACAGCTTGCATTGGCATGAGAAATGGATGACAGCTCCCCTGAATGGTTTCCCTGTCATTTTTCTATAATTACACACATATACACACACACACAAAGTCTAGAGTATTTTCCATACTGGGTCAAAAGGTAGAATCATCTCAGCAAATTATCTATAATATAGATTCCTAGACCCCGATTATTCAGTGAGTCAGAATTTCTAGTGTAGAGACCCACAACTTTTATTCAAAGATTGCAAACATTCCTGACGACCAGTAAGTTTTGCAAGGCACTGCTGTAGACCAACTCTTCCTTCTTTCATAACTCACATTATTCTTTGTCTCCTTCCTTTCTATCTTCCATCCCATTTATAATCATTAAGGTAATGTGTTCTTCAACATGCTAACTGCACAGAGATATATAAAACATTAAAAAATTAAGCTTGCCTTTTTTTTTTTTATGGGCACCACATCACTTTATTTCTTTGGTTTTCCAACTCGACTCTTGGACAATGAAAATTCAGTTACTCGCCTGCCTGGCCACTGTATGGTCTCTCACTGATGGGGCACAGGCTCTGAGGGGGGACTCAACAGAAAGACAAGGGTCCCCAAGAGACAACCAGGCTGGCAGAGGACTGAAGCGTCCACAGCAGACGGGCCAAGCACCAGGAAAGACTTGAAGCCACCTCCCCCAGCCCCTTACCACACTCCTTGCAAGGGACAGGCCAGCACCTCCGTGATCCAGTTCAGGGCCTTCCCCTAGAGGTTCTTCCTGTATGCCCTCACGTCTCATGCTAAGCCCGGCACCCTCTCCTTTGGGGGCACCAGAGAGAAGCCACTGACCTGCTCCACGTTTGATTTCTAATCTTCCTTTGGGAAACAGCTTTGAGTAAGGAGGGTGCCAACACCAAAAGAAACTGAAGACCTATATTCTGCTTAATGGGACAGATCGCCATGTTACAATACTTCTTTCGTCTCCAGGAAGAGCTGAAAGCAACTTTAGCTAACCAAACCCCCACCCCAAACATACAGTTTCCAACACCAGCCAGGGGGCCCAGCCAATCCACTTAAATCAAAATAAAAAAAACTAAAACCAAGACAACAATAAAAAGCAAGAATGGCAAACAGCTGAAATGGAGAACGTTTTAATGCTTTTTAAAACATTAAAAAATTAAGCTTGCCCTTTAAGATGGTGAGAAAAGGAAAAAAAGGAGTAAATGCCTTCTAAACTAGTAATTATACTTTAAGTGCTATAATTCAAGTATGAAGTGTTATGTGAGTGTTGTGGGATGAATTGTGTCTCCCAGGGAGAGGTGTCTAAATCTCTGGTACCTGTTTAATGTGACTTTATCTGGGAATTGGGTCTTCACAGATGTAATAAGTTGAAATGCAATCATACTGGATTAAGGTGGATCCTAAATCCAATGGCTAGTATTCATATTCCTGTGTAAGGTATAAGAGAGAGTCATAGAGCGACAAACACAGATGGAAGAAGGCCATGTAAAGACAGAGGTGGGGAGGGATTCTTTCCTGGAGTCTTCAGAGGGACCATGGCCCTGCTAACATCTTGATTTCAGTCTTCTAGTCTCCAGAACACATAGAGAGAATACATATCTGTTCTTTGAAACTACATGATTTGTGACAATTTGTTAAAATGGGAAACTACTATGATGAATCATTTAAGTAGCTTCACTTTGCAGGAAAAAAAAATAAACAGATTGGGATGGTCAGTAAAATTTATAAACATTAAATTTAAATCTTTTACATTTTGTGATTGCTACAGACAAGTCCTCTGGAAAAAATAATTATGTTAAGGCTGTGTTTATCTTTGTTTTTCACAAACATAAAATAAATAAAACATAGAGATATAAATCTTTGCAATAAAATCTATTTTCAAATTTAGTAAATGCATACAAAATACTTGAAAAACAAAGGCCTTCTTTTTTTTAATCCATACAGTTAAAGGCCCAAATAACTTCAATTTTTATTGAGATAGATGCTATACTCAATTATGTTACAGTAATTTATCTGTCCATAGACTGCCGGGTCTTTAGGGAATTTGCAGGGATATTTAAGCAGTTTCTAGCAGTGAATAACAATAAAAGACTATGTGCTCTGCCTTCTGCTGGCCCCAGTCCTACAGCTACTGTTGAGACCAGGAGACAGCAGAGTCTAGCACAGGAAAAATGTAGAAAGGATGGCACCAATTACAAAAATGGAAGAACTGAGAAACAGACATGCCAACAAAAACATGAATCTAATTTCAAGAATAAAAACTTTGGAACAAGGTTAAGAAGATATAGCTGTTACACAGCTATGTATCATTTAAATTAAATATTAATTCTGCACTCTTATCTATGCAACTATCATCGTAGAGGATGAAAGCTGACAAAATAAAAAGAAGACTCAGTAAGAAATACCAGTTGAAACTAGAAGAAATATGAACTGAGATTCAGTTGTCCTGATTTGGGGCAAGCAGCTAACACTTTACACAGGTAAGAAGAAATCTATGTTGGGTATTTATCTTGTTTAGTTTCACTTTTGTTTTTTTGTTTTTTTTTAATTTTTTTTTTCAACATTTTTTTTTTTTTTTTATTTTTGGGACAGAGAGAGACAGAGCATGAACGGGGGAGGGCAGAGAGAGAGGGAGACACAGAATCAGAAACAGGCTCCAGGCTCTGAGCCATCAGCCCAGAGCCCGACGCGGGGCTCGAACTCACGGACCGCGAGATCGTGACCTGGCTGAAGTCGGACGCTTAACCGACTGCGCCACCCAGGCGCCCCTAGTTTCACTTTTGAACCCAAGGCTCAACTTATACCTGTAGCATAACCAGATTTATAAGTTATAGATGGCAAATTTATACATGTAAATATGGAAGAATAAACTTTTGTGGTTGCACTTATGTATGAATAATAGTAGGGGCTACTGTTGGGTTTTCTAACCCATTCTCTGCCTCTATTTCCTAAAATGGACCCTGATGACAATTCACATGGATAATCATCATAACTATAAACTAGGATTTTTGTGCTCTTTATATATGTTAGGCATTACTCTAATTACATTGTATATACTAGTTTATCTTCACATTAAAAACAACTGAATAGGTATTCTTATGCCATTTTTACATATGGAGAAACTGAGGCTCAGGGAGCCTAAGTGAATTGCCCTACCATTGTCCAGTGATAAGTGGCAGAATTAGAAATCAAATCCAGGTAGGCCTAACACAACATCTCATTTATTAACCACTAACTTACATGGTCTTCCTTTTCCCACATCTTTTATACCCTCTTTTCAAATTAGTCCAGGAGCAGGGCCTGTGATATTCCACAGTCTAGATTAGTGGAATATCCAAAATGAAGTGAAAAGACCTTCTAAGGTTTGGTCTGACTCCTCTCTAGATTCCCTCTATATCCTAGGGGGCAGGAGTCCTCAGAGTCTTGGGCTTGGAAAGTCCTTTCTAACATTTCCATCAGGTAAGGAAATAGAGTGAAGGAGAAGTCTCTTATAAAGTTCTAGACCTGCAGTGGAAGAATTAGGCCTGCTAGTACCCCAGGTTCAAACTTTGAATCCCCTTTCCCTCATGGAAAAAGATGGATAATACTCAAAGAACAGCTTTCAAACTCAAAAGGAAGAGAAAATTCAGCCAGCTGATGGAAAGAGGAAAATCAGAGTTATATTCAGAGAGGTCACTAATAAGAGGCCCCATGTTCCACCATTACACCTCCAGTCGAAGCCCTAAATAGATTGCATGTGAGTATGTATAAGTGGCAAGGATGGAGAGACAAAAATCCTGGTGTTTTATGTGTGGTGGAAGATAGGAGACATGATATAGGTAGTTTACTGTTTAGATTGCTCTTGCTGCCCTTAACAATTTTACAAAAAGACAGAGCCATCCCAGAGAAACAGAAGGAAGACAATGAATAACCTATATTTTATTAATTTCAGTTTTCACTATACTAGTATTCATATTTATCTTAAAGACAAATACAGGTAAGAACACAAGGAAATTTTTAAATCATCTGTATGGACTAATTAATACAATACTCTTTCTGTTTCTATTGCTATACTTTAAAATATATTTGCAGCAAATATATTTTAATGTGTATAATATACACATATCTATATATATGTTTACCTCTATAATAGACTTATTTTGACAAAAGTAGAGATACCACATATAGCTTTCTATAACCTCCTTTTCCCTTGTAAAATATTATAAACATTTTCCATATCAAAACCAAATTAACATAATTTTAATTGTGACATAATTTATTGTACAAAAATAACATTTTAAAAATCATCTTATAGTAAATTTCAATTATTTCACTTTTTCTACTGTAAATAATATCGTGATGAACATCCTTGGCATGTGTCTCATTCCTTGGAACAGACTCCGAGAATTAGGCTGTAGTTCAAAGAATATCACATCTTTTAATACATATTGTCCTCTGCAAGTGTTCTCCTAGTTTATTCCCACAAGCAATATATGAAGATGTCCATTTTTGAACACTCTCACCCACGCTAGGCTTGGTTAATGGCATATTTAAAACCTATTTTATGGCAGTATATTTATGTGTAGGAAGGAAACTTCAGTATTAAGTGCAAATGTTGAGATTATTCCCTGTTTGAGTGAAATAATCAGGAAAGTTATGTATTGCTTGATGAAGGACAGAATTGCTAAGTAATATTAACAATTAATGGTAGATTATATTAATGGTAGGAATATTAGCAAGTTTGGTAGATTACCATGAATACGTGCTCTCTCAAAACATTCTTGGATTATAGTTTCCAATAGCATCAGAAACTTCAGTTTTAATGACTTAAATGACATTTATTAACTTTCCTATTATTAGTGCAAAATAAACCAGCATCATTTTATAACCAAAAAAAAAAAAAAATCAATCTGCACTACAGTTCCTCTTTTGTGAGTCATCAAATGCCACCTACCTGTGACAAGTTTCATGAGCTATTAGAAGGGATTTTCCATCCTCAGCAATGGCTTAATGACAAAAAGGAAAAAAAAATCTTTTTATAAAGTGTACAAATTAGTTTTACTTTCCCAGATGAGGGATTATATTTATTTTAAAGGTGGTTTATACCTGAAAGAGCTATACAGAAAAATTTATATCCTTGTTTCCTCTTCACATATATGGACCTGTTTCAATGATTAAATGGCAAGCCAGATAGTTTGCCTCAAGCTTAAAAAACAAAAAGAAAAAGAAGAAAACACAATATGCTAAGTGTAGTCATAAAGCGTTTATCAGTTGCTCAAGGGCAGTGAAAGAGTAAAAATATTACAATACACAAGGCAAATCTATAATCCAATCTCAGTGTTCCTACATGTTCATGGGTGATGCATATTCTGCCTCAGGTTCATCTATGCAAAGATCAGCACCAGTGTACTCTTTGCCTAATTTGGCTTTGAGTCACTGCCCTTAGATGATCAACATCTTAGAACAAAATGATTCTATTTTAGAATTCTCAATAGAGCTTTATTTTGTTTAAGATTCCACTTTTAGCATTAGTTGGAATGCTTTTTCCTCAACTGTTAATTTAAGAAAAGTTAAAAGTCTTTAAGCAATACAACAATGCTAAGGAAAAGAATTTCATGTACAAAGTTAAATGGTGGCTCCATCTCCCTGCACAGCATCACTTCTTAGAGGTTGCTCATACCAACACTGATTAGAACCCATTTTATGATTGGCTAAGTCTGGAAAAGTGAGTGTTTTATTTTGGTATGTCATCTCTGGAAATTTTCTTTTCTTTTTTCTTTTTTTTTTTTAATCACAAGAATTGAATACTTAAAGATTTTTCTAATTGTTTCTAAAATGATGTTTCAAAATATCAGACTGCATGAGATATACCCAGACCCCCATTCTTATGTGATCAGAATTTTGAGCTAGAACCACACCTACATTCTATAATCCAGTGAGCCCCCCAGGGAAAAATCAGATCACTTTCTTCATGAGAATTGCTCCCTTTTAAATTTGCTAATGGCAGGGATACCTGGGTGGCTCAGTTGGTTGAGTGTCTGACTTTGGCTCAAGTCATGAGCTCACAGTTCATGGGTTCGAGCCCCATATTGGGCTCTATGCTGACAGCTTGCTCAGAGCCTGGAGGCTGCTTTGGATTCTGTGTCTCCTTCTCTCTCTGGCCCTCCCCCACTCAAGCTCTCGCTCTGTTTTTCAAAAATAAATAAATGTTAAAAAAAAAAAACTTTAAAATTTGCTAATAGCAAACACCTTAGAACCTAGTGACAACAACTGAGGAATATGTAAAATCATATGAAACTACATCAGATATATCACCTCCCTATATTGTTAGTATGAACTGGCCATTTAGTTGGACAGTGGATGTAGCTAAGTATCAAAATCAGCTTAAGGATCAAGAACATTCTAAGCAGCTTGTAAAGTAATAGTCAATTACTTTACTCTGGCTCCAATTCCAGAATTTATTAAGTGTGCAATACTTGACTAATTTCTGAACCCATCTGGGACTCAGTTTTATAGTTTGCAAAGGGGAAGGGTTTTTGTAGAGATAAATACAATAACATATATTAAAGTAGGTACACATATGGGTGCACAATAATTATTTGTTGAATAAAGGAGTAATTCTTAGGAATTCAAGAAATGACAATATCTTTCTATTGTGAAGGTGAACTCACCAACCAGATAGTTTTGCTGCTCCTGAAGTGACTTACATGATATTTTTCATCTTGTTTTTTGCTTAAGAAACTTTCAGTTTGGATACTTATCTACTGAATGCTTCAGAAAACCAATACTAAAATTATTGTTTCCCATCATCTCATCTATGCCAAACTATTAAAAAAGAAAAAACAAAAGAAAAAAAATTGACTTCACTGTTACTATATTAGCCAAGATCCTTCTCTTTATTTCTTAATTAACTGCCTAACAGTGAGCTCTGTCTTGGTCCTTTATTCCTTGAGAATCAACATAACTTTGAATATTGTCTGTGTGTCGTAAATCCTACTACCCATTAGTATATGGGAAAGTTTCTGAGAACATATGACCTTCCTTAAGGTAAAAGTAGGAGGTGGTATCAAAAATCTACATTTGTACATACCTTTTCATTTGCATTGTAGTGTCCTCCCAAAACATGTCAGGCAAACATATCTTTCAGGTGTGTATGGCAAGTTGCATATGTTGGTTCACTAAACACCCATTTCAGAACTTCCCTTGCCTCCCTCTGTTTTTATCTATTCCAGACTTCCTCAAACCTAAGAGTGATCAGCTCTGGTAAATAAGTCATAGGCATGAGATTGCTGGACAACATTTTTCCTCTTTTTCCTTCTCTATTCCTGTAATACAGACTAAATAGCCATTTTGTAGCCAAAAGGACAAGAACAAAACAAACAAACAAACAAACAAACAAACAAACAAAAAAACCCACAGATTAAAGACAGGAGTTGAATTAACCTGTTGATGTTATTGAGGCATACATTCCTAAATTGTTTTTCTTCTAATGAACAGAAAGCTCTCACTTCTTTAAGCTGTTAAAGAAGAGATTCTGTACTTGTATTTGAATGCATTATGGAATAAAGTCTGACTTTAAATCCTCCCTCTGAGTGGATTTCCTTGAAGTCTCAAGTCAGATATTTTGTCTCTGCTCTTCCAACATAACTTTATGCATACAGATTTTCAATGGCCAAAGTTTTTATTGAAGTATAAATCAAAAAGTGCAAAAATTAAAGGATATAGTTTGACAATCTATTACAAAGTGAGAACAAACTTGGAACCAAATCAAGAAATAAAACATTCTCAGAAACCCAGAATGCCCCCTTGTGTCCCCTTCTAGTTACTATCCTCTCCTCTTCTCCGAAAGTAATTAGCAACTAACTTTGGCCATCATTAGTCTTTCCTGTTTTTGAATTTATATAAACATTATACACACAGTATGGATTCATTCATGTTTGATATCTTTATGAAAATACTGTATTTGTTAAATTTATCAGGTTGTTTTGTGTACCGATAGTTTATGTTCCTTGTTGTTTAGCATTCTATTGTATAAATACACCACAATTTATCCAATCTACTGTTGATGGATATTGGACTATTTCCAGACCTTAGTAATTAAGAATAATACTTCTATAAATAATTTTGTGCATAGCTTTTGGTGCACATATGTATAGATTTCTGTTAAGTATATACCTAGGAAAGGAATTGCTGGGTCATAGAGTGTGCATATGTCAACTTTAACAGTACTACCAAACACTTTTTCAAATAATTTGTACAAATGAGGGTCCTATCAGCAGTGCATGAGAATTCTTGTAGCTCCACATCTGTACCAAGAGTTGGTATTTCATTCAATTTTAGCCTTTCTGATGAGTATGAACTGAAATTCCATGATTTTAACTTCCCTGCCTACAAATAAGAGTCAAAATACCTGATAGGTATCTTGGTTATATGGATTGTGTGTATGTGTAAAGTAACTTTTCAAGTCTTTTGTCTTCTTAGAAAATTTTATAATTGGGCTATCTGCCTTTTTTCTTGTTGGTTTGGAGAAGTGCCTATATATCCTAGCTATGAACACTTTTCAGTTCTATGTAATATAAACGGTCTCTCCCACTTTGCGGTCTGCTTTTTTATTTTGTTAATAGTGATCCTAATTATAATGTAATCCAATATATTAATTCCTTTTATGGTTAATGTTTTTTATTCTACTTAAGAAGCATTTTACTAACTCAAGATCTGAAGGTTATCTTCTAGAAGCTCTATTGCTTTACATTTCATATTTAAACCTGCAACACACTTGAAGTGATGTTGTGTACAGTGTGAGATAGAAGCTGATATTTTGAAAAATATAATATCCCTATTACATTGTTTTCTTCTTTATGATGCAATATGTGGCATCTTAGATTCAAGGAAATGTGGTAATATTTTAAATGACTCATGTTATTTTCAGTGATGGAATACAGCAGGGCAGACTAAAATTAATTTAAAAAAGTGATAGAGATGATAGAAAATAATATATTTAAAACAGAAAAGGTAAGCTTTTAAAATTTTTTTTTCAACGTTTTTTATTTATTTTTGGGACAAAGAGAGACAGAGCATGAACGGGGGAGGGGCAGAGAGAGAGGGAGACACAGAATCGGAAACAGGCTCTAGGCTCCGAGCCATCAGCCCAGAGCCTGACACGGGGCTCGAACTCACGGACCGCGAGATCGTGACCTGGCTGAAGTTGGACGCTTAACTGACTGCGCCACCCAGGCGCCCCGTGAAAAGGTAAGCTTTTAAAATATTAGAAGAGTATAAGAAATTACTTCAAAAGTTAGAATGATTTAATAAATAGCATAACAATTTAAGAATTTGTGATTTGCAATAAATGTTGCCAGTTCTATTACCTAAATTACTAAAATACCCCTAAACCACACAATTTTTATCCCTAGTACTACTGTTCACTAACAATAGTGGAATACCTGTTTTGGGCATTTGTAAACCAAAATGTACCTAGAATATCCTATTGCTAAACTGCAAGAGTGCTTTCAAATATATATGGAATAGTGCTAAAAAGAACAAGAGTCCCAACTAAAAGGATACAAACAAAAATAATAATTAGACTTCACAGGAGAAAATTGAGCATTTAAAGTACCATGGCTCTTTCGTGCTATCAAAAGAACAAATACAAATTATACTATTTTAAAGTCATGCACAGCAAAGGAAACAATCAACAAAACAAAAGGCAACCAACAGAATGGAAGAAGATACTTGCATATGACATATCCAGTAAGAAGTTAGTATCTAAAACATATAAACAACTCATATAACTCAACATTCCCAAAACAAATAATCCAATTAAAAATGACCAGAAGAGGGGCACCTGAGTGGCTCAGTTGATTAAGTATTCAACTCTTGATTTTGGTTCAGGTCATGATCTCATGGCTCATGAGATTGAGCCTCACATCGGGCTCTGTGCTGACAGCATGGAGTCTGCTTGGGATTCTCTGTCTCTCTCTCTCTCCCTCAAAAATTAATTTTTAAAAAATGAACAGAAGACATGAACAAACATTTCTCCAAAGAAGACATACAGATGGCCAACACACACATGAAAAGATGCTCAACATTATTCACCACCAGGGAAATGCAAATCAAATAGATATCACCTCACACCTGTCAAACTGGCTAAAATTAAAAAAAAAAAAAAAAACACAAGAAATGGCAAGTATTGGCAAAGATGTGAAGAAATAGAATCCCTTGGCCTTGGGAGAATTCCACAGTAGTAAAGCCACTGTGGAAAATAGTATGGAAGTTCCCTAAAAAGTTAAAAATAGAACTATCCTAGGATCTAGTAATCGAACTACCAGCTGTTTACCAAAAAGATATAAAAACACTAATTCAAAGAGATACATGCACCCTTATGTTTATTTCAACATATTGACATTGGCCAAACTATGGAAGCAGTGCAAGTGTCCATCCATAGATAAATGGATAAAGAAGACATGGTGTGTGTGTGTATATATATATATATATATATATATATATATACACAATGGAATATTATTCAGCCATAAAAAGAATGAAATCTTGCCATTTGCAACAACATGGATGGAGCCAAAGAGTATAATGTTAAGTGAAATAACTCAGTCATAAAAAGACAAATATCATATGATTTCACTCATATGTAGAATTTAAGAAATATAACAAGCAAAGAAAAAAAAAAAAGACAGAGACAGAAAGAGACAAACCAAGAATTAGACTCTTAACTACAGAGAATAAACTGATAGTTACCAGAGAGGAGGTGGGTTGGGGGGATGGGTTAAATAGGTGATAGAGATTAAAGAGTACATTTATCATGATACACATTGAGTAATGTGTAGAATTGCTGAATTACTATATTGTACACCTGAAACTAACATAACACTGTATGTTAATTATATTGGAATTAAAATAAAAAGCTTAATAAAAATAAAGGTTAAATTTTTTTTTAAATAAAGCCATGGGTTAAAATGATTTTTTACTTTTTTTAAATGTTTATGTATTTTTGAGAGAGAGAGAGACAGAATGTGAGTGGGGGAGAGGAAGAGAGAGAGGGAGACACAGAATCTGAAGCAACCTCCATGCTCTGAGCTGTCAACACAGGGCCTGACACGGGGCTAGAACCTACGAATTGTGAGATCATGACTTGAGCCGAAGTCAGACACCTAACCAAGTGAGCCACCCAAGCACCCCAAAAATGATATTTTAAATGTTCTATATTGATAAACCCAATATTTTTACATTAATACATTATATACTTATATATTAATACATAATTAATACCTTATATATTTTTATACAAATGTATTTATATATCAATATATAATAGCATAAAATGCTCATATATATTCAGAATTAATTCAAATATGCTTATATTTTTGCCACTTGTAGATAACATTTTTAAATAAATTGGGTAAGAAGATATGGAAGAGCAGGAAGAAATAAAAAAAAATTTTTAAAGACTGAAATTATCTAAAGCAGAGTTCTCAACATGTGGGCCCTTAACCAGTAGCATAAGCATCACCTGGAGACTAGTTAAAAATGCAAAATCTCAGTCCATTCTGATACCTCCTGAACAAGAAACTCTAGAGATGATGTTCAGCAATCTGTATTTTTTGTTTGTTTTTTTAGAGAGAGAGTGTGAGCGGGGGGGAGAAGGATGGAGGAAGAGACAGAGAGAGAATCTTGAGGAGGCTGCACATTCATTGCAGAGCCCAGTGTGGGGCTGGATCCCATGACCCTGGGCCTAAATCAAGAGTCAGATACTCAATAGACTGTGCCACCCCAGCAACCCAAGCAATCTGTAATTTTTAAAGCCCTCCCTGTGATTCCAATGTACATTCCAGTTTGGGATCCAGTTTGATCTAATATGACTATTTAAGTTAATGCACAACCTGAGCTTTCAGGCTAAATTGTGTTCAACCTCTGGACTTAAATGGTTATAGGACAAATAAAGAATTTTTTTTTCAATATATGAAGTTTATTGTCAAATTGGTTTCCATACAAATAAAGAATTTATATTTTGTTTTTTTCTTAAATATTTATAATTTTTTTGAGAGAGAGACAGAGCACACACAGGAGAGGGACAGAAAGAGAGGGAGACACAGAATCCAAAACAAGTTCCAGGCTCTGAGCTGTCAGCACAGAGCCTGATGCAGGGCTAGAACTCATGAACCACCAGATCATGATCTGAGCCAAAGTCAGACACTTAACTGAGCCACCGAGATGCCCCTATATTTTCTCTGCACCACAGAGTTAGGGCGAGTTATTTTGAGACCCCACTAGACCCAAAAGTATTGGAGTGTGGATTCAAATACAGTTATGTCTTAATGCAAGACTGCACTCCACACTATGCCACTTCTTTTCCAACATTCCATTGTAACTCTTTTTCACAAAGAAAAGGGTAGAAGTAACTTACCTAGGCTGAGCTTCTACTGTATCTTAAGTTCTATAAATACTGGTTTTTTTTCCAATTCTTATATCCATATATGTATAGATTAGATGGGAAGGGCATGGGGTTCAGGAAGGTTAAATATATAAGGCCTGAAGCCACATAGCCAGCAAGGGCAGAGGCAGGATTCCACTCCAACTCTTCCTGAATCTGTAGTGTGTGTTCTTTCCATTGGAACACTTGTTCCTCGTTATCATACACTTCTAATATGTACACCACATGTGGCCAATAAAAGTTTATTGGATGAATGATGAGTGAAAAAATGACCTGAATTTCCCTGTTACAATATTTTCAGGGGCTTTCTCAGTGGACAGTTTCCAGACAGCTTCCAGAAACTGCAAAGACACTTGACCAACACAAATACTTCACTTAATGGGGAGGCAAGAAAAATACTGGAGTCTTTGAGGAAGGATTGCATCATTAAAATGTTAGAGCCTTACTTGAGAAATATTTTAGTCATTTCATAACTTCAAGCTGTGTGTTTCCTCAATGCTCCCTGAAAATATTTGAAATACACAAAAGATACAAAAGAAAGTATAACTTTTTCAGTGAAAATGTGAATTTCAACACCTTAAAAATAATATTATACTAGTGTGACATGTTCACGGCTCATTTAACTTACCTACCAGAAAACTTCTTAGAAAAACTTAGAACTCAAATTAATTGTAAAATCATTTTAAAATTACATGAAATGACATAAGGAGATGAATGCAATAGTTGCTAATGTTGGAGGAGTCATGGGGCAAGGGAGAGAAGGAAACAGATTAAGAAGCTCCAGACATTTGTTACTTGAATAGCAGCAGGAATGGAAAACACATAGGGGTAACATTTTAAAGCTGTGTGTGGGAGGCACTTGCACAAAATATTTTGTCAACAGGATTTCTGCGTACACCTCTCACACACTGCTTAGGAAATTTACCCCAGAATAGAGATTCTCAACTTTTTTTTTCCTTCCCTCGCAAGCTGTCTAGCCTATGTAATTAAAGTCGCCAGCAACATGGTATTCAGGTGCTGACAAGATTGATAGTTCCAGAGCCTTTGCCATAGAGGGACAAAGCTAGGCAATTTCATTTCACTAAATTGTAGTTGTGAAAAATACTGTCTCTCACCTGCCTCCTAGAGCAATCTCTATCCCTGGTTTCCTCTTAAGTTTCGCTTCCAGGTCTAGATGACATTTCCCCTCTATTTTGCTGATAGACATTCACACTCTCAAGAGGCACATTTATTAATATTTGATCAAATACATTGTAACATCTTGAACCTTTATTCAAGGTAATAATAAAAAATTATAGTAAAATTCTCTTAAAAAGCTCATTGTGAAGCAGAATCTATTAAGATACTAAGAGTCACTGATTTTCTCTTTATTCACAAGTATGTAACCTAAATGTCCCAAGGCATTACCATGTGTGTATTTCCCAGATCATGTTAACAGACCCAAATTTGTACATTAATTAACACAAGTTTCATTATATAAGATTCAAAGTTTCTTCTGGGCCATCCATACACACCAACCCTCCCTGCAAAGTCTGTCTTCAATATTTCTGGGCATAATACTCTCTCTGGAAATCTTATATGCATGCTAAGAAACTGTAAACATAAATAAAACAAACCTCATTTGAAATAGAGCCCAGAAACCCTGAAAGGGGAACTCTCACACATGTATTTGCCATTGCAGCTTACTTCATATTCCTGGGCAGGAAGAAGTTCATTTTTTTACCCCAGCACAAGAAAGGACTATTTCCTCCTGGCCACCCTACCCAGTGAGAAACTTCCACAACTCAGCCAATGAGAAACTATCACCACCTTGAACTCTTGCTTTCCTACAACAGATCTTCCTTCAAAATAGCCCCTCCCAACTTTATTCCTTTTCCCTACAAAGCAATATCCTCTCCTTTGTTCTCTGGACTATGCCTATGGTTTCTCCATAGTTTGCATGTCCCAAATTGCAATTCTCCTATTCCTGAATAAATTCATTTTGTTGGTAAAATAACTGACTTTTATTTTTAAAGTTAACCACACACACACACACACACACACACACACACACACACACACACACACAAATATAGTTGGTTTATCTTAGAGCAGAAATAGGTAAAGTTTTCTGAAAATAGCCAGATAGTAAAAATTTTAGGTATTAGAAGCCACACAGTCTCTGTTGCAACTAAATTCTTCTGTTGTAACATACCTAAACAAACAGACACACCTGTATTCCAATAAATCTTTATTTACAAAGACAGGTTAGGAATAGACTTAGTTTCCTGTCTTAAACTATGCCTGAATTGAATTAGTCTCACTTTCCACCCTAGGGGTAATCAAGTGAGAAAATCTTTGCTACTATATACCATGTGCCTTAGGAATGCATTGTTTCCAAAATATTTTTTGTTGTTCCTAGAAACCGCGGTTCCCATATCTGAAGAATCTGGATCCCGGTGGTAAAATGAATGTATCGATAACATTCTACAATCTTGAGCTGTTGAATCTGACACACCAAAATTCCATAGTCCACTGACCATAAACAGGCATGAAAATGTATTAAACATCTAAACCATAGTAATTACTATTGGACCAGCTTTAGAAATGTTACAATCTATATACTTTTAAATCTTTACCTGTTTAAGAAAATACATAGACAATTGATAGAAATAATGGTATTCTCATTTATAGAATGTTTTTACTGGGAACTAACAACAGCAAAAAAAATCTGATTAATAAATATTGTCAAAGTCTCAAATTACATTGTCTTTAAGTTTATGGTCATTCTTTATTCAATAAGCATTTAATGAAAAACTATCAGTGCCAGGTACTGGATTAGATACTAGAATGCAATTATAAATAACACACAGTCTCTGTCCTAAAGGGTTGTCAAGGGTGGTTATTGGACTCTGTGTAGATTCTTTAATCTTGAAGTGCAAACACCCTTTGTGTCTCACTAGTTTGAGTGCTCAAGTGGATTTTATGACCACATTAAAATGACTCAGGGAGCAATGACTTTACTAACAGAGACTTCAGCATTTCTTAGGGATCTCCTCACCCCCAAATCCTCAATGCTGCTTAAATATGTCCATGAATTAGTCACTCTTTCTTCTCATCTTCATTTGATTGATAGAAGAACATATTCTGAGGCCTTTCTTTTAAGGTCAAAGTCTGTAAATGCAGGCCTTTGAATAACTCTCTCTTTGGTGGATATCTCCAGTGCTACTGACTGAAGAGGTCAGCATCCACAGTTGTTAATGGCTGTGTCCAAAGCCCTAATAGTCCTACAGTAAAGTCATTCTAAGGTTATTGTGCCTATTACCACTGGATTCTCACTCATGACTTTTATAGTCTTCCTGAGTCTCTCTAGACTTCTGCCGATTATTCCAAGTAGGCTCCTTACAATAAGAACACATATTTTCCCCTCTTCTTGAAATGAAACTCAGTAAAGAATTCCTGACAACAAAATTGCTTGGATGCTCAGGGTTGTGACACTTTGGTGGCTCAACTTCTTCCATATACAGGAATATTTCTTTCGGCATATTCATGATGCCAAGATTAGGTCAAGATGGTTTCCCAAATCATCTCTATTATGCCATAACTAACAACTGTCCCACAATGGTCTTTCTTCCTGACTCCAACAGCTGAGATCATTGTAATAAATTTAGGTATTAAGAAACAACCCTCTCTAAAGCAGTCTCTATCGCACATGGTTTTATATTTTTGAATCCTAATTTAAAAATCTCCAGTATCTGTGGACATTACTAATTCAAACAGATGCATGGAGCTTTGTTCCCTCCCAATCTTAAAAACTCAATTAAACTATTTATTTTGGGGAAGTGTGAGTCTTAACTTTACTTACTAAGAACAACATAGCTCTCCAGGTTTTGGTCTAGGCAGAGTCAATTTACAATTTATTTATATGATTGTTAGCATTCAATAATTACGGTCAAAGTCACTATAGCAAAATTTTACACTTAGGATATACAAAGCTCTAGTGAGCATTATTCATAACCTAACAATGATAAAAAGCTGCCCAGTCTATAAAATCACAACTTTTTAACCCCATCAGAGAGATAAGTTTGTGAAGCACCCAAGTAATTTGAAACTCAAAAAGGAATAAGCCTTTCCAAGGATAAACAAAACACAACAAGAGTTGCACCTTTGACAAAGCATGGGAGACATAGGTAGCTACCATATAAGCAAGTAAGATAGAATTATTTAAAAATGTAATGTATTGTAAAAGGCCAAGTGTGGGCTAACCTGCTACTTTAGAATAGATAGAGGCACCAAATATAAGTGAAATCTGCATTCATTTGCAAGATATTTTCCAGGGGCCTCCATTAAGAACTCAGAAGAAAGATTCAGAGTAGGGAAGAAGACTAGAAAGAGTTCTCCTCAGTGGTACAGCATGCAAAAATTAAGTGATGTCTGTTAGTAGGTAGACATGAAGCCCTGCCCACGCCATAAACCCTTCTCTCCTACAAAGCACTATAACCACTTGAAGAAGGGCAATAAATTTGTCAGGACACAAAGATCTATTATGTCTAGGAAAACAGCAGCAGATTAAAAACCCTCCACTACTGGGAAGGAGCAGTGGTTTATCTTGGGACAAACAGAAGTCTGTAACTGCTGGGGGAAGGAAAAGAATGTCCTGCCCAAGACTGAGTACAGATACAAGGCAGAGTCTGGTTACCAAGGGGAGGAAAAACAGGCAAATTGAAAAAGACTCATTCCTAAGACCTACATGCACAGTCTGCTCCAACTGGGATGGGAAAAGAGTAAGAGCACAGAGACAAACTCTCTCTGTGGCAAAGGTACACAGGGACTGCTGAAAGATGAGAGGGAACAGGAATACTAATAAATACCATTCAGCAATGCAACCCATATTCTGAATACAAGGGAAAAGCAGACCACCATCACAAGAATTTGAAGCCTGTTGAGCACTGAAGGGAACAATAAAACAATACCGCAACTAGCATAGCTGCTGACAGACTCAACTCTTTATATGCAGAGTTTGACAGGAGAGTTGTGCTCATTTCAAGGGTTATTTACCATTCATTGTCTTACCTACACGTGAACATAGGCATTCAATCAAAAATTATGACACAGAAAAGAAAGAAGAAAAACCCACTCAGTAGTGAAGAGACAAAGCAATTAACACTATCAGACTCAAGGCTGGGCCAGATGTTGAAACTATCAGAAACTTTAAAATAACTATATTTAATATATTAAAGGATGTAGCAGTAAATGTTGACAAAATGCATGAACACATGTGGATCATCAAAAGAGATATGACAACTACAAGAAAATCTTTAAAATGCTAGAAATAAGCATAATGTCAGGAATAATTATTTCCTTAAATGGCCTCATTAGGAGACTAAACAAAAAGGAGGGAAAAAAACAGTGAATTTAAATATACATTAATATAAATTACCCAACAAAAGAACAAAGGAAAAAAAAGAATGAATAAAATAAAATACATTTCAAGAGTTGTGGGACAATATTAGAAGGTCAAGTTACCTATAATATTTAATTCCAGGGAGATAAGAAGAAACAAACAGACCAGAAGATACATTTAAAGATATAACATGGAAAATTAAAAGTAAAAAAAAAATCCACCAAAACACACATTCAGGAAATTCTAGGAACTCTAATCGAGATAAATGTACAAATAAATAAATAAATAAATAAATAAGAAAAAAGATATGTCCTAGTCAAATCTGTAAACAAAGACAAAAAATCCTCCTATCAAAGATAAAGTTGTGAAGACACATTACATAGAAAAATCAAAAATAAGAATTATAGCATATGTTTTGTCAGAAATCATGCAAGCCAGAAAAAAAATTATGTAGTTTTTTAAATTTGTAAAGAAAAATAAAATACCAACCCAAAGTTCTATACCCAGCAAAAATATTTTTTAAATGAAGGCAAAAATAGAGTTTTTATCAGATAAAACCTAGAGAATTCATTTATAGCAGAACTCTAAGAAATATTAAAGAAGTTCTTCAGGCAGAAGAAATATGCTGCTAGACAGAAACTCAATCTAAACAAATTATAAGGAGCATCAGAAATGGTAAAAATAAAAGGAAACAAAAAAGAATTTTCTGGTGCTTCTGGGTAGCTCAGTTTGTTGTGTATCTGATTCTTGGTTTTGGCTCAGGTAATGATTCCAGGGTTGTGGGATCAAGCCCTATGTCAAAAAAAAATTTTTTTTCAGTGGTTTCGTACATCTATTTAAAGCTATGTATAACATAATTAAAAGTAAAATACATTTAAAAACTTGAAAAATAAAAGGAGAATAGGAAGTATACTGTTATAAGAATCGTACACTACATAGGAAGTGGTATATTATTTAAAGACAGATTATGAAAAGTTAGAAATGCAGTTAAAGATACATATTTTAAACTTTAGAACAAAAACTAAACATATAAAAAACAGGTATACAACTTAACAGAGAATAAATCACACAAAAAATAATGAGAACAGAAAGGGGCAGGAAAAGGAGGGAAAATGGAGTAAATGATAGTACAAATATAAAATAGTTATCAAGCTGGCAATTTAAAGCCAACTACATCAATTACTGCATTAAAGGAGAAAGGTATGATGTTAAAAGGAAGAAAATCTCAGAACAAAGCAAAATTGAACTACATGCTTCTGTATAAAAATTTTACTCTAAACATAAAGCCATAGGTAATTTAATAGCAAAATGATTGAAAAGGAGAGACATGCTATCAATATTTTTTTAACTACAAAGCTAGATTAATATGAAACAAAAACTTTAAAACAAGGAATACTGCTAGATATATAAGACATATTACACAATAACAAAGAGGTCAATTCATCAAAAAGACATAAAAATGCTAAATCAGTATGCACTTAAAAAAATTACATGAAGCAAACCCCACAGAACTCATGGGGGAAACAGACAAAGCCAAAATTATACTTGAAGACTTCAGAACTCTTTCCAGTAATTAACAGAAAAAACAAAAAAAATCAATAAAGATTTTGTGGAAGAACTAAACACTATAAACTAAACACTATTCACCTCCTTGACAGTTATAATACACTATACCTGAACAACAGCATAAGACACTATTTCCAAATGCACAAGGAACATTCACTGAAATAGAACACATTTTGGGCCAAATAAATGTAAAAATAAACTTCAATAAATCTAAAAGATTCAAAGTGAGCAAAATGGAATAAATAGAAATCAAAAAGACAAAGTTAAATGGCAAATTAATAAATAACCATAGGCTATAGAGAATATCACAAGAGAAACTAGAAAATATTTTCTGATAAGTCATGACATGTCAAATTTTAGTGAATATAGTGAACATGGGGCTTAGGGGAAAGTGTCTAGTACTACATGCTTATATTAAAAAATAAGAAAGGTTTAACATCAATAATACAAATGGCCACCTTAAAAAAAGAAAGGCTAGAATAAGGAGAGCGAATTAAAACTAAAGTAAGCAAAAGGAAGGAAATACTACAGATGAGAAAAATAACCAATAAAAATGCAGACAGAAAAACCATAAAGCAAATAGTTTTATCTGTTAAAAGCTCCATAAAATTATTAAATCTCTATACTGACTAGGAAACAAGGGAGAAAACAAATTACCAATATTAGGTATAAAAGAAGGGACATTACTATAAATCATAGAGATAGTAAGGTGACTTTAAGGGAAATCGTTAACAACTTATATAAATAAAATTTTTATAACTTTGGAAAATTGACAACTATCTTAAAAGACACAAAATACTAAGCTCACTCAGAAAGAAATACTCTTGAGAGTTTTATACTTATGAATTGATAACTTAAAAAACATCTAACATAGAAAACCCAAGCACATATGATTTCACTGGTAAGATCTATCAAACATTTGGTGAAAAAAAGTAATAGCAATTTTACACAAACTCTTCAGAAAATAAAAAAGGAGACATTTTTCAACCCTTCTGTGTGGTATTATACCCAGACAATGATATTACAACATACAAGATAAAATACTACAACAAAATAAAAGTACAGAACCAATCATCTGTACCAATGCATAACCTGTAAAATATTAGTAATTCAAATTTAGCAATAGATTTAAAAAAAATAATGCATTATGAGCAAGTGGGGTTTACTGCAGGAAAGCAAGAGAAATTTAACATTTGAAAACTCCAGACTAAAGATAATCATATAATTATCTCACTAGATTCCAAACAAGTATTTAACAAAAGTCGACATCCATTAATTATAAAAGTTCATACACATTAGAAACATAATTTCCTCAATGTGATTAAGTGAATCTATGAAATATCTACAGTTAATATCATATAATGGTAACACTCTCTCATTAAAATTGGCATCGATAAAACTATGCTTTTATTATTTCTATTCAGCATGATAGTGGAAGTCCTAAGCAGGGAAATAAGAAATTTTATTTTAACGTGGAAAAGAAGAAATGAAACTGTTTTTATTTATAGAATATCTGATTATATTGGTAGGAAATCTGAAACAATCTAAAAGTTTTTAGAATCAATAAATGTGTTTAGCTAGTTGTTAGGAAACAAGGATTAGTTGTATTTCCAGACAGGCAATGAAGAATTTCAAAGTAAAATTACAACTAAATTTACCATCTATACAAGTGAAACCCCATATGACTATCAGCTTATTTTTTTAGCAGAAACTTTGCAGGGCAGAAGACTGAGCATGATATATTCAAAGTGCCAAAGGAAAAAAAATCTGCAACCAAGAATACTCTACCTGACAAGGTAAATGGAATTGAAGGAGAAATAGTTTCCCAGACAAACAAAAGTTAAAGGAATTCATCACACTAAACCAGCCTTACAAGAAACATTAGAAGGAATTCTTTGAGTGGAAAGACAAGGCCATAAGTAGTAATAAGAAAAGTATGAAAGGAAAGATTTCACAGGTAAATGCAAATATGTAATAAAAGTAACAGATTAATCACTTATAAAATCAACATAGTGGTTAAAGCATAAAGCAATAAAATCAAGTATATCTACAAAAGTCAGGCAAGATGTTCACAAAATAAAAGAATGTAAAGTATGACATCATATGCATAAAGTGTGGCCCGGAGGGGAGTAAAAATTTAGTACCTTTACAATGGGTTCAAACCTAAGTGACCGTCAACTTAATATAGACTGCTATATGCATAAGATGCTATATATGAACCTAACAGTAACCACAAATTAAAAACCTATAACAGATACAGAAAACATCAAGAGGAAGGAATCCAAGTATAACATTAAAGAAAGCCATCAAAACACAGGTAAGAGAGTAAGAGAAGAAAGGAAGAGAACTTCAAAAACATAAAATAAATAACAAAATGGTAATAAGTACATACCCATCAATAACAATGTAAATGGATCAAAAGATATAGGATGACTGAAGACCCATCTATATGCTGCCTGCAAGAGACCTCCTTCAGACCTAAAGACATAGGCAGATTAAAAGTGAAGGGCTAGAAAAACATATACCATAAAAATGGAAGCAAAAAGAAAGCTAGGGTAGCCATACTTTACCAGAAAAAAAATAGACTTTAAAACAAAGACTATAGGGTGCCTATATTCTCAAAAATATATGTATTTATTCTCAAAATACAAAAAATACAAAATACAAAAAAATATGTATTTATTCTCAAAAATAAATGTAAAAAAATTTAAAAAAATAAATAAAACAAAGACTATAACAAGTAACAAAGAAGGGAACTACATAATGATAAAGAGAACAATCCAAAAAGAGGATATAATAATTGTAAATATCTATGTTTACAACATGGGAACACCTAAATGCATAAGGCAACTATTAACAGACATAAAGGAAGAAGTTGACAGTAATACAATGTGGAATGGGACTTTAACACACCACTTACATCAATGGATAGATCATGCAGATAGAAAATCAACAAGGAAACAGTGGCTTTGAATGATATACTTATGAATTGATAACTTAGGTATCTGGACCAGATATACCTAACACATAAATATAGAACATCCCATCCAAAAATGACTGAATACACATTCTTCTCAAGTGCACATGGAACATTCTACAGAGTGGATCACATATGAGACTGAATAAAAAGTCTCAATAAATTCAAAAAGACCGAAATTATGTCATACATCTTTTCCAACCACAATGGTATGAAACTAGAAGTCAATCACAAGAAAAAACCTGGAAAAAGGACAAATACATGAGGGCTAATAACTTGCTGCTAAACAATGGGTCAACCAAAAAATCAAAGAGAAAATTAAAAAAAATACGTGGATTCAAATGAAAATGAAAACATATCATCCAAAATCTTTGGAATGCAGCAAAAGCTGTTCTAAGTTTATGGAGTTTATGACAATCCAGGCCTACTTCAAGAAACAAGAAAAATCCCAAACAACCTAAACCTAAACCTAAACTTAAAGAAGCTAGAAAAAGAAGAATAAAACCCAAAACCAATAAAAGAAAGGAAATAAAGCGAAATAAATAAAGACAAAAAAAAATAACAGATCAATTAAACAGGAGTTTGTTCTTTGAAAAGATCAACAACATTGATAAATTTTTAGCCAGACTCATCAGAAAGAGAGAGAGAGAGAGAGAACGCAAGTAAAAAGAAACTCAAAAATGAAAGAGGAGATACACCAACTAACACTACAGAAGTACAAAGGATTAAAGAGAGTACTATGAAAAATTACATGTCAACAAATTAGACAACCTAAAAAAATGGATAAATTTCTAGAAACATATAACCTGACACAACTGAATCAGAAAGCAGAAAATTTGAACAGGATAATTACTGGCAATGAAATTGAATCAGTACTCAAAAATCAACCCCAAAAAAGTTCAGAACCAAATGGCTTCACAGGTGAATTTTCCCAAACATTTAAAGACAAGTTAATACCTATTCTTCTCAAACAAGTGGAAAGGAAAGAAGGAAGGAAGGGAGGGAGAGAGAGGGGGAGGAAGGAAGAAGAGAAGAGAAAGAAGAGTGAAAAAACTTTCCAAACTCATTCTACAAGGTCAGCGTTATTCTAATGCCAAAACTAGATAAAGATACTACAGAAAAAGAAAATTATAGGCCAATACTTCTGATGAATATAGATACAAAATCTTCAACAAAATATTCACAAAGCAAATCCAAGAATACATTAAAAAAATAATTCACCATGATCAAGTAGGATTTATTCCAGGGATGCAAAAGTGGTTCAACACTCACAAATCAATTAATGTGATACATCCCATTAACAATAGAAAGGATAAAAAATATATATGATCATTTAATAGATACAGAAAAAGCTTTTGACAAAGTACAATATCCATTCAAAATAAAAACTCTCAAAAAATAGGATGAGGGGGAATATAGCTCAACATAATAAAGGCCATATATGAAAATCCCACAGCTAACATCAGACTCAAATTTTTCCGGTAAGATCAGGAACAGGACAAGAATGCTCACTCTCACCACTTTATTCAACATAGTACTGGAAGTCCTAGCCACAGCAATCAGACAAGAAAGATGAATAAATAAATAAAGGTATCCACACTGGTAAAGAAAAAGTAAAACTTGCATTATTTGCAGATGATATGATACTAAAAATAGAAAACCCTAAACACTCCACCAAAAAACTACTGGAACTGGGGTGTCTGGGTGGCTGACTCAGTTGGTTAGGCTTCTGACTTAGTTAAGGTCATGATCCCACGGTTCACAGGTTTGAGCCCCGCTTTGGGCTCTGTGCTGACAGCTCAGACCCTGGAGCCTCCTTTGGATTCTGTGCCTCCTCTCTCTCTGCCCCTCCCCTGCTCATGCTCTGTCTCTCAAAAATAAATAAATGTTAAAAAAACACAAAAAACTACTGGAACTAATGAATGCATTCAGTAAGATCACAGGATACAAAATCAATATACAGAAATCCATTGCATTTCTATTAACTAATAATAAAATGGTAGAGAAATTAAGAAAACAGTTCCATTTTTAATTGCACCCAAAAGAATAAAATACTTAGGAATAAAATTAATCAAGGAAGTTAAAGATCTGTACTCTGAAAACTTTAAAATACTAATGAAAGAAATTGAAGATAACGCAAACAAATGGAAGGATATTCCATGCTCATGGATTGGAAGAACCAATATCATTAAAACAGCAATATCACCTAAAACAATCTACAGATTACTACAATCTGTATCAAAATACCAACATCATTTTTCACAAGCCTAGAACAAATAGTCTCAAAATTTGTATAGAACCAAAAATACCTCAAATTGTTAAAGCAATTTTGAGAAAGAACAAAACTAAAGGTATCACAGTCCCAGATTTCCAACAAAACTACAAAGCTAGAGTAATCAAAACAGTATGGTGCTGGGACAAAAATAGACACACAGATCAATGGAACAGAAGAGAGAGTCCAGAAATATACTACAATTATATGGTCAATTAATCTATGAAAAAGGAGGCAAGAATATACAATGTGGAAAAGAGAGTCTCTTCAACAAATTATGGTGGGAAAACTGGACACCTCCATGGAAAAGAATGAAACTGGACCACTTTATTACACCATACACAAAAATAAACTCCAAATGGATTAAGGGCCTAAATGTGAGACCTGAAACCCTAAAAATCCTAGAAGAGAGCTCAGGAAGTAACTTCTCTGAAATCGGTCATAGCAACATTTTCCTAGATATGTCTCCTAGGCTGAGGGAAACAAAAGCAAAATTAAACAGTGGGACTATAACAAAATAGAGATTTTGCACAGTGAAGGAAACCATCAACAAAACAAAAAGGCAAACTACTTAATTGGAGAAGATACTTGAAGATGATATATCTGATATGGCATTAATATCATAATACATAAAGGATTTACATGACTCAACATCAAAAAAGAAACAACCAAATTAAGAAATGGACACAGGATCTAAACAGCTATTTTTCCAAATAAGACATACAAATGGCCAAGAGACACATTAAAAGATGCTCAACATCACTCGCCATCAGGGAAATGGAAATCAAAACCACAAGGAGATATCGCCTCATACCTGTGATAATGGCTAGACTTAAAGACAAGAAATAAATGTGCAGAAAAGGGAGCCCTCAGGCACTATTGGTGGGAAAGCAAACTGTTGCAATCACTATGGTAAACAATATGGAGGCTCTTCAAGAAATTAAAAGTAGAATTGCCAATAATTTCACTATTGGGTATTTACCCAAAGAAAATGAAAACACTAATTTGAAAATCAATATGTACTCCATGGTTATTGCAGCATTATTTGTAATAGCCAAGATATGGAAGCAACTCAATGATTGATATGTCTATCAATAGATGAATGAATAAAGAGGCAGTCTATATATACAATGGAATATTACTCAGCCACATAAAATAGTTAAATATTGTCATTTGCAACAGCATGGATGGACCTAGAGCATATAATGTTAAGTGAAATAAGTCAGTCAGAGAAAGACAAATACCATACAATTTCACTCATATATGGAATTTAAGAAACAAAAGAACAAAGAGACAAAAAACAGAATTAAATACAAGGAACAAGCTGGCAGTTGTTAGACAGGAGGTAGATGTGGAGGAGGGGTGAAACAGATAAAAGGGATTAAGGGTACAACTTATGATGAACACTGAGTAGTGTATAGAATTGTTGAATTATGTTGTACACTTGAAATATAACACTGTATGTTAATTATACTTCAATTTTTAAAAAAATACTATTTATAATAGCCTCAGAAAAGAGATAAAATACTTAGGAGTATATCTAACAAAATGTGTAAGATCTGTATTCTGGAAATAATAAATCACTGATAAGTGAAATTAAAAAAAGACCTAAATATGTGGTAAAGATGCACTGTGTTCATGCATTTAAATACTTAATATTAAGATATTAATTTTCCCAAACTTAATATATAGAGTTACCACAATCCTCTTTAAAGTGTCACAGGTTTTATATAAATTTCAGATATCATTACTACATTTATATGGAAAAGCAAATTACTTAGAATAGCTAGAAAATTTTTAAGAAATACTTAAAATACTCCAGCAATACTGTATCAGACTTCTAGTTGCTTTGTAACACTCATAACGTCTATAATATGTGTAAGATTCATAAAGCCAAATTTTAAGATTATCTACAAGGCAACAATAGCCAAGATAGTGTAATATTGGCAGATGAACATACAGATAAATGAAACAGAAAAGCCAGACATAAACATATATGTGCTCAAATGAATTTTGATAAAGCTAATAAAACAATTCAGTGGAGAGAGGATTTTCAACAAACCATGCTTTAATAATCTGCCATCATATACAAAAGTGACCCTTGACCCAGGCCTCATAGCAAATACACAATTTATCTCAAACTAAATCATAGGCTCATTCCTAAAATCTAAAACTATCAAAGTTCAAAAGAAGAGAATATCTGTGACTGTTTTTAAAGCAAAAACTCCTTACATATAAAGAAAAACATGAACTCTAAAATAAAATATTGATAAATGGTATTTTATCAAAATTTAAAACTTTTGTCTTTTGAAAGATGTATTTAAAATGAAAAGATACGGAGTAGGATATAAGAAAATAATGGCACAACCTATACCCAACAAAGGACTTTTATCAAGGGCATGTCAAAAATCCTTACAATCAATTATAACAAAACTGATGACCTAAGAAATGGGCAAAATATGTATATCAAAAGAAGATACATGAATAAATGAACACAAGAAATAAAACAATAATACTGGAATGGATAACGAGCAACTAGCATTCTGATACATTTCATTACTGGTGGGAGTGCAAAATATGTCCCCTTTGAGACACAATTCAGCTTCTTACAAGTTAAACATACAATTTCCATACAACCCAGCAATCCTTCTCCTGGTATTTATATAAGATAAATAAAAACATATGTTTACCCTGAGTCTGTACCCGAATATTTATAGCAGCTTCATTCATATTCACCAAAACTTAGAAACAAATATTCATCGAGTGAATAGATTAACAAATTATGGCACCCCCTTACAAAACAGTACTACCTGCCAATACCAAGGAATGATATACAAATATATTCAACAACATTGTTGAATCTCAAATACATTATACTACCTGAAAGAAGTCAGAGTCAAAAGGCTACTAAACTATGATTTAATTTATATGACATTCTAGAACAGGAAAAACTGTAAGTACAGAAATTAAATCAGAGACTGACATTGGATAAGGTTGAGCAAAGATATTAACTCCAATGGGCCATGAAAACATTTTCATGATGAAAGATATATTCTATATCTTGGTTAAAGTAGTGGTTACATGATAGTATATATGTGCCAAACTATATATATATATGACATATTTATAATATATATATGACATATTTATAATATATATGACATATTTATAATATATATATATATGACATATTTATAATATATATATAAACATATGCCATATATATGATAAATATTTATTTTATGTGAATTTATGGAAATTTTACCTCAGTATTCTGATTTTTTAAAAATCTTTTTAAAAAGAGATCTATAACAAGTCTTATCTCACCTTATTTTTTATGACTTTAAGGCAAGAGGATAATGCAGGCTTTGTCTCTCAATCATCATGAACTCCTCAACATTTCTGCTAAGGGAACACAGGACATCTAGAGTCAGGAAGTCCATAATGATGTGGCATTATGGCACAGAGCTGAGCATCACAACACAGGGGAGTATAAACAAAGTCACGTGACACTGCTCTCTGTACAAAAAAGTGACCCACACTTCAAATTGTGTGCAAGGATTATGCTGAGAATGAGAAAAAAAAATTCTAAAATAAAATGATATAATAGGAATTAAATCTTCACATCTTCCAGATCCAGAATTGGTCTCTATCGTTTCAAAATCTGAGTAAAAGTTTGGAGTATATTCATTATTGGTATCACCCCTTTTCTTTAATTAGGTAATATTGAAGCCCATTCCAAACTTTCATCCTTGTTTTAATTTAAAAAATGAATGCGTATATTCTAGATATAGCTTTCTAGAAAATCACTGAAGCCACTCTGGGCTACGACAGTAGGGTTAACAGGAGAATTTCTTTTGTGACATTATCCGGAATCTTTCATTTCATTGGTTACAGAAACTGATAACCAGAATTTCTCTGAAGAATAGTAGTATGTTATAACAACGTCAGTTTTTGTTTTATTTTGTTTCGTTTTTACAAGACAGGTAAAACCTCTCATAGAGTCAACGATTAACATAGGGCAGCATTTCGTTTTTTGTTTGTTTCAAGTTTTTATTTAAATTCTAGTTAGTTAACATATAATGTTACATTGGTTTCAGGAGTAGAATTTAGTGATTCATCACTTACATATAATACCCAGTCCTCCTCACAAGTGCCTTCCTTAATACCCATCAATCACCCATCTAGCCCATCCCCCACCCACCTCCCCTCCAGCAACCCTCAGTTTGTTCTCTATCCTTAAGAGTCTCTTATGGTTTACCTCTCTCCTCAGCCCCCACTTTCCCTATATTCATCTGTTTAGCATCTCAATTCTTCCAAGATAAAAACTTTAATTTCTAGATATACATACAAAGCATAAAATTTACCCAGGCATTTGTGGGTTGTAGGCAATTCTTTGCAGCAGAAAAACCTTTTCCTCAAATTTCACCATCATTTTACCAATCTTATAATGCTACATCATGACATTTATTGGTGAAATCAGTTGACTCATCAATCCGTAGAGAAACTGTTGTTTTTCAGTATGTTACACAAACCTCCTCAGTGTGATGGGACATGTCATCAATATGTCAACTTACTGTACTGTTTTGAGGCTGGAGCTTTCAATTTCTCATACTGCATCTTGTCTAAACATTTTCCTTACTATAATTTTACATGCTGACATTATTAGTTTCTCACCAGCTGTAGGACTTTTCCTTTTCTGAGCAGTAAGTTCAGTCACTATATAACTTGATTCTTGAGGCTTTTGACTATGACTTTAAAAAAAAAACAAAACTTTACTCTGCTTTAAGAATATAATAGCTATTTAAAATCGTCAGTAGCTTTATCTATCAGATGGCTGTGAGTTGTATATAAGTGACTTTTAAGTTTGTTTGAAGCCTCTGCTGCATTTTTAAGTTGTGACTCTTCATCATTTATCATATCAGAATTGCTATCAGACTAAAATCCTCTTCCATGTCTTACCTTATCTTTAAATGTCACTATACTGGATAGCCAGGCATGTTTTAACCCACAAAAGCTAACAAGATATAAAGGAGAAGGGCATGAAATATAATAAAATTATAAGAAGGTAAAATTTCACAATATAATACAACCCTCATTTTGCCAAGCTTATACCAGCAAAATACTGAGGGGTTGCTAAGTCATGGTAGGTAAGAATTTCTTTTTTACATTTAACATCTCCCTCAAGTTTTGTTATACTGGCAGAGTTCCTTCAATCCTGTGAGTCAGTCAGCAGCACACAAGGGACGATTGAGGGAAGTAATTTAGAGGGAGAATCTAGCATTGTCACCATACTGTTCTACCCTCCCTCCTATATAGCAGCCACTAGTAATCAGCAGTCTCCCCTATCTCATGTCAGAAACAGAGACTAGATTGAACCAAATGAAATGGCCTTCCTATGTATTCTGTCATAAAGGCTGATAAGTTTATAATAAAAATTCTAATGGTGCTGCTCAGTCAATATTCACTACAGGCAAGGTTAGCACTGCAAAACATCTAAAATTTAAATTACAACTATTTCACTAATTATAATCTCTCATGAAACCCTAGCAACATTTTGCAGAACCTCATCTGGGAAAATCTATGGTAAGACCATGGAAATAAAATCAATATAATATTGCTTTGCAGTTACACACATAGAATTTTTGAAATAAATGATGAACCCAGAATTAGATGTTTCTACTAGTGGGATGTTAATATATGACAAATAAAAAAGTTTAATTCAGTGTGTAAAATATAGACTATTTCATAAATAGAACTGGCAAAACTGGCTAATAATTTGGAAGAAAAGAAAAATAACCCCTAATATCCTAAAATAAATTTCAGATAGAGTAAATGGTCAACAACAAAACCCAAAACACTTGCAAAGAACTCTAAGAAACTAGACTATCTAGGAATCAGGGAGATTTTCCCAATTAAAATCTAGATGGTACAAAAGAAGATAGAATGAACAGATTAAAACTTTTAGATGAGAAAGAATATCATTAAAGTTAAAAGAAAAGAATTGTTCTTAAAGATACATAATGTAGATGATAGACCATGGGTTAATTTGCATAATAACAGCTTTTACAAGTTAAAAAGAACAAAACAAATATAAAAAAGTGCAAATTCTAAAAATAGGTAATTCAAAGAGCAAATCCTAGTGAAGAAATATGTAAAAATGTGCTCAGTAACACAAATAGTAAATGCAGATTTAAGTGACAGTGACACGTCCTCTAAATCCTCCAGTCTGAAGGCAAGTGACCTCATATGGTTATTGAGAATGAAGTACTATAGCCCCTTGGAGGGCAATTTAGTAATATTCACCCCAAAATGACTGTTATGGTGTCCAGCCCACAGATAGAAAAATTCCAACTCACAAAGACAATGAGGGCATATGGATAGAGATGTTTTTTCAACCTTCCTCACAGAGGCCAAGAACTGGAGACAGACTGCCCATCAACAGAGGAATCACTAGCTTGTGGTTTTCTGCCTGTTTCAGTATTACACAACCAAAGAATGAATTTAAACTATAGCAGATGATGAGAGATTTTCAAAATGTTTTTAAGACTGAGAGGCATTCAGAAAATAAGCTAATAATATGATTTTACTTTTGTAAATCTAACATTTAAATGATTATCGCTGAGTATTGATCAAAAGAGAAAAAAATGTATGTGAATATCCAGTATAGGTGTGTATAAATGATGCAGATTAAGTGTGAGGACACTGAGGTCATAAAAGAAGATAAGAAAGATGTTAAAAAGTGCACTAAATAGTATATTCTTAAGAATAAAATAGTGCCCTTAAGAGACATAAATGAAGAAGTGAATAGATGGAAAGAAAAAAAAGGTAAACTAATTGCAAAAATGCTAGTTCTACTTAAATTACAAGTAACATGCACTCTAATTAAAAAGATGGCTGGGGCACCTGGGTGGCTTAGTTGGTTAAGCAGTAGACTTCCGCTTAGGTCATGATCTCCTGGTTTGTGGATTGGAGCCACCAGTTGGGCTTTGTGCTGACAGCTTGGAGCCTGGAGCCTGCTTCAGCTTCTGTGTCTCCCCCTCTCTCTGCCCCTTCCCTGCTCATACTGTCACTCTCTCTCTCTCAAAAATAAATAAACATTAAACAAAATTTAAATAAAAAAAATTAAAGGGGCACCTGGGTGTCTCAGGTTGAGTGACGTCAGCTCAGGTCATGATCTCACAGTTCATGGGTTCCAGCCTGCTTCGGACTCTATGCTGACAGTTCAGAGCCTGCAGCCTGCTTCAGATTCTGTCTCTGGTTCACTCTGCCCTTCTCCCGCTTGTGTTCTGTCTGTCTCTAAAATAAATAAACATTAAAACAATTTTTTTTAATTAAAAAAAATCTATGGCTAATCTTGGAAAGAGATACTATCATTTTAAAGCTCATTTGCATAAAAATTTGCTATAAAAGAGCCTGAAAATTCTGAAAAGAGGGGTAATTAGTACTTCTTTTACCAAAACTTAAAATATAAAACTGCAGTCATATAAATATTTGGACTTAGCACATGAACAGAGGTAGATAAATGGAATAAGCAAGAGTCCAGAGAGACCCAAGTACATATGGGAATTTAGTATATATGGTAAATGTAGCAATTTAAATAAATGAGTCAAACGAGCAATTTTTAAAGAATAGTGTTGAAACAACTGTGTAGCCATCTGGAAAAAATGAAATTGGATTCTTATGTCGTCTCTTCCATTTAAATAATGTCCAGATGTATCAAATATTTAAGCATATAAGATGAAACAATAATGTATAAAGATAAATATGGGAGTAGTTAAATCATACTCTCGGGGCGCCTGGGTGGCGCAGTCGGTTAAGCGTCCGACTTCAGCCAGGTCACGATCTCACGGTCCGTGAGTTCGAGCCCCGCGTCAGGCTCTGGGCTGATGGCTCAGAGCCTGGAGCCTGTTTCAGATTCTGTGTCTCCCTCTCTCTCTGTCCCTCCCCCGTTCATGCTCTGTCTCTCTCTGTCCCAAAAATAAATAAACGTTGAAAAAAAAATTAAAAAAAAAATCATACTCTCATAGCTGGAGATTTGTTGTTTAAAACATAGGACACAGAAATTATTAAACTGACAAATTTGGCTCATGGAAACTAAAAATTTTACAAACACATGACCAATGAAGATACACAAACGAGAGGTATATGAAAAGGTGTTCCATATCATACGTCATTAGGGAAATGCAAATTAAAACAATGAAATACCACTGCACACCTATTAGAATGCCCCAAATCCAGAACACTGACACCAAATGCTAGTGAGGATGCAGAGTGACAGGGACTTTCATTACTTGCTGGTGGGAATGCAAAATTTCACAGCCACTTGGGAAGATGGCTTGGTGATTTTGTACAAAACTGAAAATACTCTCACTACATGATCCAGAGATTGCACCTTCTTGATATTTACCCAAAAGGATTTGAAAACGTGTCTGCACAAAGCCTGCACATGTGTATTCACAGTGCCTTCATTCATAATCACCAAAACTTGGAAGTAACTAAGAATCCCTTTAGTAGATGAATGGATAGACAGTGGCACATCCAGATAGTGGAATATTATTCAATGCTAAAAACAAATGAGCTATAAGACCATGAAAAGTCACAGAGAAATCTTAAATGAATGCATATTATTGAGTAAAAGAAGCCAGTCTTAAAAGGCTACATACTGCACACTTCCAACTATATGACATTCTAGAAAAGGCAAAACAATGGAGACCATAAAAAGACCCCATGGTGGTTATGAGCAGGGAAGGAGGAAGAAACAGGCAGAGCATGAGGATTTTTATGCTTGTGAAAATACTCCATCTGATATTTCAATGGTGAATAAATATAAGTTTGTCTAAACGTATATATCATACAACACCAAGAGTTAATTTTAACATAAACTATTGACACTGAGTGATAATGATTTATCATTGTAGATTTAACCAGTTTTAACAAGTGCACCACTCTGAAAAGGGGTGTTGATAATGAGAAAGACTATGCATTCATAGGGGCATAGATTATTTGGGAAATCTCTGTACATTCCTCTTAATGTTGCTGTGAAACTAAAACTGCTCTAAAAATAAAGTTTATTTTTTTAATTTAATAATTTTTACAAAGTGAAAATTATTTCAAAGATTAATTTTTCAAGATTAGGAAAAAAAAAGTTAACCTATCAAAATAATTTTTACAAAGTGAAAATATTTACAAAGTGAAAAGGCACCATAAACTGAGTCAAAACAAATTACAAAATGGGAGAAAACACTTGCCACAATATTTGCCACAAATATGGGGAGAGCATTTGCAAATCAATACAAAAATAGGGCAAAGGATATGGACATAAAACTCATTAAAAATAGAAATCAAACATATAAACAAATACTCAGACTCATTCATATTTTAAAAACTAAGATTTTTCACCTACCCATATCAAACAGTTTTGGTTAGATGGATCAATATTAAATTTAATGCAGTCAACTATATGGTAATAGAATATCAATAGCCTTAAGAAATTAACACTGAAGTATTTAGACCTAAAAGGCCATCATATATGTAACTACCCTTAAACTCGTGTGCTTGTGTATACATACATACATACATACATACATACGTACATACATACATAGAAAGAGAGAGGGGAACAATGAGAAGCAAATAAACCAATGAAGAAAATTGTTAACAACAGGTAAATCTAGGTAAAGGGTATACAGATGTTATCTATATTATTTTTATTTTTGCAAGTTATCTGTAAGTTTGAAATTATTTTCAAACAAAAATAAAAGTTTTGGGTGAAGTGTGGAGAAAGCAGCCATATATTCTTTCATGGGCATGTAAAATTTGATAATACCTACCACATTTTAAGATGCATTTATTTTTCACCAATGATTTATATGAAGATTTCCTTTGAATATAGTAAAAACCATTCTGTGTAAAAAAGAGTATATAAAAATATTTATTCCATTATTATTAAGGGTACAAAAGGATTGGGAACTATATATATCCATAGAAGATAGGTTAAGTGAATTACAACATACATGTACAATGGAATACAGTAAAGATGTTAAAAATATGAATTCAAGAGACATATAAGCATGCACTAATCTTAATTATATATTTTACTGACAAAAACTATATACTTCCACATATCTGTAGAGACTTGTTTATTGATAGGTTAACTTTTTTTTTTCTAATCTTTATTTTGACAGACAGCACAAGTGGGTGAGGGAAAGAGAGAGAGGAGTGAGAGAATCCCAAGCAGGCTCCACACTGTCAGAGTGGAGCCTGATGTGCTTGAACCCACAAAACTGTGAGATCATGACCTGAGCTGAAATCAAGAGTTGGACACTTAACCTAACCAACTGAGCCACTCAGGCGACCCCATAGATTAATTTTAAATGTTTATTTACTTATTTTGGGAGAGTATTTATTTATTTTGGGAGAGAGAGAGAGAGCAGGCAGGGGAGGGGCAGAGAGAGAGGGAGAGAATCCCAAGCAGGCTTTGCACTGTCAGCACAAAGCCCAATGTGGGCTTGATCCCATGAACCACAAGATCATGAACTGAGCTGAAATGAAGAGTTGGATGCTCAACTGACTGAGCCACCTAGGCAACCGTCCCATAAATTACCTTTAAATAGGTACATATAAACTGGCAACACTAACTCTAGGGAGGGGAACTGGATACATAATTACTAAATTACAGAGATTTACTTTGACAGTATATGATTTTGTATATTAAATTCATATATATATAATAAACTTAATAAAAATTGAAATAGAATATTTTTAATAAATACTTTGACCCCAATTGATTAAAGAGCACGTGTATGACATGCTTTGAAAAAAAAAAATGGTGATAACATTTACCCTCTGTAAAACTGTCCTTTTTTTAACTAGACCATTTCTGCTTATACATCCTAAAATCTTGCTAACAATAACATCATTCAAAAAAATTGTTTCTTGGGGTGCCTGGGTGGCTCAGTCATTTAAGCAGCCGAGGTCATGCTCAGGTCATGATCTCATGGTTCATGAGTTCAAGCCCCACATCGTACTCTGTGCTAACAGCTCGGAGCCTGGAGCCTGCTTGGGATACTGTGTCTCCCTCTCTCTCTGCCCCTTCCCCACTCACACTCTATCTCTCAAAACTGAATAAATGTTAAAAAAAAATAATGTTAATTTATTTATTTTTGAGAGAGAGAGAGGCAGAGAGAGTGGGAGGCAGAATCCCAAGCAGACTCCACACTGTCAGCGCAGAGTCCAATGTGGGGCTTGAACTCACAAACTGTGAGATCAGGCACTAAGCTGAAATCAAGAGTGGGATGCTTTAACTGATTGAACCACCCAGGCACCCCAGCATCATTTTTTAAATAGATAGATTTATGCTTTATGTCCAGATATCTTGCTACCAAGAGTAAGAGTTTGAAAAGCTGGCTAGAATGATGCCTCTGGTTTTGGGAAATTCCTCTTCATCTGTCTTGAAAGGTGACAAAACACACGAGGGGTGACATGACTGCCAACCCTCACCTTTGCTACGCCCATGAGAAAGATAGGCTCAGCACAGATGGCAGTGTCAGAATCCTTAACACTTTTACCCGTTGGTCCTAGTTAGCATGCCTACTGCAATTAGAATGGATTTTGAAACCTGACAGACTTATGTTTGTCTAGCTTCACAACTGATGAGCTGCATGATATTGGGTAAGTTAATTAGGCCTCCTATGTGACTTCCTGTGAAGATAAAAGCCATGTGGAAAAACACTTAGAGTAGCATCTGGCATATGTACTTAACTAATATACATGTTATCATTATTACTGATATATTTGGTATTATTACTATTATTGACTGACTGATTCTGCCCCAAACCCAAAATTCTAAAGTTAACTGGCATTTTGTAGCGGGATTAATGAAGTGACATGTGACAACGCTATTAAGTAAAAGTTAATGTTCTTGTCATTTTAATAGTTGAATGAAAATAAATTGCAAACTACGTGAGGAATGGTAAAGACTTCATTTGATAGCAGGCTAGTTTCCCTGTCTTTGCATTATTTATAATAAAAATTGAAAACTCAGTTGCCAGTAGTTTTATGAGCACCTTCAGGTTTGGGAAAACTGATGATATGGTAGTTCTGCATCATGCTATAACCTTATGGGCAAAACAATATATTGGAAAAAATCACCATTTTTGCCAAGTATCTACTTATTAACCATTGGAGAAATTTGTCACCACACCCTGAAAGCATTTGACATTAAGTTGCTTGAGGGTGGGTAAAATGTGTATCTCCACAATATTAGATCTCTTGACATCTAGCAAAAGGAAACACTTCATAAATATTTGGTCAAATAAATGGATGAATCCAGTTGACAAACTAGAGGAACTTTCCCCTCCTTCTCTAAAGGATGCAGTAACCATCAATAAGTCTGAAATAGACTAACTACAGGATTCAGTCTTGATGTGGCCCAGATTGATTTAGCTACACATGTTTATGTTTTTAAATTACGGTCAAATTGGAAGCTATCCACTATATGGTGAAATGAAATGTATGCTGGCACAAGAATCAATATTGCAGCTCTCATCATTTTGTATTCCTTTAATTGTTGCAAATCCGAAAGAATAAAGTGCTAAATCAAATCCTGCAGAAAGCATCAGTGATTATTTATGCTCACACATATCTCAACCCACAAAAATCTGAGGCTTGAGTGAAGGGAAGGGGGAAGAAGGCACAAAGCATTTCAAGCAAGTCCCATCTTTGGAGATGTCCCTCTGGTTGGTTCAAGTAAAGAAGTGAAAGCCTTTATCACCTCCCTGTAATGTGTTTTTGCAATAAGAGATTATTTAAAACATTTTCATACTTGAAATTCAACACTTATCTGTTTAAATGATTGATTATTTGCTTCTTTTAGCACAATCTAAGATCCATGAAGACAGAGACAACTCAAATCAAGTAAATTGATTTTCATTATGGCATCCCCAGTGTCCAACAGAGTGTTTGGCAAAGAATAGACATCAATAGACATTTTTAATGCATAAATTAATGAAAATGTGAGTGTTTTCTGCCATGTTCATAGATGTTAAGAATAGCTGCACACCAGGATAAATATAGTTAACACTACTATATTGAATATTTGAAAGTTTCTAAGCCCGAAATATAAGAAAAAAAAATTGTAACTATGTATGGTATCAGATGTCAACTGGTGATTATTTTGTACTGTATACAAATATCGAATGATTATATTGTACACATGAAATTAATACATTATACGTAAATTAGACCTCAGGAAAAAAAAAAAGAAGAAGAATGGCTGGACTGAGCATATGTCTGTGATGTCCTATCCTAACCATGTGTTTAAGATACAAGGTCTGTGGTTACCAGTAGCATGTGCTCTCTGACAACCTATGGAGCACAGTCTGAGGAGAAGATGTAAAGTGGCCTCATTAGCTTCTGCTATTTCCAAGTCTTTAAACTGTTCCAATTGAATATACAATCCATGTGGAAAGAAGCTTTTTGAGACTTCAAACCATCAGGTTTCTCCAATGGTCCAGTGTATATTCTTTATAGTCTTTGTATTAAGTAACTTTTGCATTTGGTGTCTGTGTCTCAAAGTAGAAGACCATTGCTGTCCAGTCTTTTCTCTCAGTTTCATAGATTGAAATCCTTTGACTCACTTGAATCTTACTTTAAAAGCTGAGTGATCTTTACTGGGCTCTCTCTGATCTTTTTTTCTGACAGATTTAATACACTGCATACCAATAACCTACTTCTATCCATCTATAAGCAAGGACTTGAATACACTTGTTAAATGAAACTTAAAAATCAAAATGAGAAAATGTTTAAGAGGGCTTAAAAGTGATCTAATTCAACTCTCACTGTTAAAGAGAAAGAAACAGAGTCCAAGTCCCAGAATAAATTTGCTGTAGAAATTGTCAAAAGCCCGAATTCCCTGACACCCAGAAAAAGCACCACCCCTACCCCGATGGCCTAAAATTCTCAAAATTCCTAATCATAAATCATCTAAATACCATTTAACAATACAGAAAACCCAAAATACTCCACCAAAATACTACTAGAACTGATAAATGAATTCAGTAACATCACAGGATACAAAATTAATTTACAGAAATCGGTTGCATTCCTATACACTAATAATAAAATGGCAGAAAGAGAAATTAAGAAAACAATCCCATTTACACCTGCACCAAAAATCATAAAATACCTAGGAATAAACTTAACCCAGAAGGTGAAAGAACTATACTCTCAAAACTATAAAACATTGATGAAAGAAATGAAAGAAGACACAAACAAAAGGAAAGATATTCCATGCTCATAGATTTGAAGAATTAATGTGGTTAAAATTTCCATACTTCCCAAAGCAATCTACAGATTTAATGTAATCCCTATCAAACTACCAACATAATTTTTCACAGAACTAGGACAAATAATATTAAATTTTGTATGGAACCACAAAAGACCCCAATTAGCCAAAGAGATCTGTGGGGAAAAAAAAAAAAAGTAAAATTGAAAGTATCACAATCCCAGGTATCCAGATAGACTACAGAGTTGTAGTAATCAAAAACAGCATGGTATTGGCAAAGAAAAAAAGAAAAAAAGAAAGAAAGAAAGAAAGAAAGAAAGAAAGAAAGAAAGAAAGAAAGAAAGAACCATAGAACGGAAGAGGGAGCCCTGAAATAAACCCATAGGTATACAATCAATTAATCACAAAGCAGGAAAGAATATCCAAAGGGAAAAAGTATGTCTCTTCAAAAAATGGTGTTGGAAAAAGTGGACAGCTACATGCAAAAGAATGCTACTGGACCACTTTCTTAGACCATAAACAAAAATAAAACTCGAAATGGATACACAAAAATACACAAAAATAAACTCGAAATGGATTAAGGACTTAAATGTGATACCTGAAACCATAAAAATCGTAGAAGAGAGCATGGGTAGTAATTTCTCTCACATTGGCTGTAGCAACATTTTTCTAAATGTCTCCTGAGGCAAGGGGGGGAGAAAGCAAAAATAAAATGTTGAGACTTCTGCACAGCAAAGAAAACAATCAACAAAACTAAAAAACAACCTACTGAATGGAAAAAGATATTTGCAAATGACATATCTGATAAAGAGTTAGTATCCAAAATATATAAAAAAAACTCCTACAACTCAACACCAAAATCATCATCATTGGCAGAAAAATCTATTAAGCTGAGGCAAGGAGGGGACTTGGGGCTCTAAATACTCTTTAAAAATTTTTTTTAACGTTTATTTATTTTTGAGACAGAGAGAGACAGAGCATGAACAGGGGAGGGGCAGAGAGAGAGGGAGACACAGAGTCTGAAACAGGCTCCAGGCTCTGAGCTGTCAGCACAGAGCCCAACGTGGGGCTGGAACTCACGGACGGCGAGATCGTGACCTGAGCCGAAGTCAGCTGCTTAGCCGACTGAGCCACCCAGGCACCCCTCTAAGTACTCTTTAAATAGATATTTAAATACTCTTTAAATAGATATATCTATTAACTATATTTAATTTACTCTTTAAATAAATATCTTTATCTTTAATTGGTCTTTATCTCTACCCTCACACTCATTTTCAGAAATACTACCAATTTTTACATGTTCGGGGTCTTCTCCAGGATAACTGGGCTGCTTCTCAGCTTTGTTTATTGTGTGTTCAGGAAGTCACTTTCTCACATCTAAGGTAGGGTTAGGGTTAAAATTTGGCTGAGGTTTAGGATATGTGCCTGGTATTTTGCAGTTCAGAGACCTCTCCAGAGGATTGGGTTAGGGGCAGTGCTAGGTTAGAGTTAGGGGTTAAGGTTAAGTGTTAGGGTTTAGAGTTAAGGATTAAGAGTTAGAAGGATTAAGAGTTAGGGTTAGTGTACGTGCCTGGTTTAAAAAAATAAGAAAAATAAAAAGTAAACAGAAAATATAAACAGACATTTCTTCATAGAAGAGGCACAAATGATCAACAGACCAACAGACACATGAAAAGATGTTCAAGATTACTAATCATCAAGGAAGTGCATATGAAAACCACAGTGAGATATCACCTCACACCTGTCAGAATGACTAAAATCAAAAACACAAGAGACAACAATGTTGCAGGGATGTTCCGGGAAAGGAACCCTTCTGAACTGGTGGTGGGAATGTAAGCTGGTACCACCACAGCGGAAAAGAGTATGGAGGCTCCTGAAAAATTAAAAGCAGAACTACCATAGGAGCGAGTAATTCCACTACTGGGTACGTACACAAAGAATACAAAAACACTAATTTGAAAAGATATATGCATTCCTATCTTTATTGACACATTATTTACAATAGCCAAATACAGAAACAGCTCGTGCCCATGAACAGATGAATGGATAAAGAAGACGTGTTGTGTTTATGTGTATACACATATATACCTATATGCATATACACACATAGACCACACACACAATAGAATATCTCAGCCATAAAACAAAGAATGAAATCTTGCCAATTGCAACATGTTTACTGCTAGAGAGTATAACATTAAGTGAAATGTTAGAGAAAGACGAATTTCATATGATTTCACTCGTATATGGAATTTAATAAACAAGATAAACAAGAAAGTAAAAGTAAGACAAAACAAAAAACTCACTCTTAGCTATAGAGAACAAACTGATGGTTACCAGAGGAAGGTGGGTAGAGGACTGGGTAAAATATTTGAAGGAAATTAAGAGTACATGTATCACAATGATTGCTGAGTAATAAAGAATTGTTGAAAAAAAAAAGAAAAAAAAACGAATTGTTGAATCACTAAATTGTACACCTGAAACTAATAGAGTACTGTATGTTAACTATACCAGAATTAAATAAAAAAAAAAAAACAATTTAATGCAAATATAGTTGACCCTTGAATAACATGGGTTTCAACTGCATGGGTCTATTTATATGTGGATTTTTTTTTATCTATAAATACACCACAGTACTGTAAATGTATTTTCTCTTTTCATGATTTTAACTATTTCTTTTCTCTAGCTTACTTTATTGTAAGAATTCATTATACAATACATATAACATAAAAAATATGTGGTAATCGACTGTTTATGCTATTGGTAAGGCTTCTGGTCAATGTTAGGCTATTAGTGGTTAAGTTTTGGGGGAATCACAAGTTATATGTGGTTTTTCGACTGCATGGGTCACTGGTGCCCCTAACCCAGATATTGTTCAAGTGTGAACTGTAATTGCCATTAACTTAGGGATATAGACACCATTCCAGAACCATAGCCATTAGTGATCAAAACCCAGTAAGCTAGGATGGCCCAGTAGTTTAACACCCGACTTCGGTTCAGGTCATAATCTGACGGCTTGCGGGTTCAAACCTCAGGTCGGGTTTTATGTTAACAGTGCAGAGCCTGCTTTAGATTCCCTGTCTCCCTCTCTCCCTTCCCTCCCTTGTCTGTCTGTCTGTCTGTCTGTCTGTCTCTCTCTCTCTCTCTCTCTCAAAAATAAATAAACATTTTTAAAAAATGTAAAACCCAGTAAGCTTGGAGCTGAGAAACTGCTGGTTTGGGGTGCCACTTCACATCTCACTTGCCAAATATCCAAGCTGTTGAGTAAATTCCAAAGTGAATAGCCTCCTGGAGCTATTCTCATTTTCCACCTTGGTCAGTGACAACCATTTTGTTTCCCTGTGATTGCCACAGCTGAGCCAAAAAAAAAAAAAAAGCATAAAACACCCAAATACCTTACAGGTAATGCGATCATTCCTAAAAGAAAGTTTGAATGCACAACACATCCTACCTGAACTTAATCAACAAATACCTTTCTGTGTCAACAGTTATCTTTGCCATAAGGTCAAATTGAAGGAGAGTGGGCAGATGGTAATGCAAGAAGATATTGTTTCACTAATTAATTGCCTGGTTTTGAAAAAAGGCATCTCCCCTTTTTAATCTGGAAGCAACCATAAAATGGCTATTATTTTATAAACTTAATTCAACAGTTATGTTTGGAGTTCAAAAGTAATCTATCATATTTTGAACTAATCTAAATGTTATAATAGGAGGAAAGTTAAATAATGACACATTCACATGATGCAAAGTTGTCATAAAATATAATTACAAAGATCATAACAATGAAATAGCAAGAATAAGCAGAGTCCATACTGTGTGCCAGGCAATACGCTAAACACTGAATAAGAAGTATAATAGCCATGTGAGAAAGGTACTATTATTATGCTACACACAAAACCAAAACCCGACATGGAACTAAACGGGCCAAAATGCAAAATACAGTTATTTTGGGAGATGGGTGATTATTTTTAATGTGTGATATGATTTTCTATTTTTGTTAAAATAGTTGTTTTTCAAAATCAAATTGGTTAAACCAAGTCAATCTCAATAACATTTTGAGTGACATGAGAGAAGTCCATAGCAAGCAAGGCTATAATATTTGGACAACCACTGTGTTTAGTTTTTCACTTCTTTTACATTATATTAATATCTGCATTGACATTTACCTTGTGACTGCTTGGACAAAACAAATATATTTTAAGAGCATCAAGAAGAAGCACTTGCATCTATCCCCCACCTAAAACCGGCTTATCTTAGGTCTTTAGAATTGCCTAAAATTTTCATCGTTCTGAAATCAGTCATTTGGACATACCCCTGGGAAAAATAACTCCTCTATTTCTGAGAAGCTAATAGTTTCCAAGGTGTTAACTCAGTGGTTCTCAACCAGGATGATTTTGCCTCCTCAGGGACACTTGGCAATGTCTGGAGACATTTGTGATTGCCATGACTGGGGAGGTACTACTGGCATCTAGTGGGTAGAAGCCAGGGATGCTGCTAATAACCTAAAATGCACAGGACAACACTCAGACATACACACTGTTCCCTCAAGGCATTATCTACACTAAAACATCAAAAGTACAGATGGCTAGTTTAATTTATGGCTATGAGAAATATCCTTCCCTGGAACATGGACCAGCGTTCTAGATTAAGGCTAGTGAAAAAGACTAAAATGCAGAATAAAAAGGAAAACTAAGAATCAGAAAAGTAAACCTTGGTAAAATCCCATATTTTCTCCTCCACAAAGTGGAAAAACCCCAGCTTTTCTCCTCTATAAGGAAATGTGACTTTGCATGAGTTACCTAAGCCTCCTTTCCATGCTTGTTAAATGGAAATAATAATTAAAATTTTTCTCCTAATAAGGCTTGTGAAAAAAATTAGGACCTGTAAAGATTCTGGCAACTACAGTTGCAACTACAGTTAGGAAGCCTGTTATGAATGGTGAAGATGATGGTGTCATTGATGGTGTCATGATGACAATGGTAATAGTTATGGTGGTAATGATTTTCACCATGCCTTAACATTGCCTAATTATGACACTGATCAAGATAGCAAACTATCAGAAACAAAGATAACACACCTTCTTAGTCCTTAATTTCTCAAAAATTGAATTTATTGTACTGGTTAGTGTTTTGACTATAGGAATATAAGGAGAATTAACTCATTACTCAAGATAATGATCACCAAGATGTTCTTCTGGTAAGAACTCTGTGGACAGAGAAAAGAGTTGTGAGGATACATCAGAGAGTAGATGTAAACTGGACCTAAGACTTAGTATCTGATATTTCAACTGGGCGATAATTCTAACAGAAAACACTGCTGAGGTAACTACAGCTATGGTAGATTTCCTTCCAAAATAGGGAGGTTAAGTGGAGATTTAAAACATCTGCAACAGAGCCTTAAAGACAAATAAACTAAACTTGAAAATAAAAGTTAACTATTCATTGAACTGCTCAGGGCATAAGATGATCACTGGACTAATCTACTAGCTTCATGACTTTGTACAACCATTTCAAAACCTTAAGTTTGTTAAAGAGCACTGCTATTTCCATTATCAGTTTTATTTGGCCTTTTTCAATATACTTTTTGATATGAGTTTATTTTCTTTATCCCATGGATACTCATGTGAAGTTCAATGAGCTCATCATTTAATGATGACCCTTGAAAGGATTTCAAGAAACTAATAGATTGAGCCAACTCTCAATGTTTTCTTTCAATATCTGCCTACTCAATTCCACCTCCAGCTTGAAAGCTCTGGGGATACTGTGCTCAACAGCTCTGTCTTTCCAAGCTGGTGCCTCAGTGTTCAGATACTTTTATCAACAAATATACAGTTCTGTTTACTGTGATGGAAAGAAAGTGTTTATGTTGCAAACTTCACTATTTGATCATGCTAGTTCATCTTCCTGAACTGTGCATCTTTCTCTTTTCTATACAGCCAAGTGCTACCTCTATTCCTTCCAGAATACATAACTGGCTGCCCCATCCTTTTGTTGTTCCATGCAATATGCTGTAGATAATGATATATCTGTGCTGTAGCACTTGTGTGTTCTTACAGTGAGCAGTCTCATAAGCTATACTGCCTAGGTTAAAATCCCACCTTTGGGATTTTAAAGGACACTTATTAGATATATGTGTTTGGGCAAATAACTTAAACTTGTTTTGCTTTGCTTTCCTCATTTGTAAATAGGGATAATGGTAGCATTGAACTCACAGTGCACAAAAGATTTTTTAAATGCCTGACATGTAGAAAGAACTTAATTAACTCTCATGCCACTGAGTTTTTTCTCTCCAGATGGGCTGTAAACCCTTTGGAGACAATGACAGCAGCAGCTATAGTGTGGGAATTCTTAGACCCTGAACCCACCATTAACTAAGAGTCCCAGCCTTTTCTCTATACTTGTTGCCTAACGATTATTGATAGGATGAAAGAAGTTCACAATTGTCCATAAAGTATTTAGCATAATATCTGGGCCACAATAGGATCTCAATGAACTTACTAATGAAGACATTTTAAATAACTTATTGAGCACTTCTTGATGTAGTATATGTGTTCATATGCATTATATAATTAACTTCCTAATTCTCACATTCATACTGTGGAAGAGGTACCATTTTTTATCTCCATTTCACACAGAGGGAAACAGAGGCTGAGGAATGTTTAATATTGAAGATCATGCAGCTCAAGTAACAAAGCTAAGAGGTAAATCATCAATGTCAAACTTCAAAGACTTGTTCGCTTAACAACTCTGTATCTTTCCCTTTATATACCCACATTGAGTGGCATCAGATATAGAATAAGATTTTATTGATGATTGTAATGCAAGTTGCATTTATTATAATCTTGAACAGTACAGTGAAAACATACTTTTTGGCATTTTTTTAATATCTGGAAATCATTAGTAACAAGATTCCTACTCAGAAGCTTAATATAGATTTCCTCAAGTATGGAATGTTTTCCCACATAAATATTCCTAGACAGTATTTATGGATCAAAACCGCTCATTTAAAGTGAACATCTGAGCTAACCTCAGTCTTACTGGAATGAGCTCTTTGAAAAAAACATAATGTATCAAGAACCATAAGGAAAGTGCTAAAAGCAATGGTTGCTTTGCTTAATGGAGCAAGTCGAAAGTGTTTGACGTTACTCTTAATAGTAGTCAGTAAAACAGTTTCCAGTAAAACTTAAGTGAGGAAATTAATCCCATAATAACAGCATGCATGCAGGTCTAGCTCAAATAATAGCAGTGTGAAGATAGCATGAAGAAAAGAGGCTTTAATTTGTGCTTCAGAATGTGTTGGGTGGGTGAATTGCACACACATTCAAAGTGATTTATTTCTTGGTCAATTTTTTTTTTATTCAGCAAGAATTTTGAAAATACGGTTAGTAGGTTCTATATAACCTAAAAATATCAAATAGTTTTTGAGTCTAAACACTACCATAATCATTCTATCAATATTTGTTAGGCAACTACTACTCTGCTGCTATGAGCAGTAAAAGAGTGGGAGAGAGCAGCAAATAATATTTAGCTTTTTAAGTTTATTTATTTATTTAGAGAGAGAGAGAGAGTGTGTGTGTGAGCTTGAGCAGGGAAGGGTCAGATATACAGGGAGAGAGAATCCCAGGTAGGCTTATTGCTATCAGTGTGGAGTCCAATGTACAGCTTTATCTCACAAAATGTGAGATCATGACCTGAGCCAAAGCTAAGAGTCAGATGCTTCACCAACTGAGTCACCCAGGCACCCCAGCAGCAAATAATATTTTAATTATAATATGATGTAAAAAGTTCTATGATACATGATATTATTTACCTATATATATACCTATATATATAAATATATTTATAATATGATGTTAAAAGTAATAAAAGGCTATGTGTGCATAAGTGACTATTTCCTTTTCTTTCTGGGAACACAGACTATGCTTCCAGACTCCCTTACAGTTAAGTAAGTCATGTGACTGAGTTCTTGCCAATGGAATATGGAAAGAAATGATGTTTGATGGTTGTAACCTTAAGACTGACACATGAAAACCAATCACAGGGGATACTCTCTCTCTCTCTCATTTCCTTACCTGCTGATAAATAGAACTCAGAGAACTTCAAGGAAGGCCAAGTCACAAGGTGGAAGGAATGTGCATCTTAGAAATCCTGCTCATCAGGCTGTCTGCCAAGTACTTACACTGAATGCTTCCCTGAGTAAGAAATAAATACCTATCATCCTAAGTCATTGTTATTTAGGAATTGTTTGTTATAGCAGTTAGCTTACTTTAACACATATTCTCTACAGAAAATGTGCTTACATGGGCCAAAGGCACACAGAAGAAAGAGGAACTACTTCTGCCTGGGCCATACTCCAGAAGTGGTAAAACTCAAACTGGATCTTGAAGGCCATTTTCCCTTCACAGAGGACAAGTGAAAAGTGCTCACAAATAGCCCTCTCTATTCTTTAAAAGTCTTACTCAAACTAAGACATGGTTGTATTTTGCTTTTTCTAGATCTGAACACTCCAGAACCAAATACTTACACCTGAAAATTGGCCAGAGGCATGATCTAGTGAGCTAACATTATAAGAGAATAGTTGATGAAGTCGTGGCTTGTGGGATGAAATGTCTCTCCCAGCAGCTGCTTATATGAGATCATGAAGAATAGGTCACTGACGACTCATTTCTGGTACCTAAAAAAGAAACCATCAATACTCACACAGCTTTCTGTCTTTATTAACATGACCACTATTCCATGTACTTGATTGTCATAATTTACTGTTCCAGGAATCTCTTGACAAGAAGATAATAATTGCTAAGAACTTTGTTGTTCATTCTAGGAACTTCCTAAATGACACATTGACTCTTCATCAGAAAGCTCAAATGGCAGTTTACACTCCAAGTCCTTGTGACTCCTTATGTCAACTTTCTTGTCTTGCTATCCACAATTACCCAACAACTATAACATAATCTTTACCCAGTGCTAATCAAGCCCACTTGCTGAAAGACTCATCTTCAAAAATCCCAAAAATATCCTGATAACTTTCCCCTCCCTGCTCTAAGAAGCTACCAAAACTCTATCAGGGAAGTGTCCTCCCTTACTACAGTAAACAATACATTCAGCTTAGATTATCCAAACAAACTGCTGAAAGGACAATTAGTTTCCTAAGGCTGCTATAACAAATTACCACAAACTGGGTGGCTTTAAAGAACATAAATGTATTCTTTCACAGCTCTGGAGGCTAGAAGTCTGTTAGCAAGACACTGGCATGGCATTTTTCTTTTTGAAGGCACTAGGAGAATATCCCTCCTTGACCCTTCCTAGATCCTGGTAGTTGCCAGCAATCCTTGGAATTCTTGGCCTCTGGCAGTAACTCCAGTCCCTGCCTCTGTCTTCACATGGCATCTTCCTTTTGTGTCTGTGTCCAAATTTCTCTCTTCTTATAAGTCTACTAGTCATTGGATTAGGGCTTAATCCAGTAATGAGATCATCTTAATTACATCTGCAAAGGTTCTATTTAAAAATAAGGTTACATTCACAGGTTCTGGGTAGACATGAATTTGGGGGAGAATACTACTAAATCCAGTACAGATGATATTTTGGAGAGCCAGAATTTTACTTCCTTCATCCTTGTATTAGAGTGACTAAAACAACTTTTACTGTGGATAGAACCTCTTGTTTTTAAATTAGACTTAAAATTCAGATGCCACCAGAGAGAAATACTGATGCTTAAATTTGCATTAAGCTATAAATGACTGGCATTAGAGTCTTTCCAGAAGGCAAGTTTTGCAGAGGAGGATGGTGCAGAGAACAAGAGGCTAAAGAGAGCCCAAGGGAGTTCTGAAACTATTACACAAATACATACCCCCCCACACACACATACACACTACATAATGTCTTATAAATTTGGTAAAAAATATAACACTCAATTTCATTTGGCCTGCACTGATGACTAAATTACTACCTTAAATGATTGGCCACTCGGGACCAAGACAATGCACCCTTAGTCCAGCCTTTACATGTAAATACTTCGGAAAGAGAGAACACATTAAGACATTATTCAACATTAACATTTTAGTGGGATTCTTTAACAGATAACCAGTTATCAGAACTATCAGTGTAAAACGTCAGAGAAGGGCCCTAATAATAAAGAGACCCTTGGTGTAGCTTTCTTAGGTTCCTGGGAAGGAAGTCACTGCAGTAGAAACTCCAGATCACTGACGTATAGGCAGTGTTCTTTGGGGTTAAACATTACAAGGAAAATCAACAATTTATCAACACTTTTCATATGCAGTTGTCTAACCAATGACTTGTGTCATGAGTGAAGACTCATTATTAATCTTTCAATATTTCCCAAACTTTGCCATGAGCAGTGTTGCCTATTAAACTTCTGAAATCTGTTTATGCTTCAGTTGTCTACCAAATTCATCTAAGAGGTCAGCAAAACTCAATCCCACGAAATCTAGAAACCCTGTCAAATGATCTCTGCCAATGTAGGAGAATGCACTCTCACGAGCTCCTTCATTAACACATTCTCTCATTCCACAACAAAACCTCTTATTAAAAATGGAGACAAAATTTTCTAATGATTAATACAGCTGGTATGTCTAGCTTCTCTGTAAACAGTCATTTTGCTCTTTAAAATCTTTAAAACACATTCCTTTCTCTGAGGTTATGAAATGCCTGCCATTTTCCCCTAAGTCAACAAAGTTTAGTGGGTTTCTCTGAAAGTATATATAGAGGGTTTTATTCATTTCAAATATTATTGGTTTTATTTGTGTAGTTATGCCTTTGTATTATGCACTTCATATATCTGGGCTGAGATAGGAACTTATTTCACAGGGCTATAGGTTTCAATTCTTTCTTTGGCATGTCTATTTAACCCTGTCAAATTAAAAAATCCTCCTCTTATAGGATTTTTTAAAAATAATATATGATAACAAACATATTTTATCAATGTAATTCCTCCAACAGATATGTATTGGGTGCACATAATTTATAATGCCTAGGAAACTAGAAATCACCTATTTCAGCTAACCAATCAGTGGTTAAGCATGTGAGTTCCAAAACCATAACACTTGAGTTTAAATCACAAACTGGTTGTGTTACTTTGGACAAAGTATTTGACTTGTTGGTGCCTCAGATTAGTGATAATTTACTAAATCAATCTGTGCAAAGTGTCAAAAACAGTGATTAAGACACAGTAAGTGCTCACTAAATGCTATCTCTTAATATTATTATTATTGTTCTCTGAGGCACAAAAAGAACAAGCAAAATGTCCCTGCCCTCAAGATGCTTGAGATCTGTTGGGGAATGGCCAAACAAAACTTAACTAACCAATAAGCCAAGATCTGTTATTTTATGTGTCAAAGGAGATGAGAAGCCTGGAGTGATCAAGGTTTCATTTTGAACACATGATTGGAATGAGGGCTTTAAAAATGGTATGGCTCCATGATTAGTATTCAAGGCAAGAGAGTATAGAATGAAAGCATCAAGAAGACAAGAATAGACAATGCACTCATTTGATGAGGACCCATATGTTCCTGGAACAGACTCTTTCTATTGAAAACAAAGACAGAAGTAAGAGTAGCCTAATACAGGAAACCACCAAGAGCCAGGTAAGGTATTGGTTCTTATAGATTTATGTTCATTAAAAAGACATGCAATGATATCAGGGCTGAAATGGAGGGTCAAGTCTACTAACTGATAGCTGATTCCATGTAAATTAAACTGTCAATCAAGTATGAATGTCATTAAATGATATATTTAGGCATTTTGCATATCAACAAAACTTTTATAGGGTTGAGTCTAGCCTAACACTAAAAGTGACATTTGATTAATTATGTAAAGAGTTAATCATTTGTGAACATGTTCATTCATTTGTTTTTTTGTTTGTTAAACAGCATTTATGTTCTAGAATAAGCACTATAGTTGACATAGCATCTATACTTTAGATGATAGACCAATGATTAAAATTGGGCTCTATCCTCAAGGACCCCAAAGTCCAGTGAAAGTAATTTAAACTTGTTTTTCTTACTGTTGAAGATAGAAAATAAGCAGTGCCATTAAAGGAATATGCATAAAAAACAAAAAGGAGTTTAAAGTGAGAGGGGACACATCTGCCCAGGGAATTCTTGCAAGAGGATGGATGGCACACAGATTCAGCTTTGAAGAATACTGAAAATGATGGATGAGATATTCCAGTGTGAGAGACTGGATAGGCATAGGAAACTGCTGGGCAACAGTTCAGTGTGGCTAAAGCAAAGCTTTCCAGAACACATTTCATGGAATGCAACTCTTTCCTGAGGAAGTTAAAGAGGTATGTGAAAAAAGGAATTTATTTGTAATTACCTAAGTTTGGAAAACAATGGGTTAAACAAAATGGAACTAGTTTCCTTATTAAAAGATTTCTGAGCTCTTAATATGCTAATTTGCATTATGAATTCTTAAGAGAGTAATATTGTATACAGCTATAAACAAACTTGTTTTACTATGAAATTTACTTCCTTTCCAGAATATTTTAAAGGACTAATACTCAATGAATATACATTGTAAGGTGTTTGGTTAAAACAAAGAGAGATGTTTAGAGTATCTCATAGCAAAAGGTATAGAGTCAAGCTAATGAATTCTGACCTTTATTTGGTAGGATTCAGAAAATCAAGTCACTAAGGGAAGCCAAAGCTCACCTGTGTAAATTGATTCATTACAACGTGTATTCAAAACATAACATTGGTCAGTTGGGAGTCATTCTTATTCTAAAGCCTACTAGCCAGAGGAAAATTGAGAGGAATTTGCCAATATACCCATTGTGATATTCAAATGATCATGAGCCAATATTTTAAATGTAGGTGGGAGAACAACATATTTTAGAGGCTATAAGCAGGAGAAGAAGCCTGGAGACCTGATCGAACAGAATTTATTTTTTCTTATGCTTCTGTGTCCCCAGTCATTTTATTTCCACATTTATGTCACGTTAATAGAATAAATATAATAAGACAGTATATGGGAAAGAATGCAGTTCTGTAGAAAAAACATGCTCTTATTTGTATCCATTTGCTTTTATTATTTTCCTAATATACAACAGATCTGCTATGAAAGCAGAATAAATGGATTCTAGGCTTTCACATGCCTACCAAACTGCAGGGAATTATGAAAACTGGAAGCTGAAACCAGTCACCTTAGGCTTTAAGAATGCTTTAAGAATAAGGGACCAAATATTTGCAAAGAGGTTTGGGCTTCTTGAAAGAAAGATGCAACATGTTAGCTCACATTTCAAAAAACTTGGAAAATTAAATTGATTTAAAGAAGAATTTTCTCCCCAGGAGAATCTATTTACGCAGCATCTACTTTCATTGCTCTTATACTCCATGAGTCATCAGGAAGTAACACAAAGTCACACAAGAACACAGAGTCCTCTTGGGATTTTGAAACAAATGGATTTGAAACTGCTCAGTTGATCCTACCCAGAGGATGATATATACAGGAATTCAGCATAAGGAGAGTTTGATCAGTGCAATTAAATGTAAGCATTGCACCTGTGGAACCTGGAACACGATGTAGCGGTGTGATTTATGAGGCCAGAGTGGGTGGATTTCATTAATTCAAGCCTTTGTATCTTGCATCTTTGCCATGTAGTTAATGCCACTACCATTTTAATGGTGCTTGCAAATAATCTACTGACGAAATAAGGAACATATTTTTGACCTTCCCACCAGTTTACTGAATGCCTACTATGTGCCCGCCAGTGTGAGTCACTGGGAATTCAAGTGTCTGTAGGAATCAATCCAGTTTCTCTAAGACAAATAAAACTCAGTATGGGAAGTCTTATGCTAGAATCAACCATATGGGTTTATATGAGCTCATGGGAGACACACTATGCAATCTCAGTGTTTGGAAGAGATAGATTTTAACAGGAGTTCTGAATGACCAGACATATTTAGCTAGGGATAGCTGGGAGCAGATCTAATAGGTAGCAGGAGTACCCTGAACCAGATAAGAATACAACTTACTAGAATCTGACTATTCTGCTGAATTTGATGATAGTTTTCTATGAGGTTGAGATTATACAGAATTCTATGAGGTTGAGGACATGAAAAGAGATCAGGAACATGTACACCTGTCATTGCAGGGAATATGGGATTTATCCTGGAGGACATAAAGAGATACTAAAAGTGTTGAAGCAATATAAGGAAAATGTAGAAAAAGATAATAATCATTTATCTCCTTAGGACCACCCAGCATCCATTTCTCCTTCCTAACAATACTCCAGTTTCCTCTTGCAAATGACCACTACCTCATCGTGTACAATCTTAATATGAGTATACTTCAACTATTTTGCCCTCAGAAACTGACAGTCTTTGGAGGGTCCAATTATCACATCCTTTCTTTCACTATTCTACGACCATCACTCTGAAGGAAAGAAACACCTAAGCTCAGCCAATCAAAGGAAAAAAAAAAAAACATATTGCTTTTCATTTCTAGTAAGTGGTTAGGCAAGACTGTGGAGTAATTCCTACTGATAGAAATTTGTTTATATCTGTTCTGAATTTAATTCTTTAAAATACTTTTCTGTCTTTAAAGGTCTATGTATCTTTCCAATTCTTTCAAACATATTACATTTTAACTTTAGTTACCCAGAGATGATTTCTCTCATTTTCCAAAGAAACTTAATTAACATAAGCTATCACCTTGATAGAAGGGGGAACAATGGCTTTAATAAATATAAAATTGGAAATCTAGGCAAGACATAACAGGGACCAAAAAAATGTAGAGCCTATAATGTTTAAATGAAGTGAATGCAAATAAATATATTAAGGAATAGAATTGATAGGATTTTGCAGTTAATTAAATGTGAAAAGTAAGGGAGAAAAAAGATTCAAGTCAGCCAGGTTCCTTGCCTGAGCAATGAGTTATGTGATACTGCTATCCCCTGAGCTAACAAACACAAGAAGTGGCACATATTTAAGGATTAAGATAAGGAATTTATGTTTAGACAAATCCATGTTGAAGAAGCCCATCAATAGTTAAATATTCTAGAGCAAAGGAAGATTCTGTAGGAAATGGATATCTAGGCATTTTAGGTTGGTAGGAGATAGATGTATCACTGAGCATACGACATAGAATGAAAACAGTACAAGGTTGAAGTTGAAGAGAGCCTGAATTTAAAAACAAACAGAGAAAGAAATCCCACAAAGAAAAGCTAAGAGGAGCTTTGGGGAAGATGGCGGCATAGGAGGACGCTGGGCTCACCGCGCGTCCTGCTGATCACTTAGATTCCACCTACACCTGCCTAAAGAACCCAGAAAACCGCCAGAGGATTAGCAGAACGGAGTCTCCGGAGCCAAGCGCAGACGAGAGGCCCACGGAAGAGGGTAGGAAGGGCGGCGAGGCGGTGCGCGCTCCACGGACTGGCGGGAGGGAGCCGGGGCGGAGGGGCGGCTCGCCGGCCAAGCAGAGCCCCCGAGTCGGGCTGGCAAAAGCGGAGGGGCCGGACGGACTGTGTTCTGACAGCAAGCGCGACTTAGCGTCTGGGAGGTCAGAAGTTAACAGCTCTGCTCAGAAAGCGGGAAGGCTGGAGGACAAAGGGAGGGAGAGCTGCTGAGCCCCCGGACGGCAGAGCTCAGCTTGGCGGGGAACAAAGGCGCTCGCCAGCGCCATCTCCCCCGCCCATCCCCCAGCCAAAATCCCAAAGAGAACCAGTTCCTGCCAGGGAACTTGCTCGCTCCGCGCAAACACCCAACTCTGTGCTTCTGCGGAGCCAAACCTCCGGCAGCGGATCTGACTCCCTCCCGCTGCCACAGGGCCCCTCCTGAAGCGGATCACCTAAGGAGAAGCGAGCTAAGACGGCCCCTCCCGCCCCCGTGCACCTTGCCTACCCACCCCAGCTAATACGCCAGCTCCCCAGCACCAGAAGCCTGGCAGTGTGCAAGTAGACCAGACGGGCCACACCACCCCACAGTGAATCCCGCCCCTAGGAGAGGGGAAGAGAAGGCACACACCAGTCTGACTGTGGCCCCAGCGGGGGGCTGGGGGCAGACATCAGGTCGGACTGCGGCCCCGCCCACCAACTCCAGTTATACACCACAGCACGGGGGAAGTGCCCTGCGGGTCCTCACCACTCCAGGGACTGTCCAAAATGACCAAACGGAAGAATTCCCCTCAGAAGAATCTCCAGGAAATAACAACAGCTAATGAACTGATCAAAAAGGATTTAAATAATATAACAGAAAGTGAATTTAGAATAATAGTCATAAAATTAATCGCTGGGCTTGAAAACAGTATACAGGACAGCAGAGAATCTCTTGCTACAGAGATCAAGGGACTAAGGAACAGTCACGAGGAGCTGAAAAACGCTTTAAACGAAATGCAAAACAAAATGGAAACCACCACGGCTCGGATTGAAGAGGCAGAGGAGAGAATAGGTGAACTAGAAGATAAAGTTATGGAGAAAGAGGAAGCTGAAAGAAAGAGAGATAAAAAAATCCAGGAGTATGAGGGGAAAATTAGAGAACTAAGTGATACACTAAAAAGAAATAATATACGCATAATTGGTATCCCAGAGGAGGAAGAGAGAGGGAAAGGTGCTGAAGGGGTACTTGAAGAAATTATAGCTGAGAACTTCCCTGACCTGGGGAAGGAAAAAGGCATTGAAATCCAAGAGGCACAGAGAACTCCCTTCAGACGTAACTTGAATCGATCTTCTGCACGACATATCATAGTGAAACTGGCAAAATACAAGGATAAAGAGAAAATTCTGAAAGCAGCAAGGGATAAACGTGCCCTCACATATAAAGGGAGACCTATAAGACTCGTGACTGATCTCTCCTTTGAAACTTGGCAGGCCAGAAAGGCTTGGCACGATATCTTCAGTGTGCTAAACAGAAAAAATATGCAGCCGAGAATCCTTTATCCAGCAAGTCTGTCATTTAGAATAGAAGGAGAGATAAAGGTCTTCCCAAACAAACAAAAACTGAAGGAATTTGTCACCACTAAACCAGCCCTACAAGAGATCCTAAGGGGGATCCTGTGAGACAAAGTACCAGAGACATCACTACAAGCATAAAACATACAGACATCACAATGACTCTAAACCCGTATCTTTCTATAATAACACTGAATGTAAATGGATTAAATGCGCCAACCAAAAGACATAGGGTATCAGAATGGATAAAAAAACAAGACCCATCTATTTGCTGTCTACAAGAGACTCATTTGAGATCTGAGGACACCTTTAGATTGAGAGTGAGGGGATGGAGAACTATTTATCATGCTACTGGAAGCCAAAAGAAAGCTGGAGTAGCCATACTTATATCAGACAAACTAGACTTTAAATTAAAGGCTGTAACAAGAGATGAAGAAGGGCATTATATAATAATTACAGGGTCTATCCATCAGGAAGAGCTAACAATTATAAATGTCTATGCGCCAAATACCGGAGCCCCCAGATATATAAAACAGTTACTCATAAACATAAGCAACCTTATTGATAAGAATGTGGTCATTGCAGGGGACTTTAACACACCACTTACAGAAATGGATAGATCATCTAGACACACAGTCAATAAAGAAACAAGGGCCCTGAATGATACATTGGATCAGATGGACTTGACAGATATATTTAGAACTCTGCATCCCAAAGCAACAGAATATACTTTCTTCTCGAGTGCACATGGAACATTCTCCAAGATAGATCATATACTGGGTCACAAAACAGCCCTTCATAAGTTTACAAGAATTGAAATTATACCATGCATACTTTCAGACCACAATGCTATGAAGCTTGAAATCAACCACAGGAAAAAGTCTGGAAAACCTCCAAAAGCATGGAGGTTAAAGAACACCCTACTAACGAATGAGTGGGTCAACCAGGCAATTAGAGAAGAAATTAAAAAATATATGGAAACAAACGAAAATGAAAATACAACAATCCAAACGCTTTGGGACGCAGCGAAGGCAGTCCTGAGAGGAAAATACATTGCAATCCAGGCCTATCTCAAGAAACAAGAAAAATCCCAAATACAAAATCTAACAGCACAGCTAAAGGAAATAGAAGCAGAACAGCAAAGGCAGCCTAAACCCAGCAGAAGAAGAGAAATCATAAAGATCAGAGCAGAAATAAACAATATAGAATCTAAAAAAACTGTAGAGCAGATCAACGAAACCAAGAGTTGGTTTTTTGAAAAAATAAACAAAATTGACAAACCTCTAGCCAGGCTTCTCAAAAAGAAAAGGGAGATGACCCAAATAGATAAAATCATGAATGAAAATGGAATTATTACAACCAATCCCTCAGAGATACAAACAATTATCAGGGAATACTATGAAAAATTATATGCCAACAAATTGGACAACCTGGAAGAAATGGACAAATTCCTAAACACCCACACTCTTCCAAAACTCAATCAGGAGGAAATAGAAAGCTTGAACAGACCCATAACCAGCGAAGAAATTGAATCGGTTATCAAAAATCTCCCAACAAATAAGAGTCCAGGACCAGATGGCTTCCCAGGGGAGTTCTACCAGACGTTTAAAGCAGAGATAATACCTATCCTTCTCAAGCTATTCCAAGAAATAGAAAGGGAAGGAAAACTTCCAGACTCATTCTATGAAGCCAGTATTACTTTGATTCCTAAACCAGACAGAGACCCAGTAAAAAAAGAGAACTACAGGCCAATATCTCTGATGAATATGGATGCAAAAATTCTCAATAAGATACTAGCAAATCGAATTCAACAGCATATAAAAAGAATTATTCACCATGATCAAGTGGGATTCATTCCTGGGATGCAGGGCTGGTTCAACATTCGCAAATCGATCAACGTGATACATCACATTAACAAAAAAAAAGAGAAGAACCATATGATCCTGTCAATCGATGCAGAAAAGGCCTTTGACAAAATCCAGCACCCTTTCTTAATAAAAACCCTGGAGAAAGTCGGGATAGAAGGAACATACTTAAAGATCATAAAAGCCATTTATGAAAAGCCCACAGCTAACATCATCCTCAATGGGGAAAAACTGAGAGCTTTTTCCCTGAGATCAGGAACACGACAGGGATGCCCACTCTCACCGCTGCTGTTTAATATAGTGCTGGAAGTTCTAGCATCAGCAATCAGACAACAAAAGGAAATCAAAGGCATCCAAATTGGCAAAGATGAAGTCAAGCTTTCGCTTTTTGCAGATGACATGATATTATACATGGAAAATCCGATAGACTCCACCAAAAGTCTGCTAGAACTGATACATGAATTCAGCAAAGTTGCCGGATACAAAATCAATGTACAGAAATCAGTTGCATTCTTATACACTAACAATGAAGCAACAGAAAGACAAATAAAGAAACTGATCCCATTCACAATTGCACCAAGAGGCATAAAATACCTAGGAATAAATCTAACCAAAGATGTAAAAGATCTGTATGCTGAAAACTATAGAAAGCTTATGCAGGTAATTGAAGAAGATATAAAGAAATGGAAAGACATTCCCTGCTCATGGATTGGAAGAATAAATATTGTCAAAATGTCAATACTACCCAAAGCTATCTACACATTCAATGCAATCCCAATCAAAATTGCACCAGCATTCTTCTTGAAACTAGAACAAGCAATCCTAAAATTCATATGGAACCACAAAAGGCCCCGAATAGCCAAAGTAATTTTGAAGAAGAAGACCAAAGCAGGAGGCATCACAATCCCAGACTTTAGCCTCTACTACAAAGCTGTCATCATCAAGACAGCATGGTATTGGCATAAAAACAGACACATAGACCAATGGAATCGAATAGAAACCCCAGAACTAGACCCACAAACGTATGGCCAACTCATTTTTGACAAAGCAGGAAAGAACATCCAATGGAAAAAAGACAGTCTCTTTAACAAATGGTGCTGGGAGAACTGGACAGCAACATGCAGAAGGTTGAAACTAGACCACTTTCTCACACCATTCACAAAAATAAACTCAAAATGGATAAAGGACCTGAATGTAAGACAGGAAACCATCAAAACCTTAGAGGAGAAAGCAGGAAAAGACCTCTCTGACCTCAGCCGTAGCAATCTCTTACTCGACACATCCCCAAAGGCAAGGGAATTAAAAGCAAAAGTGAATTACTGGGACCTTATGAAGATAAAAAGCTTCTGCACAGCAAAGGAAACAACCAACAAAACTAAAAGGCAACCAACGGAATGGGAAAAGATATTTGCAAATGACACGTCGGACAAAGGGCTAGTATCCAAAATCTATAAAGAGCTCATCAAACTCCACACCCGAAAACCAAATAACCCAGTGAAGAAATGGGCAGAAAACATGAATAGACACTTGTCTAAAGAAGACATCCGGATGGCCAACAGGCACATGAAAAGATGTTCAACGTCGCTCCTCATCAGGGAAATACAAATCAAAACCACACTCAGATACCACCTCACGCCAGTCAGAGTGGCCAAAATGAACAAATCAGGAGACTATAGATGCTGGAGAGGATGTGGAGAGACGGGAACCCTCTTGCACTGTTGGTGGGAATGCAAATTGGTGCAGCCGCTCTGGAAAGCAGTGTGGAGGTTCCTCAGAAAATTAAAAATAGACCTACCCTATGACCCAGCAATAGCACTGCTAGGAATTTATCCAAGGGATACAGGAGTACTGATGCATAGGGGCACTTGTACCCCAATGTTTAAAGCAGCACTCTCAACAATAGCCAAATTATGGAAAGAGCCTAAATGTCCATCAACTGATGAATGGATAAAGAAATTGTGGTTTATATACACAATGGAATACTACGTGGCAATGAGAAAGAATGAAATATGGCCTTTTGTAGCAACGTGGATGGAACTGGAGAGTGTGATGCTAAGTGAAATAAGCCATACAGAGAAAGACAGATACCATATGGTTTCACTCTTATGTGGATCCTGAGAAACGTAACAGAAACCCATGGGGGAGGGGAAGGGAAAAAAAAAAAAAGAGGTTAGAGTGGGAGAGAGCCAAAGCATAAGAGACTGTTAAAAACTGAGAACAAACTGAGGGTTGATGGGGGGTGGGAGGGAGGGCAGGGTGGGTGATGGGTATTGAGGAGGGCACCTTTTGGGATGAGCACTGGGTGTTGTAAGGAAACCAATTTGACAGTAAATTTCATATATTAAATAAATAAATAAATAAATAAATAAATAAATAAATAAATAAATAAAAAAGAAAAGCTAAGAAAGAGCAACCATAAAGTTAGGCAGGTGGAAAAAAATGGGTCATGGAAATGAAGTAACAAGTAACAAGAAGAGAGCACAATCAGAGTAACAAATGCAGAGAGATTCAGATAAAGGTTAAGGAGTGCTTATTGACTTTAATAGAGAAGAGATCATTGGTGACTCTATCCATTTGCAACTGACACACAAATTCAATATGACAACTCACAAATCAGTTGCTTAAAACAATAATCATTGATTCTCATTGATCTGCATGTTGCTGGAAGATCAGCTGATCTAGCCTGATCTCAGCTAAAGGCATGCATATATGCTCATTCTCTTCCTGGAACCATCAGGCTAGTCCAGAAATACTTTCATGGCAATAACAGAGGTCCGGAAGATAAACCCAATCATACAAGAACTTCCAAGCATTCAGTCTTATTAAACACCATAGCATTTCATTGGCCAAAGCAAGTAATATGGCTGATTCCAAAATCAAAGGAAGGGGAACTATACCTCCTTCATAGGAACTCGAAAGTCACAGAGCAAAGACTTGGAAACAGGAGGGGTGTAGCATTAGGGCCAATAAAGCAACCTAATGTAGTCTGCCTTCCTAGGCACAATTATTCCTGTCCATCTCACAGGCAAAATACACTAAGCCTTATCTCAAGAACCACAAAATTTCCAGCCAATCATGCATTGATCTCTACCAGTATCTTGTGATCTACCAAGTTCAAATGTGATTCCCTTCATTTGAAGACATTATCTAAAAAGATAAATTACCTACCTCTGCAAACCAACATGCAATGGTGCAACAGGAGCAAGATAAGAGTGGTAAATGTTTTAATTTAAGAGAGAGAGAGAGACAGAGAGAGAAGTGATATAGCCATTTGAGCACTACAATTCTAAAATCACACTGCCAAAAAAGTTGCTGGTTTTCCTATTCTTACAGTAGGGAGTGTTTCTTCATTAGACACTATTTCTGCTCTTTGGGAGTGGCTCCCAGTACATTGTTTTTTATGGCTCATTGTTCTCCATGGCTCTGACTTCTGAAACATCCTTTTCCATCACACCTCCCTGGCTACTAATGAGGAGAGCATTGTAAGATAGGGCATTTCTTATGGCTGAAAAACTTCCTGCCTGAAGAAAGTTGGAGGTCCAATGATCTTCATATATTTTGAATAGTCTCAGTATCTTTTTGTCTAGTATTTGAGTTCTCTAAAACATTTAGTAGCCTTTTATTAGATAGCTCTACTAGAACTGTCCTACAGCACTCAAAATGATGGAAATATACTTTATCTGTACTGTCCAATAAGGTAGCCACTAGCCATATGTGGCCACTGAGCAGTTAAAATGTAACTAGTATGAATGATGAAGCAAATATCTAATTGTAATGCATTTTAATAGCCACATGTGACTAGTGGCTACCATGTAGGACAAAATTGCTAAGACTTAATTATGTATTTGGGGCACATAGGTTGCTGTGGGGCATAGCCTTAACCTTCCTAAAAGCTCGAGTCCAACTGAGAGAGTCTAAAAGGTACTATAACCTAAATTGTTCAGAGGTATTACCAAAGTCTTATAATCTCTGACTACAGACTTATAGTCATAAACTTTAGTTGGTCTTTATTTGGAGACCTTGTACATGTAAGCTATACTCAGATTTCATCTTTACCCTCAGGATTTATCAGAACTGAAGATTCTTTTGTTGCCTAGAAAGGTTAGAGATAAGAACCTTTTATTTCCCAACCCAGCAGGTCATGGACCTTATGTTCCCTCTAAATTTTGCTTACAATCTACTCACTACTTTCCTAAGCTCATATCTTTTTAAAAGTAGCATATCAAACACAAGTACAAGAAAACAGAATATACTTTCAACATTTTGCCTAGAGTTCTACTTGCCCAAGTGCAAACATTCAAATACATTTTCTATCTTCATAGTTATTATAACAATTTTACTAATTTCATCACTACGTAATATAGGCTGTCATTTATGTAGCCTCCTCTAATTGTTTCCTTATCACTGACTTGCTAGTCCCAAGACTCATGTCACATTTAAGCATTTTAATATTTAATACAATTTTAAGCATTTAATATGCCAGCACCCCACTTTTAAGTAGGAATCTTTGTATCAGTTAGCTGCCAGTTTAAAAAGATACAGAATGAACCATGTAATATTTCAGCAGCTTAAACAACAATAATTTATTTTCAGGAAATCTAGCTTTGATGTGCATCAACTGATATAGGTCAGGAACAGTGTGGATGTCTCGGACCTGCTCTATGTGCCTTTCATCCTCTTCCTGGTATCAGTAGGTTAGCCCTGGAAAGCTATTCTCATGGAAATATAAAGGCATGAGGTAAGCCCAATCTCACAGAAATTTTTAGGATTTTTATTGCCATATGCCTCCTAATATCATACCAGACAAAGCAAACCACATAGCCAAACTCAAGTCAAAGGGCAGGGAAATATATCTCTTTAGTGATAGTAACCACAAAGCCACGTGGCAAAGAGTGTAGATACAGAATGCGTGAAGAATCAGAACCATTAATGCAATTTAACATAGTAACTTTACTAAGAAAAGTAGGTTGAGCTTAAAGATCATAGATTGTAAGAGACTGAAGAGTAAATGGAAGAGATTGGAGACAAGAAAAGTAGATGACATACTTCATAGACCCATGGATTATGAGGGGTATAAGGAAACATGAGGGCAATTTAGTGAAACTTCCAAACTGAGGCTTAATTTCTTTCTATAAGAGCCTCAGAAAGTAATCTGCATGTCACTTTTTAGATGCTTGGATTGACAAGGAAATTGAACCATTCCTGCTTACTATTCTTTAAATTCTGAGAAATCTACACTCCTCATCTTCATGATAATTTCTTGAAACTGTTCATGAAATAACTCAGGGGATAATGAAATAATTCTACTAGTATGTGTCTGTCACCACTTGGTATTAATTCTGCTCTTTCTGGCAATGCAGAATAAGATGATTCCTTCATTTGTAGGATAGCACTCCAAATATTTGAAATCAACCATAATGCTCTGTACTCCTAAAAAGGTTTCACCTTCAACCTCTTCTCATACAACATAATATTGAGTAAACTTATCTGATTTATGTTTGGGGCTATTCCAAATTTACTATAAATAGCACAGCTAATTATCTAGTTTGATAAGAAGTTTTTCTTATTGGAACATGCTACAATTGTAATGATTGGCACATTAGCAAATTGATCCACTCATGAGGCACTTGATGAAGGTTGGTTAATTTGGTTTTGATGGTGAAATGCTGGTGTTATATAAATGGATTATTTTGCATAAAGGATTATTCTCTGAATCTTCTTTGGAAGTAAATACTCCTAGAACACAAATAATTATTTTTTCCTTGCTAGACTTCAATAAAAGCATTAAAAATATGTTCACCCAATCAGTAGGTGACATTGAGTACAGCTGGCTGTAACTCAGGGTACCAAGGATAATGCAAATAAATATTTAATTAATTAGAGAAATAGTCCATCAGAGAAAAGATAAAATGCACTATGGATAATTGTTAGCTTCTGTACGGAAGGGCTAAAACCATCACAGGAAGAAAAGTCAGAAACTCTGGTTAGGCAGAGGTACAGCGTAAAAGATAGGGGTATCAAAGTGGTAACAAGCTAAAAGAGAATCAGTGCTGTTTGGTTGCTTATTATTTTTAATTATTAATTAATTGTAATGGATAATAACTGATAATAAGTAATAATATTGATGAAATAAATATAATAAAGGAACTTTAAATAATAAAGCTAACTTGTAGACAGGCAGAAATTAGAGATGAAGTTGCAGGCAATATTATTACCTTGGCGTTCATATTTGATGTCGATGCTTGCTTTCATTTGTTACGGCTGCCTATTCAGCCGGATAAGGTTTTTAGGAAAACTGAGCTATATTGTTCAATTTTCCACAAATTATCTAAATATGTCCATTTGTATTTTAAAAATATAGGATAGATTCATAGAGGAGAAAGAGATGAGAATCAGATCCTATTTTTTAATGTTCTAAAAAGAAAAAAAAATAATTCAAGATTGCTTTCCAAAGCAAGGCTCTTTTCAGATTCCCATTAGTGTCTGCATGGGATTCAGCCAATGGAATATTTAATATTAATTTTATTTCTTAAGAGGGCTATGGATTTTTTTTTTCATAAGGAAACAGTGCAAGTGTGAAGACGCTAGCTACATTTGATACATTTTTCCTGCAAGAAGGTATCTAGTGCCAGTAAATGGCTGATATGAGCTGTCTTCATTTCTGAGAAACAGGAGAGATGCCCTAGCCCAAAGCCTTCATATTCTGGATGTTGCTTCATCTAATGTTTAATCCAACTGAGGCCTTATTATTAACACTCATCACGTTTGGGTTTTCTTTATTTATGCTAATTTATTCCATAGCCTGTTGTTCCTCATCTTTTCAAAATAGATTATTTCCAGTGGACTGATAAGGGTAAAAGTAAAGGGATAAAAAGCCGGTTATCACATGTCTCAGGCCACACAAGGTGATGGTGAGGAATAGCCATTTCCTAGAAGTACAACACAATGAGTCTGTGGCATGAGCATACTTGACATTTTATGAATGTCCTATTCTCAAGTAACCCCAAAGACCCCTAACTAGTAATCTATAATTATTCTTCCAGAGATGTAAATTTAAATCATGGGCTTTGTGAAGCTGGTAAGAAAAAAGCAAGTCATTTACTAGTAGGTCCATCAAGACTCTACCCAGTATATACTCTAGAGAATATGTTTAATACAGAAAAAGAATGCATATTTGTGTATTTATAACATTGACCAGTTAAAAGTACCAGGATTAATAGGTTTATCTGACTAATATTTATTAAGGGTCTATTATGGGCTAGAAGGCTAGGTTTACTACGATGTGCAAAACTGGCATGATCTCTGGCATTCTATTATTGGTAAGAATAGGTAATACCTACTGAATGCCTATAATATGCCAGGCACCATGCTAAATATTTTATTCACAGTAATTATTTATCCTCATAGCAATTCAGTGAGTCAGGTCCCCATTATTTTATTTTATTATTTTTTTTTTAATGTTTATTTACTTTTAAGAGGGACAGAGCAAGAGCAGGGGAGGGGCAGAGAGAGAAGGAGACACAGAATCTGAAGCAGACTCCAGGTTCTGAGCTTTCAGCACAGAGCCCGATGTGGGGATTGAACCCACGAACCATGAGATCCTGACCTGAGCTGAAGTCGGATGTTCAACTGACTGAGCCACCCAGGTGCCCCAGATTCCCATTACTTTAAACATGAGGAAACTGAGGCCCAGAATAAATAATTTGTCCCAAATCACTCATCTAGAAAATGGCAAACTGAAGATCTGAATCAAGTTAGATTGGCTTAGAAAATACCCTTAGTCACTTGAGATCCAAGGGTCACTCTACTCCTCCTGGACCTTAATTCAAAACGTACAACCTTAGGACACACATATATTTTTTTTTAACTCTGATTTATCACTAGGAAATAAAATTCCAATACTCCTACTGTCACCATTTATTAAGTGAACCTCTATTATGTGTCCAGGCAATGTGCAAGACCTTAAAAATAATCCCTAATCTTCAAATAAACAAAAAAAGCATATAGTTTTAATCCTATTTTATAGAATGGAAATCTGAAGCTTAGAGAGGCTGAATGATGAGTTAATGGCTAATAAGTTGAAGCGGAGACAGAATAAGAACCTAGGTCTGTTTGTCTAAAGTCTCTATTCTACTCAGAACCAGTGATTCTTAACAATAAAATAAACTTACCCATCTAGGCTAAATTGAGGCAATGTCAGGGTAGACTACTTAGATAAAACATACTCATAAAATTCTTATTTTTTTAAATTAAAGTATAATTAACAATTTATATTTGTTTCAGGTGTACAACATATTGATCACAGAATTCTATACGTTACTCAGTGCTTACCACAATACACTTAGTTACCATTGTATTGTCACCATACAATGTTGTTACAATATTATTGACTATATCCCTTATGCTGTCCTATTCATTTTCATAACTTATTTATTTTATAATTGGAAGATTGTACCTCTTAATCCCCTTTATCTGTTTCACCCATCCCCCACCCACCAACCTCCCCTCTGGCAACCACCAGTTTTTGTTCTCTATATTTAAGAGTCTGTTTTATCATTTGGCTTTTATATTCAACATATAAGTGAAATCAATGGTATTTGCCTTTCTCTGCTTTATTTCACTTAGCATAACACCCTCTATGTCCATCCATGTCATTGCAAATGGCAAGATCTCATTCTTTTTTATGGCTGAGAAGTACATCATTGTACCACATCTTCCTATCCATTTATCTACCAATTAACACTTGTGTTTCTTCCATATCTTGGCTATTATAAATAATGCTGCAATAAACAGAGTGCCTATATCTTTTAGAATTAATGTTTTTCTTTTGGGGGGGAGTAATATCTAGTGGCAGAATTACTGGATCATATAGTACTTCTATTTTTAATTTTGGGAAGAACTTCCATACTGTTCCCCACAGTGTTTTGAACTATGAAATTATTTATAGAATATATATGATCTCTAACTGTCTGCAGTGGAACCAAGAAGAGAAATGTCTCAGCTTTTGACAAAAGAATACACCAGCAAGTGATTCAGTCACAGGCAGTGGAGATATAGCAGTGAAAAAAAAAAAAAAAGACAAAATTCCTGCACCTGTGGAACTTAAGTTCTAATGGGAAGACAGATAGTACCTAAAATATATAATATGCTAGAAGATAAATGCTGTGGAGAAAGCAAGAAAGTGGCGTAGGGAATCCCAGAGGTATGGGGGAAGGTTGCAATACAAATAAGATGGTCTCCAAAGGTTTCACCAAGAAGAAGGGATCAAACTACCCAGCTAGAGAAAGAGTATTCCAGGCAAAGGAAACAGCAATGACTGTTTTTCTGAGGAAAGAATACCTGGACAACTTCAGGAGCAAAGCTAGCAAATTTGTAAGAAAGGTAGGAAGGGGGATCTAGGTAGAAGATAACTCAGAGAGATAAGGTAGGCCACATAATGAGATATAAACAAGATTGTTAAGACCTTGACTTTCATCTCTTACATGATGTTACTTCATTTTTAATTTTTTTTTACATTTATTTATTTATTTATTTTTGAGGGACAGAGACAGACAGAGCACAAGTTGGGGAGGGGCAGAGAGAGAAGAAGACACAGAATCTGAAGCAGGCTCCAGGCTCTAAGCTGTCAGCACAGAGCCCCCACATGGTGCTCGAACTCACAGTGAGATTGTGACCTAAGCCGAAGTCAGACACTTAACCGACAGAGCCACCCAGGCGCCCCTTACTTAATTTTTAACAGATCATCATCTTTGCTTGGCTGAGAATAGCCTAAAAAGAAACAAGGATGGAAAAAGACTACTGGAGAAAATAAGCAAGAGATGATGGTAGAATGGACTAAGAATAAAAGCAGAGAAGTTGCTGAGAAGTCATCAGATTTGGGACATTATTTTGAAGGTAGACCCAGCTGAACGTCACAGAGGGTCATACCAAGCAGATGGAGTTATTACTAAGTGTGCTGGAAAGACTGTAGAAACTAGGCTAAGAGTTTTGTTTTGGACATGATAACATTGACATATCTGTTGGACATCTGAGTGGATGAATTGGTATTTTGATTTATGAGCCTGGAGGTGGAAGAGGTCTGGAATATAGATTTAAATTTTGGAATTAGATCATATTTGAAACCACGAGATAGATGGTACTACCAAGAAAGAGGTTCAAATATGAAATGGGCCCAAATACTGGTTCCAGGAAAGTCCACATTAAGAAGTAAGGTAGATGAATAGAAACACAAGGTGCATGAGATAAAAAATCAACAGGGTGAGCTGGTTTTAGGTGTAGGAGTTAGTTTTTGTTTTGAGTAATGAAATTATTCAAGGAAGTTTAAAGAGGAAAATGAATTATTAAGGATACCATGGAATTACAAAAAAAAAAAAAAAAGACTAAGCAACTAAGTTTTAGAGAAGGTGGAGAAAGACACTCCCAGAAAATACATTAGGAGGTTTAAGGGCTTTCCGTCAAAAACCATACCAGTTGTATAGTTCAACTCCCAACTTTCCTTCAGAGACCACACTTCCAAAATCCTCAGTAAGGCTCAGCATACCTCAAGTATTTATCTCCTCTCCAATCAGTGGCCAAGTCCACATTGAACAAGCATGGTTATCAGGAAAATGCTGTCAACTTCCAAAGAAAGGGAATTATAAATGTGGTAAAAATTTTAAGAGCACTTGAAATATTATGTTTTCATTGACATGTCGGTTTAGATATTTCTATTAGCATTTTTTGAAGAAGTTTTTTTTGGGGTGCCTAGGTGGCTCAGTCGATTGGGTGTCCGACTTCAGCTTGGGTCATGATATTATTGTTCATGAGTTCGAGCCCCACGTCAGGTTCTGTGCTGACAGCTCAGAACTTGGAACCTGACTCAGATTCTGTGTCTCCCTCTCTCTGTGCCCCTTCCTCACTTGTGCTCTGTCCCTCTTTCTCTCTCAAAAATAAATAAACATCTCAAAAAATTAAAAATAAGTAACTTTTCAATGTTTATTTATCTTCCAGGGACAGAGAAAGACAGAGTGTGGGTGGGGAGGGGCAGAGAGAGAAGGAGACACAGAATCCAAAGCAGGCTCTAGGATCTGAGTAGTCGGCACCACGAAATCATGACCTGAGCCAAAGTCGGAGGCTTAACTGACTGAGCTATCCAGTTGCCCCTCAATTAGCATTTTGTTGTGGCTCTTACTATAATAAACTTTCTTATTACTAGTCCAAGGATAAACAATTCAGTGTTTTGACTTAATGAGATTTCCCTTTAGTGTCTCTGGACAATTTTATATCGACGTGACAACAGCACATTGGACCATTTTAGCCTCTTAAATACCTGATTTTACTTAAGCTATAGGGCTTCCTGGACCCCTCTTTCATTTAGTTCACTCGCTAAATATATTAAGGTTGCTCAATTTTAAAGACAAAACATTGGTCTTTACTATCTAGACCCGTTAAAACATAAATATGCATATGAAAAAGTGGAAAATACTAGTCTACAAATCTAAAGCTTAAATTTTATTCTTGGTTTTGCCACCAACCAGCCATGAACCCCTTCTCAAAATATTTGACATTTTTTAAAGTTTATGTATTTATTTTGACAGAGAGAGAGAGCAAGCATGAGGGAGGGACAGACAGGGAGAGAGAGAGAATCCCAGGCAGGCTCTGTACTGTTGGCATGGAGATCAACATGGGGCTCGAACTCACGACCATGAAGACATGACCTGAGTCAAGATCAAGTGTCTGAAGATGCTTAACTGACTGCACCACCCAGGCACCCCTTAAATTTTAAATCTCAGTTTTCTCATCTCTGTGGACAATGGTAGATTTCAGAAACGGCAAATTGTTTCATGTTCATCCTAACTTCAGGCGATTTTGTGTTGACAAGAACTCCGAGGTCGTATATAAGATATGATGAAAAGAGAACATTAACTTAGTCAATTAATGAAGTCTACTAGCCTGGGAAGTTATTTTGCCAAGTACTTTCCATGAAGGAACCAGATGTTTCCTCATTCAAAATACTCTTATTTTGTATGTGCCAGTGCTCAGCACTGCATGGGGCAAGGAGGAACATCAAGATAGGTTAATAAGGTACAATCCCTTGCGCAGGTAAAACTCATTTTACCTGCGGTAAGAATTATAATTCTTACCTGTTGTAAGAATTATAAGAAATTATTTCTGAAGTTTATTCAAGTTCCAAAACTGCACAGCTTCCTGATTTCTTTGCAGGTAAAAAAAAAAAAAAATAGATAATACAGAGAAATGCTTTAACCCATTCTTTACTTATTTTACATTTCACTACCTCCTATATACACAGGCAGAGCGGCACACAGACAGACAGCCTCACGGGTAGGTGGTATCTCTGCAGGCAATGCCATGCAACATCACACAGCAAAAACAATCAACACAGCACTGTTGCCCCCGGCTCGTGGGAGAAAGCCTCTGCTCTCACTGTCCATATCACTGGCACAGGACATGAGAAAATAACTCTAAAATTGCTACCTTTCCACACTGGATATGACCGCCACTGAAGCTAACAGCCTAGAATGCATTTGGCAGAATTCCTGTTCCTGTATGTCTAGTTTCTTATTCAAGGTTGAAGGTGGGCCTAAGGATGGTAGGAGTTGGGGAGTGGGCGGTGAGAAGGCATAAAGAGTTTGTACACTAGCTGTAATGAGAATGGCATGTTCAGTTTCCATAGTGGGCTTTCATTACCTGGGAGAATCCCAAAACTTCCCTATTCCTGACTCCTACTCAATCAACATTTACCTGTCTGGGTTGTATTCTCAGCTATATTTTTCTTGTTAATCAAAGTGATATCCTTTATATATCAATTCCCTTTGAAAATAGTTAGCATGAGTCAGGATACTCAAATCTGGTCACTTCCTATGAACTCAATTTTTTTCAATTGTATTTAAGCAAGTGTTGCCCAAGCTCTGATGTATAGCAACTTTATCAGGGAAAAATACTACCTTATGAGATCACTTGGCAGTCACCCAGCTTGACTTCTAGTAACACCTCTGTATCTCTGCTGGAGAATGTTTTGTTGTTGTTGTTTTCTTCTTCAGACTTCAAAAATAGGTGTCAGTGCCATTGAATGAAACCAGCTAGAGCCATTGACATACTTGCTATCTCACAAATTGGAAAGGGGGTAAAAACTATAAAGGAAGTACTTGACAGATTTACCTACCTACCTACCTACCTGCAGACCTGTATGCCATGAGAAGCACTTTATTCCCTCATAAATAGCATGATTTAGGTTCCTCAATGCAGTCTTTCTCCCACCTGTCTCCTCCAAGTATCCCAGTATCTGTTGTCTCTGCCTTCAATTTAGTTGGTAGGTAGTTGCCAAAATATTCTAAAGCACTGCTACAAACATTCCAATCTTCCGAACTGAAACTTCCCTGTGATCCTTTCTTCACCTAACAAATTAGGTAAAACTTCTCAGACTGGTATGTAAGATCTTTTACAACCTGACCCCTACCACTACCCCGACAATGCTCTCCAGCACTTCTCTCTTATTCTTCCTCCTGCAAGTCCCCACCTTTCCCCTCCTTTACCCAGAATGCTCTCTCCACCACTCCTGTTTAACCCTCAATCATTCTAGTTCCTACGAGAATGTTTCAAATGGACTTTCCTTACCTTCTCAACTAGACTTTCATTGCGTCCACTTTTAAATCATCATAGACATGTATACTTTTATAATTATTACAACTTACATATACAAATGTATGGATTCTAGGTGTTCAGATTAGTGAGTTTTGACGCAGGCAACCATAACCCCAACTGGGCTATAGAATGTTTCCACCACACCAGACAATCCCCTTGTGTCCCTTTCCAGCAAATTCTTCTGCCTCAGAGGCAGTCACTGTTAGGACTTCTATCATCATAACTTTTCCTTCTAGAATTTCATACAAACAGAAGCATACAGTCTGTACTCTGTTACGTCCGTTTTTTTTTTTTTTTTTCTTTTCTCACCTAGTGTATTTCTGAGATTCTATTATTTGGTATAACAATAAATTGTTTCTTTTTATTGCTTAGTAGTATTCCATTGTATGAGTATTCCACAATTAATTTACCTTCATGTGTGTATGTCTTTTTTGTTCTTTCAAGTTTCTATTTAAATTCCAGTGTTTTCATTTATTTATGCATTACCTTAATTCATCAAAAAGTGAGGCATGACATTTTCACCTTTCTTACAAACCATTACAATGATTTTGTGACTTGTGTTATTTTCTCCCTGTATTATATTCTCTGTGAAAAAAAGATGAGAGGAAAGGCATTTCATTTATTCCTTCTGTATTCTAAGTGCCATGATAAGCTACCTCATTTGATCAACACCACAGAAATGAAGTAGATATTATCTTATTTTACAAATGAGAATACTGAGACTCTAAGACATTAAGTGTCCTGCCTTTGTTTACACATAAAGAGGAAGTAGAACTTTAACTTTGGATACTCCTGGCTCTAAAGCATTTACATTTATTTCTGTGTCATGCTTTGTATCCTGTGAAAATCCTACAGCTGGGGTGCCTCATGTACTTCTATATGAGGGAAAGATTTCATATTTTGTGAACATCTTTATGGGGATTCAGTAAGATGCATTATGTTAGGCAAATGACAAGTAAAATAAAAATACACAAGGGACAGAAATGATAAGGTGTCCTCACTAACCATCACTACCCAGTTGGTAGTGGGTACCCAGTTGGACTGTCAGTTTTCCCAGAAAAGCAGTAGATACCTGTTCTCCCCACAGTATCCTTGGATGCTATTGACATTACTGTTATTTTAGCTATTCCCCAGATCCATATACTGGATATTTGATAATTTTGAATCCTTCTTCAGTGTCATCTTTTCCAGATACACTTGTCTAAGATAGTAGAAATAATACAAACTTAGGATATGAACACCTATGTAAAATTTCATTTGCATCTACTATCTCTGTGAACTTAAATAAATCACTTAACCTTTCTAAGACTGATTTCCTTATTTTTAAAATGACTATAATAACATTTACTTCTCAGTACTGTTGGAAGAATCTGTGCAAATTTGTATGGACTTAGCACAATGTCTGGCATGTGGTCAATAAATATTTCCTGTGATTACTACTGTGATCCAAAAAACCAACATTCTTTATTATTCTGATCATTGTTGCCCTGTAAACATCATCTGGATTCTCTGTTTACAAAGAAAAATCAACCCGCAATGAACATACACAAAATAATTTAAACACTACACATGAAGACATATGAGACATAGACTTACAGGAAGGAAAGATCAGGACCTTGTTGGAAGGAATGCACTCCAAGAGAGAATTTTTGAGAAGTTAAGTGTGTGGACTGTGGAGCCACCACCTGTATTAGAATCCTGGCTCCAATTTAATTAATTGTGTGATCAGGGCCAAGTCATTTAACCCTGTTTATGGTCTTAATGTGCAAAATAGACCTGATAATAATGGAATCTCTTCATAGGGCTTTTGAGAATGAAATGAAATATAATGTATGTAACATACATACATTACCTGATTACCTGGCACTGAATCATCAATAATTTATTTTTTATGATAATAATCATTATTGTTATCAGTACAATTAGTTTATGAGTGAGGGTCTGCCTGAGCCAACATTTAAAATGGTAACTGGGAAAGCATCTGTCTGGTTTTCCCTGGAGGATATGCTTTCATGTTTCTTCCACAGGAGCTGGTCTTTCCTGCCAGAAATTCACAGGGCAAATGAATTACCTATCCTGTTAACAGGAAAAAATAGTTGTTTTCCACAGGGAGTTGAGCTGATTTCCCACTTAGAAAACCACAGTGGCTGGACGGCACCACGGTTATAGAAGCAATGAGCAGTGTGCTGCCCAGGTATTAAGGGTGAAAACAAGTGTATTTTCAGGACGAGGCACTGAGTAAAAACTCAAAGTCTGTAAGTGTTCACAATTAGCAAGAATCGCCAAGGAACTCACACAAGGAACATGACACTAAAATAGAAGCTTTGTAGAAGAGAAGACTGCTATCTGGGGCCTCTGATTCCCTGCAGAATCAAGGTTGGCCCACTTACTGAGCTCTTGAGAAGACAGAGTCTGAACTCCACCTGTCTGATATACATGTAATTAACTAGTAACAAAGACCTGATTTAATGGTTAATGAATTCTGTAGCAGATCACAAATATAGTAAAGTTTTTCCCCCAGTTGATTTCTTTGAATATAAATGCAAATGATAAATTCCATTTAAATGCTGTTGAGCTGCAAACATTCATTTGTCCAGGTAATTGTTAAACAAACTAAGTTATAAAGTTATCTAAGTGATCACTAAGAAATAAACTTTGAGAATAGATAATGACATTTTAGGATATACTGCAAAGACTTCAGTCATAGGAACTTTGAAAGGAATGTACCTGGACAGTGTTTTTCTAAACTAAAGACTCAAAAAAATAAATAAAGGAATAGGCAGACTCTCAAAATGTAAACACTGTTTTAGTTAAAAACTAGGAGTAAGAAGAGTATCCCCTCTCATAACTAATGTGTTGTACATCCTGGTAGCAACCCCTGAGAGGTCTCCTTGACATTATAATGCTCTGTCGAGCCGCAAGACAAGAGCCATTACTTCAAGCCATGAGGAGTAGTGCCCAGCTCTGGCTCCCTAAGAAAGGGCAAACTTGCTGGAGTACTACCTAAGAAAGGGTCCTTGTAAGAAAAGCCTCCAAACCAGAGTGAAACAGGAGAGCTGCTTATGGAAATAGCCCATGACCATGTTAAAAAGGAGATTATGAAACATGAAATGCTAAGACTGTACCAAAGAAACAAAACAAAACAAAACAAAAAACACTTAAATATCAAAGATTTATCTTAAAAAAAAAAAGAAACAAGCAGTGATAACAAGACAGGGAAAAGTGAAATGAGCTGCAATGAGAATCAGGCCTAAGGCATCAAGGTGCTCGAGTTCATTCATTCAAAAAATGTTTTTGAGCATGTGCCAGGGTTAAATTGGGGTCCAAGACAAGCAAGGACACTGTACAAAACCTGCATTCTAATGGATAAACATAGATAACAAATGAGAAAATAAAATTATCTCAGATGAAGATAAACATTAGAAGTGAAATAAAAAGAATAATGTGATTCATATGATAATAAGCAGGGGACCATCAGAATAGATGGTCATGGGAAGCTTCATTGAACAGAAAATGTTTAAGTTGAGAACTAAATGATGAGCAATTGTCAGCTATGGGAAGATGTAGAGAAGGGTGCTCCATGCAGAGAAAAAGCAAACACAAGGACCATAAAGTGAGAAGGAGATTCCATATTCAAGGAAAAAACAAACAAACAAAAAAAAAAAAAAGATGACAATGTACCCAAAGAAGGGTACTGGGCAGAAGCTTGGAAAGGAAGGTAAGACATTCAGATTTTACTTATTCTTACTGGGATGGGAAGTCACTGGAGCATTTCAAGAAAGGAAAAGATGTAATTTAATTTGCATTAAAAAAAATTATGATTACGTATGTGGCAATGCATTTTAATGTGGCAAGGTGGAAACCAGAAGGCCAGTCGGGAGGCTCCTCCAGGATTCTTAGGCAAGTAAAATCGTATCTTGAAGTGGCAGATATGCAAAGAAGTGGACAGTTTGGAGATATGCTTTAGAAACAGACATCGTTGACAGATTAGATGTAAGTGTGATAAATAGGAAAAAAATCACCAAGATTCTTTTGTTTAGGGCTTGCATAACAAGGCGTTACCATTTGCTCTAACAGAGAAGACTGGAGGAGAGACAGGTATAGGCAGAGAGGAAAATGAAGAGTTTGTTTTGGCCATCCCAGTAGAGGTAACAAGTTAGTGGTCAGATATACATATTTGTAACTGAGGAACAGGTCAGAACAGAGAATCTTTTAATTGGGAAGTCAACAGCTCACAGAATGATAGTTAACACCACTAGGACAGACAAGATCACCTAGGAAAAAGAGTGTAATTAGGGAAAAGTGGAAGAATCTAGGGCTAAGCCAAGAGGAAAACCAATAGTTAAAGGCTGAACTGAAGAGGAGATCGCAAAGGAATCTGAAAAGGTGCCATCAAGTGAGTTATAAGGAAAATCAGGTAATTGTGGTAGCAGAGTAGTAAGGAAAAACAGTGTTTGAGGAAGCATACTGTAGTCATTAGGTCAAAACTTGCTGAGAGGTAAAGCAGCCAAAAAATGCCATTAGATTTGGTGATGTGGATCAGTAGCTTTCCAAAGATGACTCAGCAAGAGGAGGAGAACAATGAGGCAGGGGATGAAGCCCAACCAGAAAGTGCTGAGGAGAGAACGGGACATGAGGAAGTGAAGATATAAATAATTTATTAGTTTTGGAGAACAGAGGAGAACAGAGAGAGTAGGATCTAGAGGGAGACCTGTCAAAAGAGCTCTTGGTTGGTTTGCATGTTATTTGAGATGAAAGATATAAATACTATTAGTCTAGTATTTATTTTCTGATTGCCTATGTGTAAGGTGCTTTTCTAAATGCATTTCCTGATTGATAAATCCTCACAAAATCCTTATGAATTAAGCGCTATTACTATCCCCATTTTATAGATGAGGGAAGTAAAGCATGATAATATGCTTCACCTAGTGAATCCTAGTCTAGTGAAATTATAATTTCAATCTCTACTGTGAATTGTCCCTCACTGTGTTAGTCTGCTTCTAATACCTGCATTGTTATGCTGATGAGAATCAGCCAGCAGAGAAAACTGATGATGGCAAAGAAAGAGTAACATTCCAGAAACAAAATCCTTAATAAGGCAAGATTGAATGAGATCAAGAGCAAAATGATGTAGATGAGGAAGGGAACACTTCTCTAACAAAAGGGAAAAGAGAGAGCATGGCTATGGATATACATAGTTTTATAGACTCAGTGGCAGGAAGATAAAGGCATTGCCAGATGCATATTTCTTTCTCACCAAACTATGAAGTGTGACACTCCAGATCTTTCTTACTAAATAAACCATGAAGCAAGAGAAAGAGATGATTGTGGTCTGATACTAGAGGAGAAACAGAGAATCGCAGAGAATACACCTCATGGAAGCATGCTAGGATAAATTGGCAGGGGCAAGTGCCCTTTGGAGATCAGTGATTATGAATTCAAAATGAATCCACATGGTTCCATGTTTTTCTCCAGACCCATTTAGTCTGCTTGAGGGCAGGTAAAACTTGTTGAGTTTTTTGGGATGAGGCTTAATCAGGCATGTAAGGTGGAGGAATAAATCAGGAGTGTAATAAGTTCTCCACAGGCAGATGCTAAGATGAGGTTTAAGGTAAAAGATGTTCATTAGCAATCAGCACGTGTGAAAGGAAAAGGGAAGACACAGGATTCAGCCGAGAGAGAGGCATTCATTTCAAGTAAGACACAAAAAACATTTGGCCAACCTGCTGGGGACCTCTGGAGCAATTGTCTATGGTTTCCCATGCGACCACAGTAGGTAGAAATGGCTGGGTAACATTGATACTCCTGCTTTGATACTTTAGCCAAGGTATATGGGCTGCCCTGGCAGAGGTGATCTGCAGGAGAGGTGATTCTGCAACTGGGGCCAACACTAAGGTTGCTGAGCCAGAGGCTGCAGGGTGAAAGCACTCCCAAATTGGCCATCAAGTCCTTTGGTGAAGGGGATCTGTACAGCATATCTTTGTGTCTAACAGAGAGTTGATGGGGAGAGAAAGAGTAATTATAATGGTAGAATACAGAACTCAAGGCCATGAGGAGCTATGGGACAATGAGTCCTTATTTTATGTGGTTGAATGTGGAAAGAATAGTGTAAAGTTACCAGATAGGGCTGAGAAATCACAAATGATAGGTTATGCCTACCCTCAGTGTTAATTAAAAATAATCTCAAAGAGTATATAGCCCAGAAGCAGTCTTAGACCCTCAGACCCACCTTTGCATGTTATAATCTACTTTCGTACAGCAATTTGGCTAACCAAACCTCCACAGAGATATTTTGAACATTTTAATGTGAGAAGGCTTAGACTCTCTCTTATCACAAGTGGTGAGAGATAGTTAAGTTTACTGATCACTCATGTGGAGTGACTTAAACGTGAACCTGCAACAAATTAAGGAGACCAATTAGATACCCTCCTAAACTATCTTCCTTTCTCATGATGTTTCTGATTGCTAAGTCAGAACTAAAAACTAAAAACCTTTAGTTTTTTTGGGATTTGTTTGTTTTTAATGTACATAAGTTTAGGGAAATAGGAGAAGGCAATATAATTGAAGATAACTGTGAATTTGGACTCACATTTAGAGGGTAGAGTACAGAAACTAACATCGAAAATGCCTTTTACTTTCCTGCCACATTCTGGTGAGTGATAGAATATGCTCTATATCATGCCCTCCTCCTCACAAGGGTAATAGCCCCCTTACAAATAAATGCAGTCTCCTGGTTATAAACCACATCACCTAAGTAATTTCTGCCAACTCTACCCTCCCTTCACCATCCCTTTAACTGGAAATGTTCATATAACACATTGTGGCTGTATCATCTAGTTAAAAAAAAAAAGTAAAATATGCAGTGCTACCCTCTTTGTTTTCTGGAAATTATATGGCTAAAAGCAATAGCTTTCGTCGCTAACAAAAGACTGTTTCATCTGACTGCGACAGTTTAGCACTCAGGAAAAAAAGAATTATTGTAATGACAAATTTAACAGCCTAGGCTATTAGCAGCTAAGTTTAGACGAAGTCTTTACCCTAGTTACTATGTTTAGAGTTGAAAATGAAAATATTATTTCAAGATGGAATGGAAATGCTCACCATGCTTCTCACGTGGGAAAGAAACAGTGCTGAAAAGAGCTTGAATTGGTTATGAATACAATGCAATTATTCTATTGAAAACATTGGCTGAAGGAGTATTTTTCTAAAGATAGGAACCAAATAGGTGGAAACGACTTCAGTGAGATTCCTCCTTCCCTGCCCCCAACCCCCACAGACTCCAATTGCCCCTGAGACACACACAGCCAAATGGAAGAAAGTTAAAATTCTTACCTTATCAATCACTGACAAGTCTTTATCACTGAGCACCTGCTCACTGATCAGAGAAAGGAAGCATGTTGACTTAGGAGCTTGGACTATTCCTGCCATTGCCACATCTGTGAACTGGAAGCCACTTCTTAAAACCTGTTTGTTCTTTTGTGTTTATGTATTTTTGAGACAGAGAGAGAGAGAGACAGAGAGAGAGAGAGAGAGAGAGAGAGAAAGACTGATGATCTGAAGTGGACTCTGCACTATCAGCACAGAGCTCGATGCAAGGCTTGAACTCACAAGCCTGAGATCATGACCTGAGCTGAAGTCAGGTGCTTAACAAACTGAGCCACCCAGATGCCCCAGAACCTGTTTTTTTTTTTATAATCTGTAAACTGAGGGGTCTCTCTAGATTAGCTAAAGTCCCTCATATCTAAAATTCTGTTATAATACTCCCATTTGAACGAAACATCCTTCTCTGATATTTCTGTATATGTCTCTCAAAGTAATACTTGCTTTGCAGAATGAGCAAAAGGTCTATTCAGCCAAGAAGGGGTGGGATTGAGGTGGCTGGGCACAGAACCAACAATTTGGGGTGTTTGCTTTGTGCCAGACATGATCCAAGGCACTTTACAAACCTCATATCTCCTTTTATCTTCTCCAAAACCCCATGAGACTGTATTCACTATCAGATGGACCAAAAGGTCAGATTGTCAGAACACTAACCATGGAAGCTACTAGAGCTTTTGAACCCTGGGCAGGGTCACATTGATTTTACGATTCAAAGCTTCCCAAAATGTTCTCTGTCACACACAGCAAACTTTCTCCTACTTATAGAGTAAATTAAGCCATGAGAACTTCACATGAGAAATTCATTCCTTTCTGTGTCAGTCTTTCCAGATATCTCCTTTTGAAATGAGACATTTCAAAAATTTAAATGTAGCATATACTTAAGAGTCAGCCTGAGTTGGAATTCCAACTTTGTGATAATTCATTTAAACAATCTGAGCCTTCATGTCCTATCTGTAAAATGAAGACAGCAATACTGCCTTACATTTCTGTAAGAATTTAATGAGCTCATGTGTGTAAAGTGTTTTCTTCCCTTCTACCTCTTTCCTTATGGGCCAACATATTTTCTAACATGAATTCATTGTCAGTGCACAATATTTGAACATTGTGCGAGAACAAATTTCCGGTCCTTGAGAATGTAAATTGTGAGCCATAGAGAAAGCCAGGTAAACAAGAGCACTAACTAGTTACAGGTTATGTCTGAGAAATTCATGCCTACTCAGCAGTCCACTCACACTCCTGCATCTCCCAGACTCCTTGTAGTTAGCTTTTCTTGCCTTCACTTGTCCTAATTTTGTAAGCCTTGTTAGGCCAATTCTGGCCAATAGGCCAGAAACAAAAGCAATTTTGTCATTTTGGTTCAGGGCATTTAGAAATGGGTGTGAGTTTTCTACCTTTTGTCTTTTTCTATCCAGGTAATCCTGGAAGCCAAATGTAAATATGGCACCATGATATGATGGTAGAACCTCTGTCAGATCAAGTCCCTGAATGACTAACCTTGAGGAGAAATGTCCCCCATCAACTGCCCCGGAAATGAAAGGAGGGAGAAATAGGCTTAGTTAGGTCACTGAAATTTAGAGCTCATGTGCCATATTCGATATCTCATCTAATATCCTGATATTATAATATAAGCCTATTCAGGATGTGGGGCAGGACAGAGGGGCAGGGATGAGGGAGTTCTGCCTACGGTGTCTATCTCTACCTGGAAGGTCTGCCTGGAGGATGTTCTTGTTTCAGTTTTAAAAGATAAATAAATATGATTTATTTATTTTTTTTTTTTAAAAAGGATAAAGTGGGGCGCCTGGGTGGCTCAGTCGGTTAAGCGTACGACTTCGGCTCAGGTCATGATCTCGCAGTCCGTGAGTTCCAGCCCCCGCGTCGGGCTCTGTGCTGACAGCTTAGAGCCTGGAGCCTATTTCAGACTCTGTGTCTCCCTCTCTCTCTCTGACCTTCCCCCGTTCATGCTCTGTCTTTATCTCAAAAATAAATAAACGTTAAAAAAAAAAAAAAAGGATAAAGTATGTTCATTAAAGAGCCCTGGTTGTGGGCCAGGAAATGTCATTTTAAGCAGAGGTAATAGCAGAAGGAAAGGTACACCATGAATTTACATGACACAGAATTGTAGTTATATTTAAAGTATAGTTAAATCTGCAGGATGGTAGTGTGGGAGGGGATCCCCAATGAGAAAGGACATCTCACAGATGTGTACATTTCCATTATCTTTGAAAGCAGAAGGAAAGAGGAAGGAAAACCATTCATGGAAGTGGAATCCCAAAAAAGACATTCTTCACTACTTTATAATTTTGCCTCAGGCTTGCTTTGATCTACAACAGGAAGAATTCAAATTCATCACCACTATTTATTTTTGCTTATGCCCATGTAAACTTGCAACACCCATTTATCTCCACTCCAAGTGGCTTTCGAGCTGAAGCTGCCAATTATCCAAAATGGGTTCCTGGTAGGTAATGTCCATATTCCACTTGAGGCTCCCTTATTCCATAAAACTCATTTAATGTATAAACTTAATTACGAGATCCAGGGCCTCAGAGGTGAAAGGCTAACTAGGGCATTAAATCCTGAACCACTTAACAGCTGCCCCATCACTTGGCAGAATTGTATTTTAAAATAGTGTTTGAAATATATTTAAACTGAAATAAATAAAACATTTTCCTGTAAATGATGCCAAGTCCTGCCAATTAAACTCGGATCTATTTAGAAAAAAAAAAATCTTTAGCTCTCAACAAATGCTGGCTGCTTTTTCCCACTAAAAGCAATTCTGAGCATTCATGCTCGCACTTTTTCCCTGTATCATTATGCTGTGTTCCTCTTGTTAATATTTAAAGCTTCTGAAACTGTTTTTCCCATATGCTTTTGGACTAGAATGCAAAACTTAAGTTTTCCATTTTTATGAAGGCTTGTAAAAAATAATCTTATATGCTGCATATTAAGGGAAGATATTACTAATATCCACAGGCATAAAGTCTTTACTAAATAAGAAAAAAAAGAGACATGGTGGACAATCATTTATCTTTACCATACTATACTATCCCCCATTATACTTGACAAATAATGATGATATGGTAATAATAATCTTCGAATGTGATATGCCAAGTGCTTTTCTAAGCACTTTAAATGTACTATTTTATTGTATATGCCTAACTATGGTACAAGCATTTTTCACATGATGAGACTATTAGTAACCAGAAAACCTTAAGATTTCAGAATTTTAAGCACCTGAGCTAGAATTCATACCCACGTCTATCTACTATCAATTGAAATCACTATGCTTTTCTGCCTTTAAATTTTATAGTTGGTTTAGTTAATCAGATATGATATTTGAAACCATAAAACATATATACCGGTTTGACTGTTTCTAATTCAATGAAAAGACAACTATTCTATTATTTGAATCATGAATCCCAGTTTATAAGGTGAAATTATAAATTATAAAGTCAAAGGAACTATATTATCTGACTGAAGAGACTAAAAGCTTAATACCAGAAATTTTAAGGACACTGAACACAGCACTGAAGAAGATGCATATTCTCTATTCTAATAGAGTGGGGGTCCCAGCTGGATTTAAAGTGTTGGGGGATAGAAATGGTGGGTCATCTTTGATAAACTGCTGGAATAGTCCAAACCAAACTTAATTTTCATGAGGTGCTTCCTAGAAAGACAGGCACAAAAAGGTAGACCCCATAAGAAATCCATGGTTATCAGAGAAGAGAAACAAATCTGACTATAACACAGTTGTTTCTTAGATTTATCAAGCACAGCTACATCCTTAGACTCATTGCTCAATCCAGTTGAGAATGTGGGTGAGGAGGAAAGAGGGGAGGTGTGCTTTATATAAAACATAAAAGTCTTGTTTCACTTAAAATAAGTCCTCCCTTTCTTTAGTCAACACTCTACAGCAGCCCACAACTGTGATAAGGATGCTTATCTCACTCACCCCAGCTTACAGTATTTTATTCTTGTAATGAAGACATCAGACCTTCACAAGGCATGTTCTGGTTCCTACAGCCTTCTCCAACACCAGACTGCACCATTCTCTACCTTACTTTATGTGCTTTAGCCACCTTGGCTATCTTTAGATTCTGAGAAACTCCATGCTCCAACTGCCACGGTCTTGGGATAGTTCCTTCTGCTGCAGTAATTGACCCTCATTCCCACTCTACCCATACCCAGGTTACTTAGTTTTTATAAATCCTTCAGATCTCATAAGGGCCTCTTCTTTCTGAATCCTTTCCACAATTGTAGTTTTGTACCTGTGTTCTCATTATTGGAATATGAGTAAGTTCTGACTGCTCTCCTAAAGCAGCTATTTTTGTATTTGATATTCAATACCAAGCACCTTACCTGGAATGAGCCAACATTCCAAATGGATCTTGCCACCCAAGAAGTGCTATTTAGCACCCTCTAACAGGATATGATGTAAGAATGATAGACATTCTCTTCCTCATTCAAAAGAGAAATTCATGCAGCCGAGTGATCACTTTGTGTATGCCATCAGAACATGAAACTGGCAAGAGTTGGCAATACTGTGCAACCTCAATCTACAGGATGCTGGACAAGCCATGGAAGTTCCCAGCAGTGTCTGGAAAATGTAGAGACACACAGTGATGGGGGCCCAGTCAGGAAAGAAGTGGGAACTGCAGTAGCACCACAAAGTAACAAACCATACTAAACCCTGAGATATCTCCCTGAACATATTTGAGACAACTTCTAAGAATTTCTAAAATATTACTTTCTAAGGTTTCAAATGATCTATATTTCCTGAGTAGGTAGACTGAGGGCCATCTATTTAAAATTTCAATAGAAGGAGTGTATTGGTTCCCCCACTTATCCAGACCAAGGACATGGTCCTGTTCAAAGAAAGTCAGTCATTGCTGACTCATGGCCAGACACTGGAATGTAGATGCTAGCTCTTTGCTCATAAGTCACATTCAGGAAAACTAGAGGATGTTATCGCTTTGGGATTTCTATATTTAGCATTTGGTCCTATCTCTTATTTTATTATTTCTTTATTTATAAACATGTTTCATAACTTACTGAGTCTCAATATTTAGAATAATGTATTGCTGATCTGGCTTAAAGCCATAATCCTAAACTTTTCCTTCTATTACTTGGAAACCATATTGGTTAATATATCAATTTTATGAGATTTCAAGAGACTTAAGGCATTAGGAGTATTACGCTAATTTGCTTCTTAAGTATAATTTTTTTTCCATTTTTTTCCAAACAACTTTAGATGTCCTTGGCTGTGGTTTGCTACCAAGGAGCCAGACTGTAGTGTTAGACCACCAGGATTCTCTTTGCTGAGCTAAAGCGATGAGAAATCAACTCTTTTTTACTGTTTTCAGGCCCCAAGCCTTCTGTTCCCTCTTTTTGTCCCTTAAATTATTACCAACTCCTGTTGTTCATCTTTCAAAAGTGCTTTTATGGGCCCTTCACCTGGTGCTCATCTCTCCCCTCATGTCCTTTCTCCCAGCAACATCTGCTAGTCCTGAAAATCTGGCTAATATACCCAGAATGTTAATATAGTTCTAACACTGAAATACTTGGTGACTCATGACCAATCAATTTACTTTCAGTTCTTGTTCCTTTTCTTTGAAACTGATGAATTAAAAATGCATTACATGTGAATTCTGGAGACAGAGACAGCCTTCTGTTAGTTGCAATCAAACTTCCCTATAGTCTTATTTTTAGTGATACTCCCAACCTTTTCTTCCTTTAGCCTACTCCCTATATTTACCAGTTTTTGCCAAGGACCTTTGCATTTTCTTCTTCTTATACTGAGTTATCTACCACATCTTTGTAGCATCTACATGTAGCATGTAGCATCTACATGTAGCATTTACTTTGTAACTTGTACTACATCTTGAAGCATCTTTGGAATCTATATTTTCTATGTAGCTCTCACTCATGAATACAATATCTGTAGGTTCCATATTAGGCATCCCCATCTGGATATGCCACAGCAATTCAAGTCAAATCTTTAGAGTGGAATCCATCATTCCCTGTGCCCAACTAGCTCCCTTCCCACATTAACTATTTGAGTGAGCATCACTGTTGTGCCGTGTTCTCCAAGGTTGTTCCTTTAGCCCCAATATTGAGCCAACTGCCTTTTAATCTTGCCATTTTAACATTTGTACCTTTTTCCTCTATTCTATCTCGAATTCTCTCCCACTGCTTCCTAATCTTCAGGATTTCTTCACCTTGTTCAAATTTTTTCAAGACATTCAAAAGATATCTTTTTATACCTATACATACTTTGTTCAATCCATTCTTCTCAATGCTTCCGGGAAAATTTTTCTAAAACAGAAAATATAATTATACCATTTCCCTGCTTAAAATTCTTAATAGCCCTATATCATGCTCAGGAAAGAAAACAAACAAAAAAACCCAACCAACCACACAAACAAAAACAAAGACATTAACATAGCACTCAGTGTCCTTCCAAATCTGACCCTTGTCTACCTCCCCAGCTTCATATTTTCCCTTAGCTTCATAGCTTCCCAATCCTCTTCATTCAAGAAAGACTCCCACCATTCTGAACAACTTTCACTTTACTGAATGCACCATGCTCTCTCATTCCCTTTATACACAAAATTCCCTTTGTCTGAAAAACATTCCTTCTTTGTCTAAATAAATTCTATTCATTCCTCAAGATCTATTACAGACATTACTTCTTCCAGAAAGATTTCTCTATTACCCCACACTTCCATCAGATTGGCTTATGCCTGTCTCTCTTCTACCACAGCACCCAGCATATGTTATAGTATTTTGTCACACACATTACTATCATCTGTGTATGTGTCTGAATTTAAATTGTAAAACATCATCTATCATTGCAAATGCCATGACTTAAATTAAATTAGAATTTAAAGTAGAATCTTACCAATGATATTGATAAAAGATGCTAGTTCCTTCAATCTAACTTATAAGTTATCTGCTGTCAGTTGCTCATCAAATGGGGATGGCTTCTATTTTGGAGGTCCAGTGAGTTCCTGCCTTTCTCAACCTCTGTGTTCTACCACTGTGGTGGTAAGATGAGTTTTGGTGGGCATAATGGCTTCCTGACTCTACTTTAAAAAAAAGTGTCTTCACCCAGAGAAGAATATGTATTTGAGGTCAGTTCTTTTGTGTCAACAGTTATCTTCCATAACTACTTCTGTCTGGCTACCTCTTGGCCATTATTCAGAGATGCTACTACTACTGACACATATAGCTTCCTCTAGGAAGAAGTCTTTTTGATTTGTATGTCTTTACTCTGAGCTGCCTCAGGGTTTTCAAAAGCATCACTGAATTAAAAACCTAAATGGAATCAATTAATATAGGCACTTAATAAGTAGTAATCAAATCAATGAAGGATCTTACCCTGGGTCTGATTTAATGCAATTTTAAAATAATTCTCTACTATCCAACATAAATTAACAGTGTAAAAGAGGATTTTTAGGCATTTTATTTTTTAAGCTTATTTATTTTTGAGAGAGAGAGTATGTATGTGCTCAAGCATGAGTAGGGGAGGGGCAGAGAGAGAGAGAGAGAGAGAGAGAGAGAGAGAGAATCCCAAGTGGGCTCCACACTCAGCATGGAACTCAACACAGGGCTTGAACTCACAAGCAGGAGATCATGACCTGAGATGAAATCAAGAGTTGGACGTTTAACAAACTGAGCCACTCAGGTGTCTTTTGTGCATTTTAATAGATGTAGAAACATATGAGGCCTTTAAGCACCCTTGAAATGATGCTACCAGTGAGCAACAGTTTCACACTATAACAAAACTCAATCTGTTTAGAGACCATTTGGGTTTAGATCAATTTTATCCATGTGATAAAATCATCTCCTTTCAGAATTTATTAAATGGCAAGAATATCAGACTCAGGATACATAGTCTGTCTAACACATTTTTGGTTTAAAGGGAATTTTTTCCCCTCAGTAATACTGTGATCCAAGATGATCCTAAGGTAAATGTTTACAGTTGTTCAGACTTTTTGTTCTTGAGAACAACAAATTTTCAAATGCCAATCATGTCCATTTCCTGGGATGCAAAGAAGAATTATCAAATGCAGTGAGAGAACTAAAAATGGTATGCTTTCACTTCCAGAATATTGACCACCAAATACCATGGAGCAAACCAAAAACAATTGTGATTTCAGAAACAGTATCTCAACTTCTCTTTCAAAACATTTCTTTCCTTGTCTAAGCTGTGAGAAAACCAATCTTCTGAAGGACACTAACATAATCAATTAATAAGCCAACAATTTTCCAAACCATCTATTTTTTTCTGGTGCCATTATATAGTCAATTGAGAACAAATTCTCTTGCAAGGAATATAGGTCACCATAGATTTTATATGAAAGATAATAGATATCTCTTTCGTACTCATAAAATAGAATAGAGTTTTCTATAATCCATGATCAAGATAGTAAAAGTAAATGAAAATAAAAGAAGGCGGTATCTTGTAGTATTAAAGGAGTCAGCTTTGGAGTCAAGAAAAATGGATTTGAATAAGGGCTTTGTCACTATTAGTTTTAAAACCTTTGGCAAGTTACTTAACTTCCCTGAATTTCATCTATAAAATGATGACAGCATATATACAATCCTTAAAATGTTTTCTGGATTTAAAAATTATTTGAAACCATATATATAAAGCACATAGCACAGTGCCTGATATGTACCAAATGCTCATTAACTGATGGGTGGCCATTTTCAAAGACAGAATTCTTTCAGGCATCAGCTGTAGTGGAATGTTACTATTATCTTATCCTTTCTACTACTGTAACATTCCTTTCTAAATTATCACAGTTGCATCAGTGAAATAGCCAAGGGCATAAGCCATTTCTAAAATGAAAAATGTTTTATTTCCAAATAAGCCTGAAGCACGCAAAATAACTAGAAGTTTATAATTTATAAGTCATTATTTGTTCCCCTCCTCCAAGGAACTTAGGCAAGAGGGGGATATTAACCCTGATTTATAGATATTTGCTCAAAGAATGACATTCTCATATCTCAATTTTTAGGTCAGACAGTAAGTGGAGTATGTTATATAAATCTGAATTAAAAAGCAAAGTTGATAAAGCCTCCAGTGATTTCCTGAATCATACAGCATAACTTCATTAAGGATGGAAATGAAGCTCCTTGATCCCACTGCTTCAGAAAATATTCTTTCAGTGCACAAAAAAAAAAAAGGAAAACAAGGGAGAAATAAATATGCCACAAAAAGAAGAAAAGAGAGAGAAAGAGAGAAATAAGGTCTGCCAATCTCAATAGTGGCCTCTCTTCTACCAGAAGAATTTTGTCATTTCTCAAAAGATCAAAGAGGTTTACAGTTGTCACACATAGAAACAGAGCTGAGTGTAGAACTTCCCTCACTTCAAGCATTATCACACCTTGAAAATAGATGAATGCCATCATCAGTTGCCACTAATGGAAATGCATTTTACAGACATACTAAATTCTACTAAAATAATATAGCAGTGTAGCAACTCCAGATTCACTTACTCTGATTTTTTTTAGGGATGGGAAATCTACTTTAGATTGGTAGGGGAAAATGACCTAGCAAAAAAACCAACCTTCAGTCTGTAAATAATCTTAACTAGTCTGTGACCAATCCATGCAGATTTGGCATCTAACTAGTTACACCTCTACCTCTCTACAGGAAAAAATATCCATGTAAGTGAGTAAAGTTGACAGCAACCTAATTGGTATGATATGTGATCATCAAAAGTGTTCCATGGGGCACTTCTGTGGCTCAATCAGTTGAACATCTGACTCTTGATTTCAGCTCAGGTCAGGATCCCAGGGTTGTGGGATCAAGCCCAGGGTCAGGCTCCATGCTTCCATGCTGAGCATGGAGGCTGCTTAAGACTCTCTCTCTTTCTCTCTCTCTCACTCTCTTTCTCTGCCCTTCTCCCTGGCTCTCATGCTCTCTCTCTCTTGAATGAATGAATGAATGAATGAATGAATAACATAAAGTGTTCCTTAGTGCCATGAAATCTGTGATAGTCCCCATCACAGTGTCTGAAATTCCAGAATTTTGAGAGCTGTTTTTTTCACACAAGTTCTTTTACAAATAACAGGGACATTTTATATCAAGGAGAATAAAATCAAAATGGCATGGCCCCTGCCTTCAAGAAGTTGACAATCAGTCCATCCCAAGAAACTCAAATGACATTATTGAAAGAATGAACACTGTCAGCATGGGCACCTGAGAATGAGGAGAGAGAGAAGAAAAATGTAACAGTAATGAAAAAGCAAGGATGATTTGAAGAATTTTTAAATACATTTCTGCATGTTTCTAATATGTCTAAACATCAGGCATATTGAAGACACACCCATTATCTATAAAGTGCTTAAGTGTACAATCTGATTACCTGAGGGATAGGACGAAACACACCTACCTCTGAAAACCAGCAGAGCTTGCATCTACAAGACCCAGAAGACTATATCAAAGAAACAGTACTTAAGGGGCTCAGGAGGGCTCCCAACGGCTATCCATCGTCCAGGCTCAGTGCAGAGAGAGCAGGCAAAAATACCCATCTCCCAGGCTTTCCCTGAAACAGGACTATTTACATACTTTAAAAGCTGGTACTTGAGGGTCAGGTTTCTAATGAACATGCTTCTAGGAGCTGACTTCAATCCTCCCTGGAGAACAGGGAAGCCAGCAGACACCACCTCTGCCTTCTTACTCCAGCCTACTCCAAATCACCAATATCTTCTGAGAAGCAGCTGAGACACATGTCTGGCTCCCAAGCTTTTGTGGCTGTTGCCCAAAGGACAGGCCCCAACCAATGGGTCAAAGAAGAAATCAAAAGAGAAATCAAATAATATCTTAAGACAAATGAAAATGGAAATACAACATAACTAAAATTTATGGGATACCACAAAAACTGTTCTAATAAGGAAGTTTATAGCAACAAATACCTACATTAAAAAAAGCAAGTTCTCAAAAAATATAACTTTACACTACAAAGAACTAGAAAAAGAACTAAGCCAAAAGTTAGCAGAAGGAAGGAAATAATGAAGATCAGAGAAGAAATAAATGCGATAGAGACTAATAAATTATTTCAGTAAACTTACAGGATATAAAATCAATATGTAAAAAGTAGTTGCATTTCCATATGCTAACAACAAAGTATCAGAAAGAGAAATTAAGAAAAGAAGCCTGTTAGCAATTGCATCAAAAAAAAAAAAAATACTCAGGAGTGAAAGATCTGTACACTGAAAACTATTACACACTGACGACAGAAATTAAAGAAGACACAAATAAGTGGAAAAATATTTTGTGATCATGGACTGGAAGAATATTGCTAAAATTCCCATATTAACCCCAAACAATCTACAGATTCAATGCAATGTCTATCAATATTCCCATAACATATTTCCACAGAAATAGAAAAGAATCCTGAAATCTATATGGAAACACAAAAGACCTCAAATAGCAAAAGCAATCTTGAAATGGAAGAACAGAGCTGGGAACATACTTTCAAAATACATTAAAAAGCTATGATAATCAAAACAGTATGGAATTGGCATAAAAATTGATGCATAGATCAATGAAACATAAGAGAGAACCCAGAAATAAACCTACACATATATGGTCAATTGATTTATGACTAAGAGGACAAAAACATACAATGGGGTAAAGGATAGTTTCTTCAACAAATGGTGTTTGGAAAACTGGACGGCCACAAGCAAAAGAATAAACCAGGACCACTTTCTTACATTATACACAAAAATCAACTTAAAAATGGACTCAAGCCTTAAATTTAAGACCTAAAACCATAAAACTCCTCAAAGAAAACATAAAGGTAACTTCTTTGACAAGTCTTGGCAATGATTTGTGTGTTGTTTTTTGTTTTTGATTTAACACTAAAAACAATAACAAAAACAACATAAATAAGTGGGACTATATCAAACTAAAAAGCTTCAGCACAACAAAGAAAAACCATCAAAAACGTGCAAAGGCAACCTCTGAAATGGGAAAAATATTTGCAAATTATATGTCTGACAAAGAACGTATATAAAGAACTCCCACAATTCAATAACAAAAAAATCGATTTTAAAATAAGCAGAGAAATTGAACAAATATTCTTTTCAAGAAGGTATGCAAATGTCTAATAACATGTGAAAACATGCTCAACAGTCATCATCAGGGAAATGCAAATCAAAACCACAATGAGGTATCACACCACACCTGTTAGGATGGTTTTCATGAAAAAAGAGCTAAGTGTTGGTGAGGATGTGGAGGAAAAGGAACCCTCATGAACTGTTGGTAGGATTGTAAATTGGTGCACTGCCATGAAAAACATTATGGAAATTTCTTCAAAAATTAAAAATTAGAACTACCATATGATCCAGCAATCCCACTTCTGGGTATATATACAAAGGAAATGAAAACAGGATATTTAGGAGATACTTGCACTCCCATTGTCATTGCAGTATTCACAATAGCCAGGATACGGAAACAACCAAAGTGTCCATGAACAGCTGAAAGGATACAGATGTGGTATAAATATATAATGGAATACAATTCAGCCATGAGAAAGAAGGAAATCCTACCATTGTAACGACACAGATGGACCTTGAGGGCATTATGCTGGTTAGATAAGTACAGAGAAAGACAAAAACTGCATCCTGTCACTTGTATGAGGAATCCTTAAAAAAAAAAAAATTAAGCCAAACTCATAGAAACAGATAGTAGAAAAGTAGTTGCCAGGGACTGAGGAATGGGGGAAATAGGGAGAGGTTGGTAAAAGGGTACAAATTTCCAGCAATAAGGTGAATAAGATGTGATGATCTAATATAAAACATGATGCATAGAATTGATAACACTGTATTGTATACATAAAATTTCCTAAGAGAGTTGAATATAAGTGTTTCACACACAAAATAGATCCTAAGGCCAAAGTTTACCTTGCATGTCTTACGAATAAGCTGGGACTGCCGCAGAGAGAAAGCAAAGGTAGTAAGTTAGGAAATAAAGTTAGATGATAAGAGTTTAATCAAGTACAGGTTTTTAGTTCATTGATAGAACTTACTCTTAGAGAAATGAGGAACCATTGGAGGGTTTTGAGCAGAGACAGAACATCATCTGACGAATGTTTGAAAATAATATTCTGATGTTAAGAATAGACTGAGGGGTGCCTGGCTGGCAATTGGTTGAACAACCAACTCTTGATTTTGGCTCCAGACATGATCCCAGGGTCGTTCTTGGGCTCCACATTGAACGTGGTGCAAAGGAGGGAAGGGAAGGGAAAGGAAGGGAAAGGAAGGGAAAGGAAGGGAAAGGAAGGGAAAGGAAGAAAATTAAAAGATTGGAAGAGAATAACATTAGAAGCACAAAGACCAATTAAGAGGAAATTGAAATAATCAAGAGATGATGGTGGCTCAGACCAGTGAGAATGGTACAAGTTGTTGGATAATGAATATATTTTAAAACAGAGCTAGGAGATTTCCCTCTAGAAAGGTCACTGGATGTATGGAAAAGAGGAAAAGGGATGACTCCCAAGATGTAGGCCCCAGGAACAAGAAATTGATATGTATATTCCCATGATATTTTTTTTTTAATTTTTTTTTCAACGTTTTTTATTTATTTTTGGGACAGAGAGAGACAGAGCATGAACGGGGGAGGGGCAGAGAGAGAGGGAGACACAGAATCGGAAACAGGCTCCAGGCTCCGAGCCATCAGCCCAGAGCCTGACGCGGGGCTCGAACTCATGGACCACGAGATCGTGACCTGGCTGAAGTCGGACGCTTAACCGACTGCGCCACCCAGGCGCCCCATCCCATGATATTTTTTTAATTTTACTAAAAATGTATGTTTTCAAAAATACTATCTGTTGTTTTGTAAGGTTTTAAAAATGTGTAAAAATATATATTACCTTTTTCACTTTATAGTTCTTTTTAATTTATCCACATCAATCCATGTAGGTCTAGTTCACTAATACAACTGTTTTATAGTATTTTACCAAATGACTAAACTACACTTTTTGTATCATTCTCCTACTAAGTTACTCTGCTTGTCTATACTTTTTCACTGTTGCAAACACTGGCATAAATAAAATCTCATAAATAAATATGCATCTCCTTAGGCCTGTATCTAACAGTATGTCAAATAAAACATCAAAAATCAGAACTACTGTGTACACATATCTTTCAGCTTCTTTGAGTAATTCCAAATTAATTTCCACATCCAATATACCAATATATACTCTCACCAGCAATGTATGAGTTCTTTTCCCATACCCATGTAAAAGCTTGAGGTTTCAGGTCTTACTTTTTGCTAGTCTAATGCGTGAAGAATATGTTTGTAATATTATGCATTCCTGATTATTAATGAGGTTGGCCATTTAAATATATATGTGTATATATATAAGTGAGATAAGGATTCAACTTATATATTATACACACACACATATATATAATATATATATAATACATACATATACATATACCTATATATATACATATATATACCTTTTAAATTCCCTCTATAAATTGCAGATTTCCATCTTTTGTCAATATTTTTACTTTCCTGGCTAATTTTTCACATCGATTTCTGGAAGTTCTTTATATAATCTATATAATTATTTTTCAGTCATATGGATTACAAGTATCTAATTGTCCATGGCTTTTTTTCATTTTGTTTCTTCTTTCTGTTGTCCAGATAAGTTCATCCTATTAATGTGATTAAATTTATCACTCTCTTCATTGTTATATTTTGTATATAAGTACATGCACAAACGTGTGTATATTTTAATGAATCCTTTCCTAATATAATATCATAAAGGGGTTCTCTTATTTTTCTAAGTTTCGATATTTTTGCCCTCTTTTTTTTCTTTTTTAGGTAGGCTCCACGCCCAGAGTGGTGCTTGAACTCACAACACTGAAATTACGAGTCACATGATCTACTGACTGAACCAGTGAAGCACACCTGAATTTTTACTTTTCTGACTTGGGTCCTAAATTCCTACTCAAAATCCATTTTTTGTATATGGTGAGATAGATACCTAATTTTATACTTGACAATATGGAAGCAAATTTAACCAACATTTATTTACTGTAAAGCTATTTCATCACTGATATTTCTGCTTGTCATATATACAATCTCATTATTTAAGTGAAATCTTATGTATAAATCTTTTCTCTCTGTGTATTTTGCCCCATATGTTTAAGATTTATCAATCGTGTTAACCACAGCAGTCGTTTTATCCGTGTTTGTCACTGCTCTATGGTATTTCCATGTATGACTATACCTCACTGTATTTATCCATTCTATTTTAATGGACTTTAGTGTGGTTTCCAGTTTGTTTAGTATAAATACTTTTGCAGCTTTGAACATTCTTGTAGATCCCCTATGTTGCATGTCTGTGTATATATACCTAGAGTAGAATTGCTGGACCAGAAGATATGCAAGTCTTCACATTTATTAGGTGCTGCCATTTTTTTCCAAATGATACTGTTACAGGCCCTACAGCAGTGCATCAGATTCAGATGCTTTACATTTTTGTCAACATAGTATAGTTAGAATTATCTTTAAAACACTATTGAAAAAAATTAAAGGAGATATAAAGAAATGAAAAAAAAATCCCATCTTCATGTATCAGAAAAATTAATACTGTTAAGATGGCACTTTTCACAAAATCGATCTATAGAATCAGTGCAATCCCTATCAGAATTCCAGGTGAATTCTTTGTAGAAATTGGCAAATAGATCCTACAATTTATATGAAAACTTAAGGAACCTAACAAAGGCAAAACAATATTGAAACAGAACATAATTGGAGGATTCCCTCTTCCCATGGCCAAACTCACCAGAAAGCAACAGTAATCCCAACAGTGTGGTACTGCCACAAGAATATAACTGTCAGTACAGAAGTTAACACATGTCTCTATGGTCAATGATTTTCAACAAGGGTGCCAACATCCTTAAACAACAACATCTTTTAAAACAAATTGTACTGGAGAAACTGGACAGACACTCAAAAAAAAAAGTGAAGTTGAATCCTTATCTCATTTATATATAAATTATCTCAGAATAAATACCAAGAGCAAAAACTATAAAGCTCTTGGAAGGAAACACAAGATAAATATTTATGACCATGAATATGGCAATGAAACCCTAGATATGATACCAAAAGCACATGCCACAAAAGAAAAATAGATAAGTTGGATTTCATTAATAAATAAATAAATAAATAAATAAATAAATAAATAAATAAGCAAGCAAGCCTTAAAGGACACTACCAAGGAACCTAGGACACCTCACACAATATGAGAAAATATTTGGAAACCATACATCTGATAATTGACTTGTATCTAAAATAAAGAACTTTTACAACCTAATGGTAAAAGGACAACTAAAAAACAGGCAAAATATATGAATTCACATTTCTCCAAAGAAAACATATAAATAGTTAAAAGCATTAGAAAAGATGTTCAACATTACTAATGATCAGAGATATGCAAATCCAAGCCACAGTGAGATATCCCTTCACCCCCACCAGCATAACTATAATCAGAAAGTCAGGTAACAACAAGTATTGGCAAGGATATGGAGAAATCAAAATACTACAGATGGGAATATAAAACGATGCAGCCACTTTGGACAACAATCGGGCACTTTCTCCAAAAGTTAAACATAGAAATTTCCACTTTACCCAGCAATTCCACTCATAGGTATATATCCAATAGAAGTGAAAACATGTCCATGCAAAAACCTGTAAACACATGTTCATAGCAGCATTATTTGGAAAGGCCAAAAGGTAAAAACAACCCAAATGTCTATCAATTGATGAATGGATAAGCAAATTGTGATATATCCATACAATGAAATATAATTCAGCCATAAAAAAAGAATGATGTACTGATACATACTACAACAGGATGAACTTCAAAAAATACTAAGTTAAAGAACTAGTTACAAAATATCACAGATTATATGATTTGAGTCCGATGAAATTTCAAGAAGAAAACAGATAGAGAAAGAAAGTATATTAGGGATTGCTTGTGGCCGAGAGGTGGGACAGAAAATCAGGAGTGGTAGCTAGGGCATGTGGATTATCTTTTACAGGATGAAACTGCTCTGAAATTGTGCTGATTGCTGCATAATTGTAACTCTACTAAAAAACATTGAATTGTACAGTTTAAAAGTGTGAACTGTATGTATGTAAACCCTATCTTAGCAAAGCTATTACAAAAAAAAATAACATAAAAATGCATTCCTTTATTTTCAAACATTTGTATGTTTTCTGTTGTTTTTGGTAATGGTTTCCAGCTAACCTGGCTAATTATAATTTTTCTTTCTTTTTTTAATTTTTTTTAAATCTTTGTTCATTTTTAAGAGAGAGAGCATGAGCAGGGGAGGAACAGGGAGAGGAGACACAAAATCCAAAGCAGGCTCTAGGCTCTAAGCTGTCAGCACAGAGCCCGACACAGGGCTCGAACCCACGAACTGCGAGATCATGACCTGAGCCGAAGTCGGACGCTTAACCAACTGACCCATCCAGGCGCCCCTAATTATAATTTCTTATCCCCAGTAGCATTTAAGATTTTCCCCTTATCACTTTCTTTGTTCTATGGCTTACTCACAGTGTTTTTCTTTTATTATTTATTGTTAATCGTTTTCTGAATTATAACCTCTGAATTGAAAGATTCATACCTTTCATAAATTCTAGAAAATCCACAACCATTATTTTTTCGAATACTGGCCATGCTCCATATTCTCCATTCTCTTTTTCATAACCCCTATTATACATATGTTAGACATCTCATTCTGTCCTCTTTGCCTATATATTATTTTTCTATTTTTTTATTTTTATATCTCCTTTATTACCTTCATGTCATTTTCTTGGTATCATTCTAATTCATTAATTTGCTTTTTAGATATGCCTATTGTACTTAATCTGTTTAGTTTTTATTTCAGTGGACTTTTTAATTTCTCAAAGTTCTACTTGCTAATTGTTTCCTAGTAATCTGTTCTTTTATGCTTTTAATCATTCAAATGTAACTATTTTATGTTCTTTTTCAGAGTATCATTCTATTATCTTTTTCTTTTTTTATTTTTTAGAGAAAGAGAGAGAGAGAGTGAGCTGGGGAGAGGAGCAGAGAGAGAGAGAATCCTAAGCAGGATCCATGCTCAGCATGGAGCCCAACATGGAGCTCAATCCCACAGCCCTGGGATCATGACCTAGCTGAAATCAAAAGTCAGAAGCTCAACCAACTGAGTCATGTAGGTACCCCCAGAGTCTTATTAAATTATCTAATGTTTATAGAGCTCCAATCTTCTATTTTGTTTGACTTCCAAATTTCATGCATATTGAACTACTGATCATACATTTACAATTTTTGACTGAGATTCATTTTCATCAGCACTTGTTTTTTGTGTAAAGTTCCAGTGTTCTACATTGCAAAAATATTCTTCCAGAGTAGTTTTTCTTTTGTTTCTACTCTAAGTGTAAGAATTATTATCCAACACTATTTTTGGTTATTTTTGACCAAAAAATATTTAAAAACATTTCATAGCAAAAATTTAAAATTCAAATATATAGGAATACAGATTCAAGTTTTGCACTTCTCAGGTAACCCTTTTCCCACTCCCAGTCATGAACCTAAAGCCTTGATATCTAAACCTTCTTGGCAATTCTATGTGCTTATTGTCAGTCTACCTTATGATGAGGTTACAGCTTATTTAGGGATCTTAGTTCTAATTCTTTACCTCATTCAGACCCAAGACCCCATTTCCTATTACAATATTGGTAGTGAGATGCATAAGCCCTTTAAAACCAGATAAATACTCCTGCCTCCAACTCCAAAGAGAAAGTGTATCTTCAGTCTGCTGATGCATCTAGTTAAAAAGTAGCGATAAAAGTCATAGAAGAGAATGCAGGCAGTAATTTCTCTGACATCAGTCATAGAAACATTTTTCAAGATATGGCTTCTAAGGCAAGGTAAACAAAAGCAAAAATAAACTATTGTGACTATATCAAAATAAAAATCTTCTGCACAGCAAAGGAAACAATTAGCAAAACTAAAAGGCAACTTATGGAATACGAGAAGATATTTGCAAATGATATACCCAGTAAAGGGTTAATATCTACAATATATAAAGAAGGGGTGCCTGGGTGGCTCAGTCGGTTGAGCGCTGGACGTCAGCTCAGGTCATGATCTCATTAATGGTTCATGGGTTTGAGCCCCGCATTGGGCTCTGTGCTGACAACTCAGAGCCTAGAGTCTGCTTAGGATTCTTTGTCTTCCTCCCTCTCTCTCTGCCCCTCCCCCACTCACATTCTGTCTCTCTCTCCTTCTCTCAAAAATAAACATTAAAAAAATTTAAACACAAAATATATAAAGAATACAACTCAACAACCAAAAAATAATAAACAGTCTAATTAATAAATGGGCAGGGACCTGAATAGACATTTCTCCAAAGAAGACTCATAGATGGGCAACATATGTAAAGATGCTCAACACCACTCATGATCTGGGAAATGCAAATCAAACCACAATGAGATATCACTTCAGGCCTTTAAGAATGGGTAAAACCAAGAAGACAAGCAGCAGCAAGTGTTGACAAGGATATGGAGCAAAAGGAACCCGCCTGTACTGTTGGTGGGGTATAAACTGGTGTAGCCACTGTGGAAAACAGTAGGGAGATTCCTCAAAAAAGTAAAAATAGAAATATCATATGACCCAATAATTCCACTATTGAGTGTTTGTTAATTAATAAAAATTAATGTAAACACAATTCAAGTTTACAATGGCCAAGACATGGAAAAAACCTGTGTCCATCAGTAGATAAATGGATAAGAAAAATGTGGTATATAGACACACAATGGGATATCACACAGTCATAAAAAAAGTATAAGATCATTCCGTGAGACCACCCTCATCTAAAGGGTATTATGTTAAGTGAAATAAGTCAGACTGAGAAGACAAATACCATATGATTCCACTCATAAATGGAATCTAAAAAACAAAAACAAAAAACCGGATCAGAACTCTAAGTACAGATAACTGATTCAGAGGGAAAGGGACTTGGAGTTTGGGTAAACTGAATGAAAGTGAGAGGGAGATTCAGGCCTCCAGTTATGGAATGAGTAAGTCACAGGAATAAAAAGGATAGCATAAGGAATATAGGCAATGATATTGTAATAGTGATGTAATGAGACAGAGCGACAGATGGTAGTTCTACTTATGGTGAACATAGCATAATGTATAAACTTGTAAAATCACTAAGTTGTATATCTGAAACTAATGTAACATTGTGTTTCAACTATATGTAAATAAAAATTAAAACTAAAAAAATTAAAGTGGTGAAAAAAATCACATAAACCACTTTCCTCCCACAGAAATTATTTTCATAACCCAAATAATTGATTTTCTTCTCATTTCATTGAGCAGATGTGGATTGAATTAAGAATATGTGGCTATTTGCAAACCTGGTCAAGATGACCAGAAGATGGGATGCCTCGTTGGCTCAGTTGTTTAAGTGTCCGACTTCGGCTCAGGTCATGATCTCACAGTTTGTGAGTTCAAGCCCTGCGTCAGGCTCTGTGCTGACAGCTCAGAGCTTGGAGCCTACTTTGGATTCTGTGTCTTCTTCCCACTACCCTTCCTCCCCTGCTCACACTCTGCCTCTCTCTCTCAAAAATAAATAAACATTTAAAATATTTTTTTAAAAAGATGACCAGAGGCATCTATTAATACAATCCAAATCACTGTTTCTCCATATTTCAATGTCAGTGAAATTTCCAATAATCACCCTCCCTTCTGAGAAAATGAGTCTTAGTTTTTAAAGGTAAGTATCTAAATACAATACATACAATGGTGCTAATCATCTTAGTAACATTTGACAATAGCTTTCTGATTATTTTCAAAACCAAATAAAACTATAATTCTGCTGAGAAACCAAGTTTTGCCATCCCCGACCATTTCACTATGTCATGCTTTTTCATCCTGCAAAGGTAAGAACATACCCTACTTTGTGGGCCACAAAAGAAACAAATGTGACAATTCTTTTTTTTTTTCACATTTGATTTTCTATTAGCACAACCTTCTAAAGTCACTCATGGATGATACCCGAGCCATATGGAAATAGGTATTTATAGAAAAGGTAGAGAATTATCAAATGGAAGGGAAGAGAGCCAGAGGAAAATCTTGGTAAAAATGTGTAATTTCTGCGGTACTAACAACAACAACAACAACAAAGTACAGCAACTTGAAGCTATATTCCTAAGTTATTATTTTGCTCAATACTGATTAGTATTTTAAAGTAGAAGTGACAGGAGGAAGGAAGAAATTGGAGGGGAATGAGAGGATGGCAGCATTCACTGAGTGTGTTCATAATAGGCCCTTGGTTATTTCAGCTTTACATGGACCCCTTATTTCATAATCACTGTTCAATGGGATAGAATTATTATTATCTGGACTTTAGTGACAAAGAACTAAGAACATATGGTAAAATAGGAGTATAAAAAATACAGACTCTGTATCAAGACTGCCTGAATTTGAATTCTGGCTCTACCACTTATTTTTTTTTAAGTTTATTTATTTTGAGACAAAGAGAGAGAAAATATGGGGCGGGGACAGATAGAGAGGGGAAGAGAGGGAGATCCCAAACAGGTTCCACACTGTCAGCGCAGAGCCTGATGTGGGGCTTGATCTCACAAAGTGTGAGACCATGACCCAAGCAGAAATCAAGAATCAGATGCTTAACCAATTGAGCCACCCAGGTGTCCCTATAAGTAACTTAGAACAGCAAATAGTTTACAATTAGTTCTCAATATGAGGTCACTTAAAATGCATGGAAACATGTCCATATATCTATAATAAGTGATTAAATTTAGAACTGAACACTGATATATCTACTTCCAAAATCAGAGTGCTTTAACACAGTCCAATTGTAATACAAGCACCACCCAACATTATATATATATGTCTATTATATATGTATATATATGTATGTATATTATATATGTATATATATGTATGTATATTATATATGTATATATATGCATGTATATTATATATATTATATATGTAAATATAACATATATACATACATATATATGTATGTATGTTGTATATATTATATATGTAAATATATATACACATACATATATATATATATATATATGTGTGTGTGTGTGTGTGAGTGTGTGTGTGTGTGAGTGTTATTCTCAAGTTAGTTAGGATACAGTATAGTCTTGGCTTTAGGAGTAGAACACAGTGATTCATCACTTACATACATTACCCAGTGCTCATTCCAACAAGTGTCTTCCTTACTGCCCATAATGCATTTCTCCACCCCCATCAACCCTCAGTTTGTTCTCTATATTTAAGTCTCTTATTATTTGCCTCCCTCTCTGTTTTTATCTTATTTTTCATTTCTATCCCCATGATCATCTGTTTTCTCAAATTCTACATGTGAGTGAAATTATATATAAATATATATATTATATTATATTATATTATATATAAATTATATATATATTATATATATAATTATATATAAATTATATTTATATAATTATAAATTATACCTACCTTTCTCTGACTTATTTTGCTTAGCATGATACCCTCCAGTTCCAGCCATGTTGTTGCAAATGGCAAGATTTCATTCTTTTTTCATCACTGAGTAGTAGTAATAGTGTGTGTGTGTGTGTGTGTGTGTGTGTGTGTGTGTGTGTGTGTGTGTTTGCTAGGTTGCAGGGCAGTTCTTCTTTAATTTTTTGAGGAACCTCCATACTGTTTTCTAGAGTGGCTACACCACCGTGCATTCCCACCAACAGTGCAATAGGATTCCTCTTTCTCCACAACTAGCCAACATTTGCTGTTTCCTGAGTTGTTAAATTTTAGTCAATCTTACCAGTGTGAGATGGTATCTCACTGTGGTTTTGATTTGTATTTCCCTGATGATGAGTGATGTTGAGCATCTTTCTGTGGGTGTGTTAGCCATTTGGATGTCTTCTTTGGAAAAATGTCTATTCATGTCTCCTGCTCATTTCTTCACTGGATTATTTGTTTTTTGGGTGTTGAATTTGGTAAGTTCTTTACAGACTTTGGATACTAAACCTTTATCCACCATGTCATTTGCAAATATCTTCTCCCATTCCATCAGTTGCCTTTTAGTTTTGTTGATTGTTTCCTTTGCTGTGCAGATTTTTACCTTGATGAGGTGTCAATAGTTCACTTTTCCTTTTATTTCCCTTGCCATTGCAGACATGTCAAGAAAGAAGTTGCTGTGGCCAAGGTCAAAGAGGTTATTGCCTGTTTTCTCCTGTAGGATTTTGATGGTTTCATTTGTTTCCATATATTTTTAAATTTCTTCTTTATTGTCTGGTTGACCCATTCATTCTTTAGTAGGATATTCTTTAACCTCCATGTATTTGGGGGTTTTCCAAATTTTTCTTGTGGTTGATTTTGAGTTTCATGGCATTGTGGGCAAAAAATATGCATGGTATGATCTCAATCTTTTTGTACTTGTTGAGGGCTGTTTTGTGACCCAGTATGTGACCTGTTTTGGAGAATATTCTATGTGCAGTTGAGAAATATGTGTATTCTGTTGTTTTAGGATGAAAAGTTCTGAATATATCTGTTAAGTCCATGTGGTCCAATGCATCTTTGAGAGCCATTGTTTCCTTATTGATTTTCTGCCTGGATGATCTCTCCATTGTTATCAGTAGAGTGTTAAAAATCACCTATAGTTACAGTATTAGTATTAATACATTCATGTTTATGATTAATTGGTTTATATTTAGGTTCTTTCATGTTGGGGGGCATAACCATTTATAATTGTAGCTCTTTTTGAATGATAGACCCCTTAATTATGATATAATGCCCTTCTTCATCTCTTGTTACAGTCTTTGTTTTAAAATCTAGTTTGTCTGATATAGGCATGGCTACTCTGGCTTTCTTTTGACGTCCATTAGCATGATAGATTGCTCTCCATCCCCTCACTTTGAATCTGCAGGTGTCCTCATGTCTAAAATGAGTGTCTTGTAGGCAGCATATATATGGATCTTGTTTTTTTATCCATTCTGATATGCAATGTCTTTTGATTGGGGCATGTAGTCCATTTACACTCAGAGTGATTATTGAAAAATATGGATTTAGTGCCATTGCGTTATCTGTTGGATTCATGTTTGTGGTTATGTCTATGGTCCTTTGTTGTCTTTACTGTGTTCCACTCACAGAGTCTCCCTTAGGATCTTGTGCAGGGCTGATTTAGTGCTCATGGACTCTTTTAGTTTTTGTTTTTCTGGGAAAGGCTTTCTCTCTCCTTCTATTCTGAATAACAGCCTTGCTGGATAAAGGATTCTTGGCTGCATATTTTTCCAATTAAGCACATTGAATATTTCCTGCCACTCCCTTCTGGCCTGCCAAGTGTCAGTGCACAGACCTGCTACTACCCTTGTATGTCTACCCTTGTAGGTTAAGGACTGTTTGTCCCTCGCTGCTTCAGAATTTTCTCTTTATCTTTGTATTTTGTCAATTTCACAATGATACATCATGGTTTGAACTATTTTTCTTGATTTTGAAGGCAGTTGTCTGTGTCTCTTGGACTTGGATGCCTGCTTCCTTCCCTAGATCAGGGAAGTTATCATCTACAATTTGTTCAAATACACCTTCTGCCTCTTTCTCTTGCCCTTCATCTTCTGTAACTCCTCTGATATGAATATTGTTTTGTTTCATGTAATGAATCACTTAGCTCACCAATTATTCCCTCATGATCTAGCAATTCCCTTACCCTCTTTTTTTCAGCTTCATCACTTTCCATAATTTTATCTACTATTTCACCTATTCTCTCCTCTGCTTCTTCCATCCTCACTGTCGCTGTATCTAGTTTATTTTGCGTCTCATTTATAGCATTTCTTAATTCATCATGACTAGTTCTTAGGTCTCTGATCTCTATAGCAAGAGATTCTCTGCGGTCTTCTATGCTCTTTTCAAGCCTAGCTATTAGTCTTATAACTGCTATTCTAAATTCTTGTTCAGATATATTGTTTATATCTGTTTTGAGCAATTCTCTGGCTGTGATTTCTTCATGAATTTTCTTTTGTGGTAAATTCTTCCATTTTGTCATTCTTGGCCACGTTTCTGTATTTTGCATGTTTTAATAGCTTGTTATGTATCCTGTACCTATAAGTACTACTATATTAAAAAGGGGGCATACACTGTCCACGGCCTGGCACTTCAGGAAATGTTTTTGATATATGTTGCATGCACTCTATTGTTGCATTTTGGCTGCTCTATCCCACTGGTCAGTCCTCTACAAAGCTCCTCCTTGCTTGTAGTGGTGGAGTGTTTGGACCTTCATCCAGGTGTGCTTTGATTTGTTCATTGAAGTAACCCTAGAAAAAGAAGAGTGGGGGAGGCAGAAGCCTAGTCCCATACAAAGAGAAAAATGAAAGGGGAGAAAAGAAAACCTAACAGAGAATGAAAAAAAAACTATAAGACTAAATCCAGAGAAAGTAGAGAAGAACTGATAGAAAAGGTATAGAGTAAAAACACCTGATCAAACAAATAAAATGAACAAAAAAATTATATATATGTATATATACACACACATATATACATATACATATGTGTGTATATATACATATATATACATATAGTTATATGTGTGTATATACATATATATGTGTATATACATATATATATATACATACACATATGTGTGTATATATATATGAATGATAGTGTGTATACATATATATACATACACATATGTACATGTGTACATGCACATATATATATATATATATATATGAATGATAGTGCCAATCTCACTCTGGTAGATAAGCAGTTACCAGGCATGGAGGGGCAGGGTTTGATGTAATCCAGTCCTGCCTCCACTGGGGGCTACTGGGTTGCTCTCTGAATTCCCACCATGTTGGTTTTGGAAAGAACAATGGTAACCTCCCAGTCTCTCCTTCCCAGACTGGGTGTCTCAAACCAATTGTCTAGCCAGCCCTCACAGAGTTGTGCAGGCAGGCCAGTTTGCCCTGCTCCAGTTTCCTGCACCTCCAAGGTGCTTGGCTGGGATTCAAAATTTGATGTCTTAAAGGATCCCACTCTGTACACACCTGGATCTGGGGCAGTGCCACTCTGCCCAGTCAACAAGGGCCTCTGGCTGATGTCTATAGGGTCCTTTGTCCTTGGAGGTGGGGGGGGCAATATACCCTCTTCCCACAGTACTCAAGGGAGGGGACTGTTCTCTCCCAGTGCACCCCCAAGATCACTACTGGGCCCCGGGGCTGGCCTCTTCCCCCGAAGGCACATACACACAGCTTCAGTTTTGCTCCAGAGAAAGTTGCACACCTTTGAAATGTACAAGTTTCAGCTCCTAAGGCTGTTTTCAAAACAGAAACTGGCACTTTCCATATTTCTCATTCCCCAGTCTGTGGTCCAGAGAGGTTTTCCTCTTGTGCTGAGTTGATACCGCAATTTCACAGCTTCTCTCTCCCTTTCTCTCCCTTTTTTCTCTCCACAGAAGGGGTTCCCTCGCCTCCATGCTTATGCCATTTTATCTCCCCCAATTCACATACATGCACCTCAATCCTGCCAACCTGTCTCCCTCCAACTATGGAAATCCTTCTGCCACACAGATTGATTTTCTAGGTGTTGCAAGTGATCTGACACTGTTTTAGAGTCGAGGAAAATCTCAGTGTCCCTACTTCTCTGTCATCTTAACTCCACTGCCTTTCACCTCTGTATTTTTAATGAACATTCACTGGATTTTAATGTCAGAAAGGAATATTGGCCAGAAAAAATTAAGAAACAGAATGATGTAGATTCAAAATTAATAAAAACTATTTAACTAAGAGGCTTAATTACCAGATGTTAATAAAGAACAAAAACTGAGTATTAAAATAAAATGTACCTTAAAAAGGTTAAATCATTAAAAATAATAAAACAGATAAACAAAAACAGAAACAGACCAACAAAGCAATGGGTGAGAACAAAGCAATGGGTGCCAGAGAGGAGAGGGTTGGGAGATGGGCAAAACAGGTGAAGAGGAGTAAGAGATACAGGCTTCCAGTTATGGAATGAATATGTCACAGGAATAAAAGGCACAACATAGAGAATATAATCAATGATATTGTAATAGCACTGTATGGTGACAGATGGTAACTACATTTGTGATGAGCATAAGGTAGAATTGTTGAATTACTAGTTTGCATACCTGAAACTAATGTAACATTATGTGTCAAGTATACTTAAAAAAAAAAAAAAAAGAAGAAAGAAAAAGAAAAGAAAGAAAACCTGGGATGAGAACTTAGAAACTGAAATCAAATGTATATGTTTCATTGAGTCTTGGTGAGAAAAAAAATCATCAGTGATACATGCATTTTTAAAATTAATACCAAACATTAAGAGACAGAAAAGAGACTATTAATTTATCAACAATGAACACAGTGGTATAGAAAATAGTACATAAAACATAGGAAGCAGAGTAGGGAACATTTGCATGAAGAGGAGATGACAGAAAAATAGCCTAATACCATAGTAACTAAGGTAGCACAGGAGTGATAGTAGACTTTGATTGTCCCATAATGCTCCTAAATGCCTAAGTTCTAGTATAGTATTCACTTTTTTGTAATTTAAAAATCTATACAATATTAAATGACTTTCTTAAGAAAATACCCATAATTACACTGATGTAACATATTTCCTATATATGGTTATTGCAATACATATAATATATTGCATTCTTCATGATTTAGCAAGTTATAACCAAAAACATTTTCTATCTTGTACTTTAATAATCTGTTATTATCTATATAATATCACACTAATTGGTGAACCATGGTTAACTTAATCATTTCCAAATTGTTGAATATTTAGGTTAATTCTTTACTGCTCTTTTGGTATAATCAGACATGCAAATTTTGCACATATTTTTACTGGTTCTTCTGGTGAATTCCTTAGAATTCCTTATTGTTAAAAATAGGATTATTCAATCTAAATTTACAAATATCTGCATGACTTTTAATATGTTGAATTTGGAAAGGCTTATGACAAAATACTAAAATGTCTCATTCCTTCTAACAGTACATAGTATTCTATGATTGCATCCTAATTTTTTAACTAATTTCCAATGACATGTATGTTGTTTATAACATGGAAAAATTCAAAACAAAGATAGAAGTGTCCTGGCTCATATAAGTATTTCAAAGAATATTTCCATTAGAAGAAATTCGGGAAATTGAAATCACTAACCTGAAAGAAGTGCATTTATATAAAATGTGATTAGCATTGCCAAAATTACCTTAAAAATAATTCATAGGGGCACCTGGGTGGCTCAGTCGGTTGAGTGTCTGACTTCGGCTCAGGTCATGATCTCACAGCTTGTGAGTTCAAGCCCCATGTCGGGCTCTGTGTTGACAGCTGAGAGCCTGGAGTCTGCTTCAGATTCTGTGTCCCTCTGTCTCTCTGCCCCTCCCTCACTCATGCTCTATCTCTCGATAATAAATAAAACATTTTAAAACTTTTTAAAAAATAATAATTTACAGCTCTACATTATGAAATTAGAATTATCAATACCTTCATAATCTACCCAATAGGTTATCAGTCTTTTAATCTCTACTAATATCATAAATAAGATTTAAAAAATAAATAACCCCTTGCTTTTGTCACTAGATGTTGTCATAAACATTATACCTTAACTTTTTTATCATAAATCTGCAATACTGAAGAAAAGAAGCCTGGAGTCTATTCACCCATACATCATAACTTTAAGGAAACAAATTCCAAAAATGTTTGAAGAAAGGTAGGCATGAAGCCAAAGCTAAAAGGATGTTGATTTAAATGGATGAGAGAAACTAAAAAGTAAATTTTTGATGGTACAATTTTTAAATATCTCAAATATCATAGATAATATTAAAGTAGCTAGGCTGAACAAAAATTAACAGACAACATATCGACATCACATCATGTGATTGCCAATAGATCTCTATGAGAAGCTTAGATTTCAAAAAGCATTCAAAGGTGTAGAGCCATATAACTAGGTCAAATACATGCCCGTAAAATAAGAGGCTAATAAGACAGGATAAGCTAAAGCTCAAATAAATGAACCCACGAACAAGGAGAGACCAACAAATACCTACATAAAACCAAAGACCACAATAAAGTGCAAGTAGGGAGCCCAGGGGAATGATAGAAAAAAGATGACCTATAAGAAAGAGATAAAACAGGGGCATCTGGGTGGCATAGTCAGTTAAGCGTCAGAATCTTGATTTTGGCTCAGGTCATGATCCCAGGGTTATGGGATCAAGCCCCACATCTGGCTCTGTGCTGAGCGAGGAGCCTGCTTAAGATTCTTTCTCTCTCTCTCTCTCTGTCTCTCTCTCTCTTTCTCTCTCTCCCTCTGCCTCTTTCCCCCACTAGCATTTTCTCCCTCTCTAAAACAAAGACAAAAACAAAACAACTTCATCCGTCAACTCAACACTGACCCCCTGGCAAGCCCCTGGAACGCATCATCAAAAGCACATGTAGGTTTCAATATGGGTTCTTTATAAAATACAATCATGAACAGTGGCAAATCCTTTAACAATTCTATGCTTCATTTGCCAAAACCAGAAAATGGAGGAGGTATAACAGAAGAGTCTGATGAAAGCCAATTCTTAGATTCCAGGAGACTATGCCTCAAAAGAAGCAAAATTGCTAACTGCTGTTTTCAAGGACAGAAAAGGGAAATACTGGTTATATCATGTGTTCTTTAAATGTGTTAAAGAACATTTAGTCTGATTCTTTGTATCTTAAAATGAAAACAGAGATAAGACCTCCAAATGAAATATAGTCATGGAATTAATGCATAAATGTGATAGTCAAATTTTATCTGACATTTAAATTCAAATGCTGATCAGTGCAAAGAAAACTTAAAAGCACCATTTCTGGTCTTTGTTGCTCTTACTTGAGCATTTGTGTTTTAGTTTGCTAAACCTGATTTCATTGCATGGATTATTATATTATAATAAATGCAGCATATCACATATGCTTATTAACTAGTTGTGTATTTGTTAGATGACAACCTATATATTTTCAAACTATGAAATTAAGATTTGCTGAAGACAAATTAGAGTAATTAATCACATTATCATGTGTCACTCAGACAGGAAACAGCAAGACTGCAGTGAAAGATAGAATCCAGTTACAAATTTATAATTTAGATGAAAATCTGATACCTGTTGAGTACATTCAGATTTCAAAAGTGACTCAGCATCATCATATTCCCTTAATTGGATAGCATCTTTATGAAGTTTTAGTAAGCAGGCAAAGCTGGTTTTGATGCTGCTAGCTTGGTTGTCTTTACATCTGAAATATGTTACCCCAGGGAACACAATCACTTCTGCCCTTCATAAATCTAGTAAATTTGTAACCCCTATCTCATTGTTTTCATCTTTTCTCTAGTGATTTTTAAAGATTTTTTTAACCCAACAACTATGTGCCTAGGACATTGCAAACAACAGATGAAATTCTTTCTCACTACTCAATCCATAAATACTTCTGAACCCTCGCCTGCCTCACATATCATTAAGGCCACTGCCAAATTAATACCAGAAAATGCCATTTCTGTCCCCTTGATTCTATAATATCATATAGAATGTGTAATTTGTTATTCTACAGCACAGTTATTTGAGTCTTTATGGAGATACCTACAAAGAATTTTCTTTATTATGGGGCACCTGGGTGACTCAGTTGGTTAAGTAATTGACTCTTGATTTCGGCTCAGGTCATGATTCCAGTGTAATGGGATCAAGCCTCGTGTTGGGGCTCCATGCTGAGTGTGGTTATGATTCTCTCCCTTCCCCTCTCTCTGCCTCTTCCCCCTTATGCATGCATGTTCTCTCTCTCTCTCTCAAAAAAAAAAAAAAAAATTATATATATATATATATATATATATATATATATAATTTTCTGTATTGGATATTAAATTATCTGGAACTGTGACTTTTTTATTTTAAATATCCTTACAAATTCTACTGCAATTTTCTGTGGATATTCAAATACTTAATAAGTTAACATTGCATTAAACATAGGTCCTATTGCTAAAGAACTCCAATCATGGAATCAAGATTATACATATAAAAGTCAGAAGACAAAAATAACTTTAGAGCATCCAATTTATGTTATCAAGAATACATTTTGAGAGTTCAGGAAAGAAAACCCTCATAATGATGTATTATATGACCCTTGATGGATTAGTACAATGTGGATGAGAAAAACAGGAATATGTAAGCAATAGAGAAAACATAAGTGTTTCTCCTCATTGGCTCATTAAGTTTTTACTGGGGAACAGTGAAAAAATATTACTTGATAAGGGCAAGTGAGCTTACTTTATAGAAGACCTTGCTATTCAAAATTATTACATTATGAAAGAGGTATGAAAGTAACTGGCGAGCTCTCCAAAAAAGAATCACTCTCAATTTCCGACTAATAGATACATAAAAACTGTAAAATTACAAGCAAAATCTCATAGCAAGACAGAAGTCTGCTCATTCAATTACTGCCAAAATCTAGGAAAATTTCTATAAATTACAAAAATGGAAGATTTTCCTGAAAGTGGCAATTAACAATCTACTAATCCTGCAAAAAGTAGGCAAAATATTCTCTGTTTCTACCTTCTTTACCAGTGGCTCAAAAAACAAGGTGTATATCCAGAAAAATTGCCACATCCCATCTGTCATAGTATCTTACTTTCTACAGTCACATGCAAAAAAATAAAATAAAATTGGACTCTTACACCATAAACAAAAATCCACTCAAAATGGATTAAAGACTTAAATGTAAGAACTGAAACGATAAAACTCCCAGAAGAAAACATAGGGGAACAGCCTCATAACATTGGCCTTGGCAGCGATTTCTTGAATATGTCACAAAAAGCACAGGTAACAAAAGCAAAAACAAGTGAGACTACATCAAACTAAAAAATTCCACACAGAAAAGGAAATAATATAATGAAAAGTCAACCTACAGAATAAGAGAAGGTATATGTAAACCACATATTTTACAAGGGATTATTTCCAACATATGTAAGGAATTCTGACAACTCATTAGCAAAAATGCATACATTCATACACACATACTCCAACTGAAAAATGAGCAAAGGACTTGAATAGACATTTCTCGTAAGAAGACTTAACTTGGCAAACAAGTATATGAAAAGATGATCAACATCGCTAATCAGGGAATTGCAAATCAAAACCATAATGAGATATCAGCTCACAAATGTTATAATGGCTATTGTCAAAAACAAATAAACAAGTGTTGGTAAAGATGTGGAAAAATTGGAACTCTTATGCATTGTTAGGAGGAATGAAAAAGTGATGCAGCTACTATGAAAAACAATATGGAGGTTACTGAAAAAATTAAAAATGAGACTACTGTAGGATCCAACAATTACACTTCTGGATATTTATCCAAATCATTGAAAACAGAATCTCAAAATGATACCTGCACTCCTGTGTTCATTGTAGCATTAGTCACAATAGCCAAGAGGTGGAAACACCTAGATGTCCATCATTAGATGAATAAAGAATAGGAAGGTTTTATACAGACAGTGAAATATTAGTCATAAAAAAGAAGGAATTCCTGTCATATGCTACAACATGGAGGAACTCTGAAGACATTATGCTAAGTAAAATAGGCAGTCGTAGAAGAGCAAATACTGCATAATTTCCCTCATGTAAGACAGCTAGCCAAATTCATAGAATAAGAAAGTAAAATTGTGTTTCCAAGGTCTGGAGTAGGGGAAAAGGGGAGACGCTGTTCAATAGAGAGCTTCAGACATGCTCTGTGAAAAAGTTCTAGAGATCTACTATACAATAATTTGCATACCGTTAACAATACAGTACTGTATAAAATTTAAGAGTTAAATATTTAAAACAAAAATTTAAGAGTTGATTTCATGTTATGTTTTTTACTGTAATTATATATATATATATATATACATATCACATTTTTAGAAAAATTACAAAATAAAATAGGCCTCGAATAAATTTTAATTGATCACCTAAATCAGGATTTTTACATAATAATTTATCCATGCAATTATAAAACCAGAATTTAAAAATAAAATTCTAGAAGGATTTTTTTTTTAATTTTTGTTTATTTTGAGAGAAAGAGAGCAGGGGAGGGGCAGAGAGAGGGAGGGAGAGAGAGAGAGAGGGGGAAAGAGAGAGAACATCAAGCAGGCTCCACACCATCAGAACAGAGCCTGACATGAGGCTTGAACCCACCAACCATGAGATCATGACCTGAGCCAAAACCAAGAGCCTTTACCCAACTGAGCCACCTAAGCTCCCCTAGAAAGGGAAATTTTAAAGTACACTATGATGTAAAAACACTGCCTTAAAAACAGAAAGAAAACATACCTAAAAGCTAAGGTATATTTAATAATGGAAAAGAAAATAATATTTTTTAAATCTTATATACAGAAAAAACTTCACTATAGAGCAAATTCCTATTAAACTTCTCACATTACAGCAAGTTATGAGAAGGCTATGACATTTTCTTTCTGAATACCTATTAAATTTCTTCTGGAGACAACAAGAAATTACTAAAATTTGGCGTAAGCTAGTATCATATTTAGAACTACTAGTGGATCAGGGTTTCTGATCAACAAGCCATCAGCTTTTAGATTATTAATATTTTTAAATGACTTTGTTCTTTGCTTCTTGTGTTTTCAGTTTCCTTTTATGTACATGTTAACTTTATAAAATATTTTTTAAAACCTAAAAATATATTATTAATATATCTTAAACCATACCCACAAGCTGGTGGGAATTATGAACATTCATTTTACATTAGGAAATTTATTAAAGACTACATTTCAAAAGTAATTAAAAGTAAAAAATATTGTTTCTCTCTTTCAGGTGATATCAAAAAGGTATTTGATAAAAATAAAACCCTTGCTCCTTGTTAAAACTCTTAGGAAGTAAAGGACACTTACTTGTGAACATGATATCGTAAAACTATACCTAAAATGATACTTAGTGAAACATCAGAAACATTCCCATTGACATCAAAAACAAGACAATGATGCAGACTATTTCCACTAGTATTTAGCATTTTCCTGGAAGTTCTATACAAATCTAGATGATGTTCAAAACAAAGATGTAAAAAAAATTACCTTTTTATGAAGATTGTAAGATTATGTGCTCATAAATTCCAACAAAATAAACTGAAAATTCCTAGAATCAGAGAGAGTTGAATATTTTTAATTAACAAATATTTATTTTATATAAAATAATGACAACCAGTTAAGAAATACAAAGGAAAAAGATAGCTATAAAATACAATCTAGAAACACCACACAGAAGAAGCATGTAAACTCTTCATATAGATGTCTACAAAAGTTTTCAGAGATATATAAAAGAACTTTAAATTTAAATACAGAATGTAGTTATTCCATATTTTTTGTGGAGAGACCAATATTACAAGGAGTGAAATGGCATTTTTGTCTACTTTTAGCACGTCTGTACTTTCTACTTTTTCTATGAATAGGCAAAACTCTCTTAAAAAAAGAAAGGTAGTAAGTATACTGAAGGGGAAGAAAAAGGCTGAATGAGACACAGTTATGATCCATTGTGTACTTTTACAAAATGAATGATGAACAGAAAAGAAAATGATGCAGGAAGATCATCTAAGGGCATATATTGTGGCACCTGGGTGGCTCAACTGCTTAAGCATCAGACTTTTGATTTTCAGCTCAGGTCATGATTTCACAGTCCATGAGTTCGAGCCCTGCATAAGGCTCTGCACTGATGGTGAGGAGCTTGCCTGGGATTCTCTCTCCCTGTCTCTCTGCCCCTCCCCTGCTTACGTGTGTGTGCATGGTCTCTCTCAAAATAAATAAATAAATAAACTTTAAAAATAAGGGTATATATGAAGTTGATCCAAGGGAGAAGAGCAGAGTATGAAAAACCAGAAACAATATAGCTGTGGCAGAAACTAAGGAAAGAAAGAAGGGAAATAATGAAAAGGAGAAACATCTTTGAGAAAGAATTGACAGGAGTTTATGAGAATAAAACAGAGACTCAGAGAAGAATCTAAGACAACCACAGTATTTCATTGTGAGAGACTAGACTATGGAGTGGGTGAAAACCAACTTGGGGAATAGAGATGACAAAAAGACCATGAATTCCAGTTTGGACATGGTGTGTTTCAGAAGAAGGAAAATGTTCTCAACAAGTTCATGGTATAAGCTATGCTATTCATGTAAGTTAACTACAGTGATAGCAGTTCTTGCTACACAAATACAATATGGCAAGTTGAAAAGCCTGCCAAGATAGAGGGCACCAGACAAGGCAGGGGCTAGATGTTTGTGAGAAATCGAGGGTTAAATACTCAAATATCATAAGTTCCAAAAGAGAAAGGAAGAAAGAATTATGATCTCTAAGATAAATATGGAGGTTATTGCCTAATTTAACAAAACTGTTCTGTTATTTCAAAGAATATCACAGCATTTTCTATAAAATGAACTTAACAAAAAATACATTATGATTCTAGCTTAAAAATGTAATGTCTGTGTGACTCTGAACAATTTTAAGTCTAAAAGTCAGTCTGTTTTATAACTCTATTAGATTGGAAGCTCCTTGAGGGATAGGGTAATTCTATCTGGACTTCATAAAGTCTGTATTCTATAGCACAGTGCTAGGTTGCCTTTGAATCACAATGAAGAAAATCTGGCAATGCAAAGTCCCACATAGTTATAAAATCTTTGAGTCATCACAGCTGATACGCACAAAGTTCCTTAGCACAGGTGTTTCTGAAGTTGAGACACATTTGGGGAGTTCAAAATACCTATGGTTCTCACACTCTTATTTCTCCTGGTGTGATTCTGTGCTAATGTTAGTACACAGAGATGTAACATTAAATGTGCCATTTTTCTGGGTGACTCATTAGCTGCTAGGAATTTATTATAGGAGAGCCAAAGCTTTCCAACATGTCTATATTTATTTGGTAGTTTCTATAATTACATTTCTTCATTTAAAGAAAATTCCAGAGAATATGGAATCACATGGAAGTCATATGAATTGATTAAAGTTTTATATACCACATATCATTTTGATACAGCCCTATTATTAAGACTAGAAACTTCCTTGTCTGTGTTCCCAAAATATATACCTATCTCCGCACTTAGACATACTGTAGCGACTTATATCCACAACTAACTTCTTCATTATCCTGAAAGACCCTTGGTAACAGAGATTATGTTTCATTCATTTCTATATTATTGTTTACAAATATAGAATACCAGTGTATTGCTATAGTAAGCATTCATTAAATGATTCCTAAGTAGATGAATTAATCAAGTTGATAATTTAAAAATCGCTTTCTTATGAAGCAATTACAAACAATTCAGTAAGAACCTCCAAGATAAACTATATCAATTATTCAATTTACTGAAATGTGGGAGTTCGATTAAAGAGTTTTCTGGTTACCTCATTATTTTAGTTTCCAAATGTCATTTGGTTTGAATCCTGGTTTAGAAATTCTTTCTGTATATTTTCTCTTGCCTTCAATTATTTGAGGAAGACAATATGTTGAAGGTATTTACTTGTTTTATAACCACGAATTTTATAAACTCTCAGAATTCACTACTCTGTACATCACTTTCAGTTGTAAAGCATGTGAAATAATGATACAAATTGTGAAGGAAAAGGACATTTTAGTGATTCTATGCTATGCAAATCAAGGATGTTAGAAGAGTCAATGATACCAGTTAATGCAACAACTCTCTCCTCCGAAATGTTGCCAAAACAACAACAACAAAATATATGCTCTCTATATATTATGTAGATAATAATATATATATTATGGTCTTATAAAGCACAGAATAGTTTTCTTGGTATTGATATTGCTCTGAATAAACATGACTGTCCATATGCACAGAATGGAGGGTTTGAGGTTAAAATTAAATTCAACTCAATGACAATTTATTCAGCATCCATATGGGAAGGTTCTGTGCTGGGTGCCATAGTCTGCACAGATGCAAGTCCTTTTAGAGCTCGAAGTCCATTGGGGAAATCAGGCACATGAATTACAATCAAAGGTAATAAATGTAACACAAAGTGCTATATTTCTGTGAATATAAATGAGTTGTTTAACATTATAAGCCTCAGTTTCCTCATTTTCAAAATAATGAAGTAATAGAATCTATTTCACATTATTATTAGGAGACTTAGGTAAAACAATGTATATATAGTTCTTAGCATAGCGCCTGGCATATTAAAGTCACTTAACAATGCTATTACTAATAATTTTTTTTACATGATGCAGAGAGAGGTGTCAGACAAGACGACCAGTAGCTTTACTTGTAGAATTAGGGGGTTTGGGGATTGAATTACTTTGGAATAGTTTATGGAAGAAGTGATATACATTTATAAAAGAAGAAAAGATAACAGAGCCCTAGGACAAACATTGGTTTACAGCATATGTGCCATGAGATTCCATAAACCCTTGGAGATGTTTTCTGACCTGTATAATGAAAGTTATAATACATATATATATATATATACATTATTACATGTACATATATATATATATACATTATTACATATGTGTGTGTGTGTATATATGTGTGTATATATATATATATATATATATATACACATACATACAGTCCTCATAAGGCTGTAATGGGATTAAATAAAACAATGTATGTAAAAATATTGCCTGACACATAGCAAGGCTTGACGGAAGGAAGGAAGGAAGGAAGGAAGGAATAATGACTGCTAAAGTCTGGTATCAACTGTGTATTACTGTGTAATATATCACTCCAAAGTGTAGTGGTTTAAAGCATCTATCACTTCACACTTTAGGTGTGTCTGGAATCCAGGCACAGAATAATTGGGTTCTCTAGCTTAGGCTCTCTCACAAGTGAGAAGAGTGAAGGTGTTGGCTGAGTCTGCAGTCCTCACTAGGCCCAACTGGGGAAGGATCCACTTCCAAGCTCATTCATATGGTTGTTGGCAAGATTTAGTTCTTTGCTAGATATTGGACTGAAAGCCTCAGTTCCTTGATGGCTGTTGGCTGTAAGCCACTTAGATTTTTGCCAAGTGGGCTTCTCCATAGGACAGCTCACAACATGACAACTTGCTTCATCAGAAGGAAGAGCCAGAGAACAAGAGCGAGAGAATATGGAAGTCGCAGACTTTTATACCGTGATCTCAGAAGTGATATCTCATCACTTTCGCTGTCTTCTATTGGAAGCAAAGTGGTGGATGCCTCCCCTCCTCCACACAAGGGGAGGAAATTACATAAGGGTGGAATACCACAAGTCAGGTATCACTGGGGGTATTTTACAAGTTTTTTATCACCAGGGTTCACGCTGATAGTGGACATTTACAAACATAGTGGTTAGAAGCATGGACGCTGAAACCATACTGCCTGCATTCAAATCCTGGCTCTGTTACTTAATAACTTGTCTGTCATAACAAGTTATTTAACCTCTTTATTTCTCTGCAAAGCGTAGAAGAAAATAATTCCTGCAACATTAGGAGTAATAAGTTAATACACGTTAAGTATTTAAACAGTGCCCCAAACAAAGTAAACCCTCAGTAAATGTTAGCTTTTGTTCTTGTCATCATCATTGTTGTTATAACTGCAGAAAATAGAGGCAAAATGCACCAAGTCACAGAATGACAGAAAATAAAGGAGAAAAACGACCCAAGCGAGTCTACTTATTCTTGCAACACATCTCCCCAAGGCATCTTGAGAAGGCATGTTGTCTGGATCAGGTTGGCAGTTTGACACAAGCCCTGTAAATTGGGAAGTGCATTATGTTCTGTGGTGAGAGGAAGTCACACGGGGGCAAGGAGACACAACTTCCCCATTGCCCAGGAACGGGATGAGCCACGTTACCATTGGAAAAGGAGAGCTTTCCCTCAGAATAGAAAATCTAGAAATATGGGAGAAGCAGTTTCAGTTTTTATACATGGGAAAAGCTGTTAATTTTGCAGTGAATTTTATACATGTTTTATCACAGCAGAGAAATCCTGTTATTTCCAGCTCCTCTTTTTATTGCTGGTAAGCCTCACAGAATTCTAACCAGTGAAATATTCCCCTTTTCTCCTGGGTGGTAATGAATTTCCCAGAGGAAAAGGAATAGTTTCATGTTCTCACTACATAATAACTCAAATATTTAGGCATGTTGTAGCATAACATTTTAAATTTTAATTGTTTAATCAAGAAGGTGTCTCATATGCTTAAAAATCAAGATATAGGTTTTTTTTTTTCTTAACAGGGAATTATATAGGTAAAGGCGACTCTTCAAATGAAATAGCCTAATGCTCTCATTTAAAAAATGACATAAATGACACCAAAGGGCTAAGAAATTTGCCCAATTTACACAATCACTGGACCATAACAGGATAGTTCATTTCATGTACTTATAACAACAATGTCAATGCTAGGTCATGAGCTAACTCTGACAGATTCTTCCTATTTTTATCTCACTTACACCAAGTGTTATTATTCCCTTCATAGATGAAGAAAGTAAGGCTGGGAAATACATTTATTCATTGCTTTAATTAATGTTTTTGAGCACTTTCTGTATGTCACTCTGTGAGGCATTGGCTTTTGGGTAGTGAGACAACAGACCTAGTTTCTGCCCTCAAGGAGTTTGTCTTTGTGTATGGGCCAGGAGGGTGAATAAACATATATATTAATTCAAACTTCGATAGGTGAAGAAAGCGACTAGAGAGCTGTAATGAACACTAAAGCAGAGAGGGGTGGGGATCAGCCTGAAACAGGTGTTTGCAATGCTTAAGCTGAGCTTGGAAGAATGAGAAGTAGTCAGGAGAGGAGAGGTGGTGGATGTTACCAGAAAATGAAGAGAAGCCAGAAGACCTAAGATAGGAAAGAGGCTGACCATTCAAAGAACTGGAGGAAGTTGGCTCTGGGGGTGAGTAACTTACATGAGGTCACTGAGGTAAGCATCAGAGTGGAAACCACACCCAGGACACCTGGCTCCAATCCTTGCTCTTCCCTCCACTCGGCCCCCGGGTGAACTAGGTGCTAGGACAAAGGGGTAAGGGACCAGAATCCTAAACCACTGAGCACTCATAAAAGTCTACCTTCTAAAGATCTTAAAAGTAACTGTGATCCTGACAAAAATCCACAGGCCTTTAAAATCATCCATGAGAAGATAGAGAGCTACTTGTGTTGTTTCCTCTTGAACACAAATTCCTAACATGAAAAAGAGCATAGAGGAGAAACAGACTTCCTTCCACACACTTCCAAGTAAAGACTACACAAGAGCTGAAAACAACAGTGAAGCAAACTCCTCTTCTCTCCCTGAGGTGTTGCCAGCTGAAGGTAATGTTGGCTCCCCCAAATCGAACTCTGGAACAATTGCAGTAAAAAGAACTTTTTTTTTTATGTTCCAGTGGCATAGTTCTAGCTACAAGAGTAAAAATCTTTGCATTGAACAGAGAAGAGAATTACTAGTTCTGGACCACCTATCACATGCCAAGTAACGTTATAGGCCCTATGCTTACAGTATATCATGTTTTTCCTCATAGCAAACTAAGATGCAGGTCTTAAAGAAAACATAGTTCAGAAAACTATAGGGTTTTTTTTAACTCAAACTCACACAAATTAAAATTTAAAGTCATGCCTAATTTACTCCAGATTATAGTTTTTACATTTCTCAATACAACTATATTTTCTGATGTAAAATTTGGGGTAGAGGGTGAGAGTTGGTAGCATGGATGGAGGAGGCTTTCACTGCATTTAAGATACACAAGTAGCCTCCAGTTTAGTAGTCCCATTGTCGGGTACCTTACCAAGAGCAGTTTAGCGACAGATTATATTCCACCTAACTGGCAGACAACTGGATACATTTTGATATATCATCATCATTATATATAATATATATAAAAATGATACATCATTATCATTATATATAATGACCAGGAGTCATTATACGGGCAGCCATAGATAAAATGTAAAGAAACACTGTGGCATAACTTACCATTTAAATAAAGGCCCCTAAATTCCAATCTGTAAGCAAAGGCAGATACAACAAATCTCTTAGGACAGCCTCTGGCGTAGGCAAACAATCTGGCACTGAATGCAAACACCCCCATACATCCCACATTTGCGTGCTGAGTCAAAATGCTATAGGAATATAAATTCTTACCCAGCAGACTCTGGGGCTCCGTGCTGGCTTCAAAGATCGTTTTGTGAGGTGCTGTCCCAATTCTCCTTCCCTACACTAATGGGCAGATTGCCTTACAAGTGCAAGTCATTATCAAAATAGACCAGGGATTTGACAGTACCTTTCATCAGCAATTTCAAATGTACTAGCTGGATGCTAAGGTAAAAATGAATCAACCTGTTCCTAAAAGCAGGTGAGCTGAGCTACAAGTTAGCTTCTGGAAAAGGCAAGTGTAAATGAGGCCCACAGTCCTCTGTACTGAAGAAAAAAATATTTCAATGTGGAAAGGTGTTACTTTTCTCCATTTCCCCAAGCAGTTCTTAAATTTTAGATTTACTTCTTTTTTCCTTCTTTTAGCTTTCTTGCTCATTTGAAAAATGCCAGAATATGAGCATTAGATTTCAATATCCCCCTTAAAAAGTTATATAAGTAGTTGCATTACAGGATTTCCCAATTGAGCCTTTGCAAGTAAAAATGAATGAATGAATGAATGAATGAAGATAAAAATTGTGATAATAATTACCAACTAACAGTTCTGAGACCCATAATGTGCTAGGCACCATGATATGAAATTTACATCTGAGCTTGGATGTAAAATGGAATGTTTACTGTTCTCTGAGCACTTTGACTAAAATTACAAATCTACAGACAATGTGAAGTAAGTCCCTCTCTGTTCTGAAGGCAGCAGTTAAGTAAGCATATTAGACCTCTGCCTTGGGTGCTCTAGAAGTGGCCACACCAGCCCTTCAAACTTTAGCTTACCACTCCATTACACTCATATAAGGTCAGATGGAAGAGAGTTGTCAGCCTAGTGGGGAGTGTGTCCATTTTTTTTTCCTAGTGCGAGAGAGGGGTAGGTAGTTCTATAATGCCTACCAGCCAAGAGATGCAAAATACCAAGATAAAAACTCACAAACATCTAGAAATAAGAGCTTGAAATAAGAAACAAACAGCTTGAAATAAGAAAAGATGGTCATCTCTCTCCAAGGCTGTATGCTTGATGGCCTAGAAAAATCCATATGCCCAGCTCAGTGCTGTAATGAGTACAGTGTGGAAAGAAATGTCTTAGGATCTTGACATGTATCCTCCAGAGTTTTATCCTAAATCAAGATTAATATCTACTTTCTGTTAGAAAATTCTGAGGGTGGGAAGATGATTAGAGAGGCTTTGAGTGCAAGACAAGAAGAGAGGAAGCAGCAGAATGATCATATGCATGTCCACATTTGTCAGAGAAAAGAGGAAGAAGTCTCTTAGAGCATGCTGGATCCTCCAAAAGATATTGAGCCATATTATTGAGACTACCCAAGGCAAAGGGATACTACAAATATCTTGAGGTGATCTACTGGGACAAGAGGTGAACCGATTAGTTGATTCAACAGGCTCATATCAGCAGCTACCCAGTGTGGAAGTCTGTGATGGGCATTCATGTAACCCACACATTTGTACTTTACAAAAACATGAGCATTTGAACATTTGCCAAAAACAGAGGGAATGACACATATTATATGCCAAGATAGAACTTCAATCAGGACGAGAGAAATAAAAATAACTTTAACCCTTTTCTTCCTCTTCTTAACCCCAGAGGATTTGAAGGATGGAAAAGTGGTGAGTCAGAGGAGAAAAGAAATATTGAGGAACATTGAAAGAAGCCATTCTATTTCCCTATTATAGCCATTCCTATTCCCTAATATAGATGTAGTAGAATTGAGACTGAAGTTTCCAATTTATGTTTAAGTCTAGATGAAATCTTTCAGATAACTAAAATTTATGAGAAAAATGTAATTTATTCTTATTAAAATTATCTAAAGCAGTAAAATATTTCTAAATATTGTTGGAATAAGGAAGGTTCAACAGAGCATGTTTGAAGACTGTAGAAAAATAAGATAGTTTTCTGATTGAATGACACCATGTTCAGCCTACTCAATAGATCAGTCATATGTTATATTAACTTTACCACTTCCCTGCTACATAGGGTCGAGAGCAATAAAGTAATTCACTTAAGGTCTACATGCTTTGTCAATGATTGTTCTAGGGGTCAGTCACACTAAAGTACTTCTGATTCCCCAGTCTCTTCTGTTCTAGAATTTAGGTTTATGCAGGCAAATGCTTAAGAAATTTATCTGGAGAAGTAAGCAAGAGAAATCACAAGGAGCTTATGAATCATGTATTAAGAATTTTCTATGTCTTCATCTTATTCTTTCAATAAAACAGGAAGAGATTTGATGGGTGGCCTGAGAATGGGATAGGACCAGAGAAGGATCAGATGTGGCAGAAGTGGAGAGACATTCCAGGAAAAACAGCAAGAATAAAAGACATGTGGGTCTTCGTCTCCACTTGCTCTTCCTTTCTGAGATGCCATCCCCACCCTCTGCCCTTAACCACCACATCCACAGTTCATATTTACAGTAAAGATTTTCTGACCTTACCCGCCAGAGTTAAGATTTCTATCTCTGATTTAACAGTTCATAGTACTTTGCTTTAGACCACATCCTTCCTCTTTAATTTTATGCCCCCTTCTCCTGTCTTCACTTCAGATCCTATTTAAGCAGTAGTGACTATGATTCCTATCCACCTCTGAATATCCTGTACTGAGCAGAGTATCTGAGAAATAGAGGGCCTGTTAGATATGAGAAGGGACAGGGATCGGGTGCAGGGAACAGTGAGGACATGAATTTATAATTACTGAAGAAACTAAATTCATCCGTGAGAGTCAAAATCTCCTTTAAGAAAAAATTTAAAACTCATAAATTCAAAAGGTATTCTAGGAAAAGCAGGCATATTTTTGACAAAGAGGTAGATGAGTTTTAGTTGGTTGATTGGCAGATTAAAATTTTGGAATCATAGAGTAACATCTCATCCACACACATTCTGAAGCTTAGATGGTGTGGTCTCCTTTGCTAACATAAATTTAGGTTTAAAAAATTCTGCATGTATAGGGGTGGCTGGGTGGCTCAGTCGGTTGGGGCAGCTGACTTCAGCTCAGGTCAGGTCTCAATCTCGTGGTCCGTGAGTTCGAACCCCGCATTGGGCTCTGTGCTGACAGTTCAGAGCCTGGAGCCTGCTTCGGATTCTGTGTCCACCCCCCTCTTTCTCTGCCCCTCCCCCACTCATGCTCTGTCTCACTCTGTCTCTCAAAAATAAATGTTAAACATTTTTTTAAATATATTCTGCATATATGTGTGTGTGTGTGTGTGTGTGTGTGTGTGTGTTAATTTAATACATAATTAGATGTTGTGGTAGGCAGAATAATGGCCATCCTTAAAGATGTTCCTGTCTTCATCCCTGAGACCTATGAATAGGTAATGTTACATAAAAAGGAGGGGGTGTTAAATTTGCAGATGAAATTCAGGATGTTAATCAACTGACCTTAGAATAAGTAGATTATCCTTAGTTATGCAGGTACAGTCAATAAAATCACAAGGGTCTTTTAAAGTGGAAGAGGGCAATAGAAAAGGAAGGGTCAAGGGGAGAATTGAAGATGCTAATGCTGCTGGTTTTGAAGACTGAGAAAGGGGTTATGAGTCAAGGGATGCAATCAACCTCTAGAAAGTGAAAAAGAAAAAGAAACATATCTCCCCTAAAGCCTCTAGAAGGCACACAGCCCTGTCGACACCTTAGTTTTAGCTCAGTGGGTCCCATTTAGACTTCCGACTTCAAGAACTGAAAGGTAATAAACTTATGTTGTTTTAAGCCATAAATTTGCGCTAACTTGTTACAGCAGCAATAAGAGACTCATACAGATGTTAAAATCCGCATTAATGTAATTGAATGGTAATGTTTGTAAAAACCAAAAGACAAGAAAATACTCATCTCCCATAATACTAATTGATTTACAAAGTTAATCATGTAGAAGAACCTCAAGCTTTAAAAAGTATTTGCACCTCATGTGGCTGTTGTGTGTAAGTGTGAGTGTTTTCTTCATGCATGGTTGGTCACTGCCTGTCCAGAATCCTCCTCTCTTTCTTATCTATAGCACTGAATCAAAATTGATCATTTGGCTTTACTGATTCCAGATAATAGTATCATTTTGCTTGATGTATATGCAGCCACGAACTTACTTTCTGTTTTGGAGTAATGCTTTTATTATCTCCAAATCTGAATCCATATTCTTAGCTGAACATCAAGGCCATTTTCTGGCTGGTTTGGCCTTATTCCTTATTTTTCACTAGGAAGCAATTCCTGGAATAACTGGATTCTTGTGTACATATAGGAGAATGTTAAGCGACGTCTCCAAATCAGGTCATGCTTTATTACTGTGTACATGAAGTTACATTCATAGGCCTACTCTCCTTCCACCCAAAGGATACTCATTCAAAAAACCTTGAAGAAAAGCAGCAAAATAAAGCACACCTTGGTATAGTGCGCAGCTAGGTCCAGGTTCCCTATGCCACACGAAAAGAGAACCCTAGGAGAGTCGAAGGGCTACCTTGCTTCTGAAACATCTAGGCACCTACTAAGTGTTTCTATTTGTTTTGATTACCTACATCCAAACTAGCCAGCACTAAGAGGGTATCCTGGCAAAAACATGCTGATTCCTTTCTTTTTCTTCTATTTGGTATCTCACTGATGTCGTTGCAAGCTCACTCTGCTATTTCTTGTCATTATAGCCCTCTGGGGACATTTTCTCTTTCTCTAGACAGTAACCTGTAACATTCTGTCGTGGTTCAGGTTGGTTTGTGGTCCTGTTGGGAAATCTTATTAATCATTTAGATTCCACAAAGTGCCATCGCCTGAGTTGGGATGAATAAAAAGGTTGGCAGGAAATGACCTGAGCAGAAACATTTTGCCCCATTCTTGCCTCTCACTTCCCACACATGCCTACTCTTTTTCCCCATAAATATCTAGAATGTGCAAATTACAATTCTCTCTCCATATCCTTCCACCAATGAAAAATGTATCAAATTTAAAGTGTTAGTATCATCTATAACCAAGTCCCCACATTCATTCTACATGCAACAAATGATGAACCCTCAGAGAGTCCTCGTTCTAGACGTTGTGGAAAGGGAACAATTTTGTGACAGCTAAATATATGAGCATTTTCTCCAACATGCCTCTGACCTTTACACCGAGACAGGCATTTTGGTGGTAATGAAATCCTTAGTCTCTACTGACAGGGAAAGCATCTACAAATGACAATTTTTATCACATAGTAAATTGTCCCAAACACAGCTAAGCTAGTAGTACTTTTGTCAAGTAGAAGTATCAGAACTGAGCTTAAGTTGCCAATAAAATCTTTAAAAATAAAATAAATAAAGTAAAAACCGCAAAGCCATCCTTGGCACATATTTACTTTTATACTGTCTCCCCTAAGGTTCAAGAATTGAAAGATGCTTTATGCTAAAAGAAGTTGCTCCCTTGCCATGAATGGAAGCTCAGGATAACAAGTCCCATTTCCTTCCTAAAGGCCTCTATAAGATTCCATTGAAAAGAAGTCAGTATAATATCATTCTATCTGTATCTCCCACACTGCACTTTTTATATACGTTCTGCTTATTTATATGCATGTCTTATCTCTCCAGCTAAACTTCACCTTTTTGGAATAGGGACCTAAGGAGATGGTACTTATAGAAGAGTTAAGTTTTGGTCATATGCTGGAGAGAATCATTGTACTTTCTGAGTTTTACTTTATCCTATTTCTGTTATAGGTCATTTTAGACAGAACTGGGAGACGTACTCCGGTGTTCCTTACCATTCAATGATAATTTTCATTCACTGTTCTTCAGAATATCCTGCCTTAACTTTTCTTTTCTAGTTGCTATATATAATCTAGGCACTTGCTACTAGACATGGGGCAAGACCCAGTTACACTTTTTATATGGTATAATTAAATGCCAATTAAAAGCTGGACTCCTCAGTACTTTGAGGTTTACTCTGGTGCACAAGATACTGAGTCTCCAAGTTGAGAGAGTGTCAGAGAAGATACCTGGGGACACCTATCTCTGAATTAGCAGCAGACAGCCCAGTGTTAGCCCTATCACTTTCCATTGTAATAGTGACAGGACAGAGATAAAACTTGGAAAAGACCAAGGGATATTACAATAAAAAGTGTTGTTATTGCTACTGTTCTTGAGGTTACTTTAATTACACATGCTTTGTTCAAAATTGAGCCTTTTGTTTTAAATAATTAATTAATTAATTTAGAGAGAGAGAGAAAGAGTGCATGAGCAGAGGGAGGGGGAGAGAAAATCTTGAGCAGGCTTCACACTCAGTGCGGAGCCCGACACGGGGCTCAATCCCACAACCCTGGGATCATGACCTCAGCCAAAATCAAGAGTTGGGCACTCAACTGACTGAGTCACCCAGATGCCCAAAACTGAGCCTTTGAGCTGGACAAGGGGAATCCTTAACTTAATTCCTATGATTCACTGACTGTTAAAATCATATTACCTCCATAACCAGAGAGGTCTCTGCCCTCATTACTGGCCCACCAGTTCTCCTAAAAGGCCATGGTTCTCAAAAAGACAGTCCTGGTGTTATCATCCATGTCAAAGAAGTTTAAGGATATCTATTTGCAAAGCTTGTTTTGTGGAGTAGTAGAACAGGTGTCTGATAAAAAAGAGTGGCTCATAAACTATTCAGTCCAAGGTGAATTTGTAAAAGCAATGTTACATTATTTGTTCCCATTTCATACTACCTAGTATTTCAATGTGTGTTGGATAAAATGAATACACACATGCAAATGCTGTTTACCTTTTCCCAGTAACACTGGCATTTTCATGCACCACAGAGGATTCATCATCACTTGACCTAATTACCTTAATTATCACTTCCTTGACCTCCCTGATTAGGTGAGGTTCCCCATGTTAAATGCTGTCATAGCAACCTGAATTTTTCCTTTCTAGCACTTTACACAAATCTAATTAATTACTTGTTGGATCATCAGTTTGAAAATTATCTTTTCTACTAGATTATTTGCACCTCAACTTCAATAATCATATCTATCTTGTTATGACTAATGAGGTTCCAACATACTGTTAAATATTTATTTATTGACTGAATAAATACAGGTACAATTTGGTATTCTGCCAAGTAGTGACAAAATATATGATATGTTTCTTCTATTTTTATTTTGGGATTTTAGGAGACTTTTTTCTTTTTAAGTTTTATTTTTGAGAGAGAAAGAGAGAGACAGAGCATGAGTGGGAGAAGGGCAGAGAGAGAGGGAGAAAAAGAGAGAGAGAGAGAGAGAGAGAGAGAGAGAGAGAGAGAGAGAATCCCAAGCAGGCTCCATGCTGTCAACACAGAGCCCGACTTGGGGTTCAAACTCATGAAACTTGAGATCATGACCTGAGTCAATATCAAGAGTCAGATGTTTAACCGACTGAGCCACCCAGGTACCCCAAGGGATTTTATTTTTGAATCCAATCTTTTGGACCTAATTAACACATTTGTACTTAACAAGATGTTCAACATAAATTCATAGTAACAGAAAAGTTAAAATAAGTTCCTAGCACAGCACATAAATCTTCATGAACACATCCTGAACTATTCTTTTCAAACTTTGATGTCCCATCATGCATCGAATTTTCTAGCTACACTAGACTGTTTATTATTCTCAAAACACTTCATACCTTTTTTGTACTTAGGTGAACTATTTCAAATTCTTTGTGGAATAAAAAGGAGTATAAATAAATAAATTAAGTAATTAAGATAAATCCTCTGGTGCCCTTGTTAAGCTGTTTCCTCTGCTTTCCCTTCTTCTTTCTCTTTACTAACCTCTAAGGTCTAGCTCAAATACCTTCTTCACTGTGAAGCTTTTCTTGATATTCAGCCCACACTGTCCTGGAAAACCAGGCAGAATGAATCACTCACTTGTCCATGTTTCCATGGAACTAAGATGCCTCTATGTTTTATCATATCATGTTTTAGTCTACTGTTCATCTCTCTCTCTCTCTCTCTCTCTCTCTCTCTCTCTCTCTCTCTCTGTGTGTGTGTGTGTGTGTGTGTCTCAATTTCTCTCTTTCTCTCTTATCTGAGGGAGCCTATGAAACTGGAATGTGTTGCATCGACTATCTTGGTACACACAGAACCTAGTGCAGTGCTTGCCACATAATTGATACTCAATAAATTATTAGGGTACTATCACCATCCAGGATTAAAGTCATAAACTTGTAATTCATTGTTAACTCATTTTTCCTTATCCCTAGTAAGTAAAATCATAATAAATCTAAACCAGATTTAAAAAATAGAAATATCATAATGATCCAGTAATTCTACTAATGGATATTTACCCAAAGAAAATGAGAACACTAATTTGAAAAGATATTTACACCCCTATATTTACTGCAGAATTATTTACAATAGCCAAAATATGGAAGCAACGGAAGTGTCCATCAATAGATGGATGGATAAAGAATACGTGGTATACACACATACACACATATGTACATGATAGAATATTATTCAGCCATTAAAAAAAGAATAAGATCTTGCCATTTGCGACAACATGGATGGACCTAGAGCATATTGTGCTGAGTAAAATAAGTCAGAGAAAGATAAATGCCATATGATTTCACTTATTTGTGGAGTCTAAAAACCAAAACAAACAAAAAACAGAAACAGACCTGTAATACATAGAACAAACTGATGGTTGCCAGAGAGGAGAGCAGACAAGCAAAATGGGTAAAGGGGAGTGGGAGATACAGGCTTCTACTTCTGCTTCTAACAAGTCATGGGGATGAAAGGCACAGCATAGGGGATACAGTCAATGGTATTTTAATGGCCGTGTATGGTGACTGATGGTAGCTACACTTGTGGCATATATAGCATAACCTATAGACTTGTCAGATCACTACACTGCACACCTGAAACAAATGTGACCTTGTGTGCCACTATATTTTAATAAAAACAAAACAAAACAGAAAAATACGGAGACATTCAAACCTAAACAAGAGTTTTCCAAATTCATTACACAGTTCTTATATATGTACAGATAATCATGCTTAAATTTATGGGGTGCCTGGGTGGCTCAGTCAGTTAAGCACCTGGCTCTTGATTTTTGGCTCAGGTCATGATCTCACAGTCTGTGAGATGGAACTCCATGCCAGGCTCTGAGCTAACAGCATGGTGCCTGCTTGGGATTCTTTCTCTGCCCCTCCCGTGCATTCACTCATTCTCTCTCTCTGTCTCTCTCTCTGAAAAGAAATAAACATTTAAAATATCTAAATGCAAATAGTGTGCAATTTTAATTTTTTAGTGTAATGAGAGAATCATTATTATATAATCACTTTTCCATATAAATTTTATATTAATTTATATTTTATTTTTACATTTATGTTTTATAATTAATTTATAACTCAGAATTATTTTGTTAATTTAATTAAAGAATACCTTTCTATTTCCCAAAGTGAAAATATAAGCAGGTACTTTTATCCCTTAAATAAGTGAGTTTTTATAGAGAGTGTAGACCAGGTTCATATCTGAAAAATAATTTGGCTCCTCTTTAAGGGATGTGTAGTTTAGAAGTACCCTGGAATTTTAGGACCGAATGACTCATACATTAGAAACTCACAATCCCCTGAAAATATGTAGCAACATGGTAGTCTCAATAATACCTTCAAACAAAGCTTTTGTGTCTAAATAAGCTTTTGCTGTGTTGTAATCATGTTGAAACTTCTGGTTTTTATATAAAAATCCAGAATTTTCCAATACTTCAGGAGAGACTCTAATAACCAAACAAATCAAACTCTTGTTAAGAAGAGGTATTTTCTTAGGAGAGAGGATTTTAGATTCAGACTTCTAAAAATATATTTGTCCCCTGGACCTCTTACCAAGGCAAGCACCAAGTTAAATATCCCTCCATGCTAAAAATAGAAATAAACACCAAGTAGTCCCTAAATAACTATTGCAGTCATAATATATACTGAGGGTGAACACCAGATAAAATGTGTAGGCATGTACTTATATGTGTGTGTTTTAATGGTAATTTAAATTTCCCACCTCCATCTAGATATACTATACTATAATTTACAATTAATGAACTTCTTCATGGTATGCCAAACCAATTTAAATGTCCAAAGATTTCTTCCCTTGATTCCTGGCTATTAATTGCAATGATTTCTATATTATAAAGAATGAATGTAAAAAGGTATAGTTGAAAATGCACTGGTTAAAATAAGGAACCCTGGATCTGACTTCTAACTCTTCTACAAACTAGTCTTCTGATTTTATCAAATTCCTCCTCTGAAAAGTAGAGGAAGAATTGAATCTAAAAGTCTCAAAGGCCATTTTCTGCTGTAAAAGCCATTGATACACTTGACACCAAAAGTTATCTTCAAAATACTCAAATATCATCTTTAGATCTATGTAAATATTTACGAGACTTAAAAAGGTGTCCCACACATGTACTTTAAAACCTCCTTATTTGATTAATTCCATGACTCATGTTTGCTGTAACAACATAGTCAAAAGAAATATTTATTTACTTACTTTTACATTTTCCCAAGTAAAAAAAAATTTTTTCCCTACTGCTGGCCAACTCATTCAAATTGAGCATCTTAAGTGGAGTTTTCTTTATAACCAGCTCAGAAACACTTCTGGTATCAAATTCCTTGCAGCATATCTAATATGGGATTATTATATTTTGTTTTCCTCCCCCCAAATCCATTGCAGTCTAATTCAGCAGAGAATAATCAGTGATGTCCATGTGAGTGGATGATTTCTTGCATCTTTATTGTGGGATATAAATATGTGAGCGCACATAACAGCCATCTGAGTAATTAAAGGTACACAAAAGATTTATCATTAATGTATTGAAAACAAATTATATTTCATTTGCTAAAAAAAAAGAAAGAAAAGAAAACAGTCTTTTTTTATGTACTTGTCATCTGTTTCGGAACTTAAAGCCAAATAGGAGATCTTGACATAAAGCCAAAGAAAAATTAGTCCTAGTAATTGAATGGCCTTTTGCATACCAAAAGAACAATCCTTGATGCTCAATTTTTAAATGAGAAAATTATATGTACCACCTGCAAAGAGATACAACCTAATTATTTTTCCTATTCCAAGGTTACTTAGATTGTATATTCCCAGACAAAAGAAACCACTAATTGATCCATAGTAAAATTGCTCTTGTTCCAAATAAGTGACATAAGTAACAAGTGAGACAAAAATACTGAAATGCTCACAGTCTACCTTCAAGGTAAATAATGAAGATTAAGTACTTTTAAGAAAATGAGTCCCTTTTAATATAAGAACACAGAATTCACAGGGTCCAAGTAAAATACAGATAGTTCAGCACTGACAATATGTGTTTATAATTAGGCGATTCAAACTTTCACGTTATTCCTCTTGCTGAGAGCTCCCCTTTTCACCTGAAATGTGCCCACATTTGAATGCTAAAATATATATGAGCAGCCTATTTAGAGATGTCAAGGTCTTACATAACAGTAGCTAGCAAAGGTTACAAAACAGTCCTAGACATTGATTAAGTAATCTGTTTTCATGAGCTATTTAATTTTTCCACTTGCCAACTTTTAAACAGAGTAGCACAGAACATCACAATTATTCATCAAGGTGCCTGTGTGGAGAGCTTACTCATGCTTATGAACATGGAAGGTTATAATAGTGGGTCCAACCAGTGCTCTTGCTGGCCCAGGATTGTTTCTGTCATGGATGCTGAGGCAGGTGTTGCAAACTGGCAGCCAGGGGGCTGAAAAAGTCTCATAGATACTTTCTGTGAGGCTTTGAGCATTTTAAATTTGGCAGATTTCATATAAAAATACATAGTTTCAGTTTTTCTTGAAAAATCCCAATATCTGGCAACATTGACCCAAATTCCCACAGGGCAATAATAGGCAGGACCTAGATAGCAGCTTGCGTACCAGGTGTTCTCTGGCATATGACAGTCCCTTGTCATTACTCTGCACCCAAACTTCTCATTAAATTACCTGCCTCACTCCCATAGGCAATTGAATTTGCTACTTCAGGGTTAGGAAATGAGAGTAGCAGTTGCCATAATGCCTGTTTCTTGTCCTAAAGATATTCTCCTACTTTTTTTCCTATTTTACTAGACCTTAGGCTAACCCTGTGATATTTCTTAGAACTTTCAGCAGCATCTCTTTTTTCTTTCCTTCCTTTCTTCCTTCCTTCCTTCCTTCCTTCCTTCCTTCCTTCCTTCCTTCCTTCCTTCCTTCCTTCCTTCTTTCCACTAAAGGGCAATATTCTCTAGGCCTCCATCCTAAAATATTTTACTCTTCTCACTTTTCTTGGACAAATCATATCTACTACCTCAATTATTGTGCACATCTCTTAAATGTGTGTGTGTGTGTGTGTGTGTGTCCAAGTACATAGATGATATTTCACTTGGAAGATCCTATAGGCATACCAACTAACTAAATCAGTCTAAACACTTTTTCATTATCCTTTTTACAAAATCGGCCTCTTTTCCTATATTCTCCATTTTAGTGACTACATTATCATCTACCTGCAACAAATCTCTGACTCTTTTTTTTTGTTTGTTTTAATTTTTTGAATGTTTATTTTTGAGAGAGAGAGAGAGAGAAAGAGACATAGTATGAGCGGGAAATGGGAAGACAGAGAGGGCGACACAGAATCCGAAGCAGGAACCGGGCTCTGAGCTGTCAGCACAGAGCTCAACATGGGGTTCAAACCTACAAATCATGAGATCATGACCCAAGCTGAAGTCAGACACCCAACCAACTGAGCCACCCAGGTGCCCCAGTACTCCTCTCTTTTACTTAACCTCTCATGTTTTTCTGATTCTGCATCCATATCTTTATTTTCTACCCCTATGCATGCCTATTTCTATTTTCTTACTCAATATCTTTATTACTTATTAACTGGATTACTCACATCATGTTTTAGTTAGTGGTTTTCCCTGTATGTCATCTCTCTACCTAATGCAGCCTTGACATGCCATCAGATAAATTTTTACCTCAAATCACAGATGTGATTCTTTTATTCCTCATACTTTAATTCATAGAATTAAAAATCAAAGTCAAATTCCCTAACTTAGCAAAACAATTCATTCACAACCTAGTGCCAGTCAGCTTTATAACCTATCACTCTTCTATCTTGCCACAGAAAATAGTTCCCTGAAAAAAATCATTCTATGCCTTTGACTGTGATGTGAACTCTTCCCTTTTCCATAAAGATAATTGCTTCTTTTCCTAGAAATTTCAGCTTCAAGCAGTACCTACAGGAAGCCTAACCCCAACCCATTTAAAGGTTAGGTGTTCTCAGACTACTTCTATTCCTTCACCATGTGCATACCATTGTCATTGTATACTCTGGGGTTTTGTTGTTTACTTATCTGACTTCCAAACTGGACTGTAAAAGTCTTAGAAGACAATAATGGTATCTTATTTATATTTGTATTTAAAACGTATACCCCAGTGCCTGGCACATAGTAAGAACTCAATGCTAATAAATATTTTTGTACAATTAATCAATAGGTGTTTTAAGAAATGTTGAGTTCAATGGTCTTTGAAAATGGGTGAAATTTAATGGATCATGCTATTTAATTAAGTCAAACTAGTCCATTCTCTGAAAATGCTGGTTTACTGAGACTCCCTTTAATTTTTCTTCTAAAATTATTTATTTCATTTTATTTTATTGATTAATTTTTTAATTTTTTAATGTTTATTTCTGAGAGAGAGACAGACAGAACATGAGCAAGGGAGGGGCAGAGAGAGTAAGGGAGACACAGAATTTGAAGCAGGTTCCAGGCTCTGAGCTGTCAGTGCAGAGCCCGATGCAGAGCCCTAACATGACCTGAGCTGAAGGCAGATGCTTAACTGATTGAGCCACCCAGGTGCCTCTTATTTTATTTTACTTTTAATGTTCATTTATTTAGAGAGGGAGAGAGAGTGCATGAGTGGGGAGGGGCAGAAAGAAAGGGGGAGAGACAGAGAGAATCCCAAGCAGGCTCCACACTGTCAGTGCAGAGCCTGAAGCAGGGCTTGAACCTATGAACCATGAGATCATGACCTGAGCTGAAACCAAGAATCAGGTGATTAATTAACCAACTGAGCCACCCAGGTGCCCCTAAAATTATTTATTTTAAATTTTAGGAGAGGGGATGGTAACTTTATTAATGTTATAAGATTTGGTGATGATATTTATGGGTCCTCTATACATACCAAAAGTGATTTTATAGACATAAATCTTATATACATTATCTGCTCTTATCTTTATTAACTGAATAGCCCTAACTAGTTTATGTTCACCTGTGCAAGCTGATCTCTCAATCATCAGGTTAGGTTCTCAACTCTAGCCTTAAAGTGATTATGATTCCTGCAACCTTGGATTATAAATTTAATGTGATGTACTTTTTTTCTTAATCCAAAAGATGCAATTATATAAAACTTACCTAAGCTGCAGCAAAACTTCCTTTTGTTCTCATTTTGTAAAATAAAAACCTAAAACATGAGGATCGGGAGAAGTGGTCATCTGAGTGCAGTTTTCAGAAAAACACTTTGAAAAATGTAGTTCAAATTTCAGCCAAAAACTTTAAGGAAAATTAAATTAAAGTTATTATCATGACTTGCCTTTAACCCTGTAATACTTATAGTCAAACATCTGTTGTCATGAATCCCCTGCTATATTTAGATGAGTACTCTATGCTAAGGAGGCATCTTCCTGACAAAATTGATAATTAACAAGCATCAGCCTCAGTGAGCAAGTGTGTGGGTAGAGGGAGTAAAACATAAAAGGGTATCAAGAGTTTTATCCAAGTTTTCTCTCTGTTCTTTAAATTTATCCTATTTAGGTTTTCAAAATGACATGCAATAAGTTATCTCTTAATCCAAACTTTGTCGTAGGCTCAATAATGCCCCCCAAAGATGTCCAGGTACTAATCCCCAGAAACTATGAATATGTTTCCTTACATGGCAAAAAGAAACTTGTAGATGTGCTTAAGTTAAAGACCTTGGTGGAGGAAGATGATCTTGTATCATGTAAGTAGACCTATGTAATTACAAGGACCTCTCTAAGAAGGAGGCAGATGGTCAGAAAGAGTGAAGGCACTAAGACAATGAAAACAAAGATTTGAGTGATTCACTTTGAAGATGGAGAAAGGGGCCATAAGCCCAGGAGTGCAGATGTCCTCTAGATGTTGGAAAAGTCAAGAAAACAGATTCTCCCGTAGAGCCTCCAGAAGTATCCAGCTTACAGATACCTTATCTTCAACCCCGTGAAACTTATTTCAGACTTCTGGCCTCCAGAAGTATAAGATAAATAAATTTCTATTGCATTAAACCACTAAGTTTGTGGTAATTTCTAGAGCAGCAGTAAAAAATTAATATATCTTGTTTTCTCTTAAGAAGTATATTGAAATAAAACTTGTCTAGCTTGAAACAGTATAAAAATTGTAAATAAACTACTTAGAATGATATCATGATCTAATTTTTTAATTAAAATTTGAATAGTAATTAAAGTGTCATTGAACAGATAATAACATAAGTGGCACATGATAACATAGGGAGAAAGTCAAAGCAATATCATACACAACCTATACTTTGGAGTGAAAACCATTGTGCTCTATGCCTGGCTGGACATGCTTATTAGTTGAATGACATTGTACATGTTATTTTCCTTCTGTAAGTCTCAATTTTCCCAGCTATTAAAACAGCATCTCTAGTGATGTTGCAAGGATTCAGTTATAAAAATGACAGCTTAAACATACATAGTAATTTTTACTGTGTCAAGGAGTGTTTTAAGCACTTCCTATGAACTCAATATTCACAAAACCTCTATCCAATAGGTACTATTATACCCTCATTTTACAGAAAAGGAAACTGAGGTGTTTAATAACTTATCCAAGGTCACATAATAAATAAGTGGTCACAGAGGATCCTAAACCAGCACTTTTGCCATATTCTGTGCTGTTAACCACTGCATTAAACTTAGGCCAGTGCCCACAGAAAGAGCATAAAGTTACATTATTCAAACTCCTGTGTCTGAATCTCTCTCTCTCTTTTTTGTTTCAAGTTTTTATTTAAATTCTAGTTAATTAACATCTGGTGTAATATTGGTTTCAGAAGTAGAATTTAGTGATTCACCACTTACATATACTACCTTCAGCAGGTTCCCTATAGTTGAGTCTCTTATGGATTGCCTTTTTTTTTTTTTAACGTGAATCTACTTTCAAGGAAAATATTTCCAGAATTGCAAATATATTTGTTTTTTGCCTGTTTGTTTGTTTGTTTATATCCCCTTTATCCAGAATTACAAAGTTCTTTGAATAATCAATACTGATCTCTAAGGTGCTTACCAGCTTAATGATTCTATGAAATGGTCACTGTTGCCCGCCCCAAGAAAAAAAAATTGGGTGGCCAAGGTTCTTGCTCTAAGAAAATAAAGCGAAACTCCTGTGTGTCCAGATGTTTTAACTGACCACTTCTATCCCTCCCAGAGCATTAAATCTATAATTAAACTACCAAGGAAAAACTTTTTTTTTAAAAAGAACTTCATTAAAAATATCATTGTTTCAAAGGATAACAATGATTGTCATTGAAAACTACTTGGGCATGAATTAATTCCAACCTATTCTTTCTGGAAATATGTTCATTATAACACAAAGTGAAGGTTTTACTTCACTACAAGATGTAGAAGAAAAAATACAACCACCTTTAAAAGGTCTTAAAGGGGCTTTTAGCATATTATTTTTATCTTCAAAGGAACTGAGAAGATATTTTCAAAGAAGGCCATTAAGTGTTTCCCATTCTACCCAAAGTATTTGTATTTTCAGAATGACATGTTATTTAGCCCACTTTGTTCGTATTAATTTTCAGTGCTGTGAGCAAGCATGTCAGTGTGTATTAACACCTGATCTATAAAGGGAATGCTGAGGCCTTACTCAAAGCATGAGTCACTGCACCTCGGGAATGCTGTTGTGCTTGCTGCTGTTGGCTTCAGTGCAGAATGATGCACGTGCTTTGATTCCTAATGAAACATGCATACAATCAAATTCATCACCAAGAACACTGAAACTTCAACAACTTTTTTCAAGCTCAGAATGATTCTCCAGGCATCTTCTGTTTTTTAACCACCAGTGGTTTGTGATACATAAAACACCATTTCCCCAATAGAATACTGGAAAGGAAACTGCAATGTGAAGGAGAGGTCTTTCTGAAAGGTTTTCATGTGTTTAGTACCTCTATCAAGACCATCAAACCTGATATTCCCTAAGGTGTAGATTTCCTAAATCAAAACTCAAAGGCTCAGTGCAGCTTATCTGTCTCTCTCGCTTTCTAGGTTGTAAGTTATTCAAGAGAAATACTCTACCGTAATCATCTTTGAATCCCAAGCACTAGTTTCATACACTGTAGTAGGAGAAGATACTTGGTATGATTTCAATCTTTTTAGATTTGCTAAGACTTGTTCAGAGACTTACTGTGTGATCTATCCTGGATAATGTTCTGTATGTGCTTGAGAAAAAATATACATTCTACTTCTGTTGAATGGAATGTTCTGTACATATCTGTTAGGTCCATTTGGTCTATAGTCCCAGAATTGCTTTCTATCCCAAATGCTCTCTAGTTACCAAACCACTTGGTGCTAGATTCCCTTAGGCATAATCAGCTGGGAAAGGTTTCTGCCTTTGCTCTTTCCACATGCATCATAATGGAAAATCCTCTAGCATTTTAGGTATGTTTCAGTTCCTTGAACTAAAGGAATCCAACACACACAGAAATATACAAACACACACCCACAATCACACATTTGTATATACACACCCTCTTGTACATCATATCTTATTTCCTAGTGCAAAGAAGAACAAATAGAAAACTCTCAAGCAGCACATCAAAAGACACACACACAAAAAAGACACAACCACTAAAACATTTTCATTAGAGCTACTAAATGTAAAGAGCATACCTCTCCCTGTTTTATAACAGTTGACATTTACAACCATAATTTTGGATTACTGCAGAAAATGTAATTTGATTACTCATATGGTTACAAAGTAAAGGAGAGGTATATGTATAACATTTGAGCTACAATGCCATCAGGCTATTAGAAAATTAGAATACTTCATTGTTGGGGCACCTGAGTGGCTCAGTCTCTTAAGCATCTGACTCTTGATTTCTGTCATGATCTCATGGTTTGTGGGATTGAGCCCCACTTTGGGCTCTGCATTGACAAAGCAGAGTCTGCTCAGGATTCTCTCTTTCCCTCTCTCTCTGCCCCTCCCTCGCTCATGCTCTCTCTCTCAAAATAAATAAACTTTTAAAAAAAGAATACTTCAGGACATAAAATACTAATATTGAGGAGAAAATCTCGCCCATTTTTCATAAAAGAAGCTTTAATGTAACCCTTGGAGTTTTATCTTCTAATATCATTTTGAATTTTACTAACCTCTCGTGTAATTGTCCAATGGGCCCTATTTATATCTTGGCCCTCTGAAATATATTTTGAGCTCTCTGGGCAGGAGCTAATATATATTTGCATCATTCCCCTTAAGAAGAAAGCATAGGAACACTTAGTTTTAATATTATCTTACAGAGATATAAAAACATAAAATCCTTATATTATTTTAAAGCATACAACTCTGAAATTAGTGCAAATATAACAGAGAACACTTTTTAATCATTAGATTAAGTCTGTTCATTGTCAGTGACATGAGGATGAGACTGGGAAATAGAATATCATTAAGTCAATGATTTAGATGAGGGATAATGTTGTGCATTTGTAGTGTAGAGCACATTTCATTCACGAAGAAGATGAGTAACTAGATTTGTTTTCCTACCACATAAATTACTGGAATTCAAGTGGCATAGTAATTATGAGTGGACTGATTGCTTTCCATGTTTGCAGCCTTGATTTCCAGAGCTACTTATAGCATGTAATCTAGCATTTAGGCAAGATCCCCAATTTGGGTTTCAATGAGGTTTTCTGAGCTTTAAAAATCCAACTTTAAATCAATTGTACAATAAACTATTTTGGCCCAAGTATCAACTAGGTGCTTTGTTCATGTGTAGTTTAGGGTGAGCTTTTGAGGGTCTGAGTGTTTGAAGAATCACTATTTATGAGCTAAAGTTCTCTGGTCTCTTTAGTACAGTAAGGAATGAGTGAAATTAGGATATCAAAAGAGATAAAAATCGGGTTATCTATGTATAGATAACGCTTTGATAACCCTTTTTGTAATCTAAAAACATTTTCCAAAAGCAATCAGAACCTCTGCAAATTTTTAATTGAAAGCAAATGTGTTGATTTTCCATACTGAGTTGTGTGGATACTTAAAAGATTATCTGTGAATCTGTGCCACAGTTTTTCCCTGTATCTTTTACCAAAACTTCACTTTATATGCCAAAAATTAAGAGTTTTTGGATTTGTGGTTCTCTGAAGTTAGTCAGATGGCAACATAAAACATTATTCAAAGTGGCATAAGTTGGTTTACCCACAAAAAGATGTAATTATCTCTCTTTTTTTTAAGTTTATTTATTTTGAGAAAGAGAAAGCACAAGCAGGGGAGGGGCAGAGAGAGAGAGGAGAGAGCAAGAATCCCAAGCAGGTTCCACACTGTCAGTGCAAAGCCCAATGCAGGGTTTGAACCCACAAGCCATGAGATCATGACCTGAGCTAAAGTCAGATGCTTACCAACTGATCCAGGTGCCCCAAGAGGTAATTATCTATTGATGCTCTTATTTCTCAAATTATTTCTTACCTTTGCTAAAAAATTAACAGCAGGTACAGGAAGGTTTGTTTTAATTTGCATTTTAGCTTCCACTGGATTTCCTTCATTATTATGTTGTTATGGAACCTGATCTGGATCACCTGGCAGAAGAACCAAGGGGCACTCGGACATCTTGGAAAGCAGGTTTATTTTACATCAGTGGGCTCAGAGGAAATCACTCTCCAGAGGTCTGAGCCCCTGCATAAGCAGAGGGAACAATTTATTGTCTGTTACTTCCACATTCCACATTAATAGTAATTTGGCATGGGGCAAGTGCGGATGGAAGAAGAACCTGGAAGGGGAGTTTGGGGCAGGAACTGGAATTTCCCTATCAGTCCTGTCTGCCATCTTTTAACGGATCTTTCCCTATCAATGTTATTTTCACATGGCACACCACATATTACAATAGAAGAATACACTGAAATAGAAGCTATTGCTTTACTAAAATGGGCTTCATGACATGCACATTTCTCATTATTTCCTTTCCCTCTCTCCAAATATACAAAATATTGTATATAACTGATCACTTTTTAGAAATATGATTTTCCTGTTTGAAATATGAGGCAGTAATTTTTAGATAGTTTTAAGATCTGATTCAGTTAAGTGCTGGTAGCAGTTAAAATCATGATTGAAATAAATCTAAAGATGGAAACCTAAATTTGAATAAAAGAAAAACACTATGAGAGAATCTATTCTCTTAACTTCATTGAAAAGGAAGAGAAGGTTTATAAACAAGTGAAAATGGAAACAAAACATACCCGAACTTATCCAATGTGGTAAAAGCAGTTCTAAGAGGCAATTTCATAGTGATAAATGCCTACATTAATAAAAAGAAAGGTCTCACATAAATAACTTACCTTTGCATCCCAAGAAACTAGAAAAAGAAGAATAACCTACTCCCAAAGTTAGTAGAAGGAACAAACTAGAAATATATAAAAAATAGAAAAACAATAGAAAAAAATCAACAGAACTAAAAGGTGTTTTTTTGAAAAGATAAACAAAATTAACAAACCTTTAGCCAGATCTATAAGAAAAAAAAAAGAGAATTCAAATAAATAAAATTGTAAATGAAATAGAAGTTAAAACTGATACCACACTAATAGAAAGTTCATAGGAGACTACTATGAACAATTATATGTCAACAAATTGGATAACCTAGAAGAAATGTATGAATTCCTAGAAACGTATAGCCTACCAAGATTGAATCATGAAGAGAGAAAATCTGAACAGACTAGTTATAAGTGAAGAGTGAATAAGTAATCAAAACCTCCCAACAACAGAAGTCCAGGACCAGATGGCTTCATTGGTGAATTCTACTAAACATTTAAAGAATTAATGCTAATCCTTCTCAAAGTTTTACAAAAAATTTAAGAGGAGGGAACACTCCCAAACTCATTTTACAAGACCAGAATTATCTTAATATCAAAGCCACATAAGGACACTACAAGATGAAAAAATACATAGATGAAAAAATTCTGAACAAAATAAAACTATGGTATTGTAGACTCTAAAGTTGCTGAGAAAGTAGATCAAATCACCATAGTATATACCTAAAACTCACATGATGTTATATGGCAATTATATCTCAATAAACCGGGGGGGGGGGATGGGCAATTAATACACCATGATCAACAACAACATAGGATTTATTCAGGAATGCAAAGACAGTCCAGTATTAGGAAATCTGATTATATAATTCACTGTATTGATACATTTAAAAAGAATACCAGGAAAACATTACCAGAGATGTTAAAAATACATTCGATATGATTAAAATAGATTCTTTTTTTAATGTAATACAAATAAATAGAAGAATACCTTCTTAAAATGATAAATATATGTGTCTTATTCCCAAAACAAGGATCATATTTACTGGTGAAGCTCTGGCAGTTTTCTTATTAAAATTTGGGAAGAAGAAATTTTTCCCACTGTTATTTAGTATTTTTTAGGTAAAATATGGAAGAATATACAGTGGGTTATTAACATTAGTTATATGGAGTGGAGAGATGCTGTGGAATGGGGAAACAAAAAAGAGGGTGGGGGAGCCAAACAAATAGGAAAAAAATAAGAAAATATATTCACAAGGAACATGGATATGATTATATTTATGCATTTATGTGTCAGCATATCTGTATATATGCATACAGGTAATGAAATTATACAATCGTCAAACAATAACCACAAAAATTGCTATTATATTTGCAGCAGTACTTCTCAAACTAAACAGACAAAAGGCAAGTTTTTTTGCTTTCAATTTATCATGCTTAGTTAGATTATTTATTTATTATTATTTATTATGTATTTAGAACACATGTGCAAGTGGGGAAGAGGGACAGAGGGAGAGAGAGAATCTTAAGCAAGTCCCACACTCAGTCCAGAGCCCCGACATAGGGCTTGATCACATGACCCAGGGATCATGACCTGAGCTGAAATAAAGAGTTGGTTCTTCAACCTACTGAGCCACCCAGGTGCCCCAATAATTTTTTTAATTACAGTAAAAATGAATTTCTAAAAAAATTGTCACAGCCACAGTGAATGTCACAAATATGTCAAATTGCTCTGAAAGTTTCTAAATGTTTGTTCTCAAGTTTTATTCTTATCTCACTGCAGACAGTACCACAAAATAATTCTGAAAATGAAAAGCAATGCAGAGATTAGACCTACCAGCTATGAACATATTTTGGAACTACAATAATTGAATATAATAAAGTATATCTATAAACCTTCTAGAACAAAATGTGGATTTTTAAATTACAGAACTGAATTATCCAGCATAAAAGTATTCAGAAAGTCTACTAACTTCTAAAGAAAACAGTGCATGCTATGTGTTATATCAAAGGGGTGTTGAGTTAAAAATGATGAGACATTTTTCATGTCTTATTTTTGATCTTTTAACTTTTTAATCCAAAGAGAATTTTTACCAATAATTATTCTAAACCAGTTTCCATAAGAACCACTGTGACCCTCTTCCCCTTTTCACAGAGAACACAGTCGTTCCATGTTGAATTGAGGTATTTGATTCTAAAGAATGCAACAATGATATTACTATATGCCTAAGTCATAAAACTAACACTTTTTGTCAATTTCTCCACCGTTCCTAAGATGCAGCAAATTGAAATAACTGACGTTGTAACACTAGACCAAAGAACTCCAGAACTGCATAAACAGCATATTTGTGTATCCCAAAGCACTATCACATGACTGAAATATGATAGTAACAAAATGGTAATTATATAAAATACATAAACCCAGAGGTGATCTAAAAAAAGGCAAAAAGTTTTACTATACTTTTTAAAATATAAATGGTAAAAACAAACACCTTACCACAAAAGGTAAATTTCAGGGGCACCTGGGTAGCTCAATTGGTTAAGCATCTGACTCTTGGTTTTAGCTCAGGTCATGATCTCACACATAGTGGCTTTGAGCCCCATGTCAGGCTCTGCATTGACAGTATGGAGCCTGCTTGGGATTCTCTCTCTCTCTCCTTCTGTCTCTCTCCCCCTCCCCTGATCACTCTGTCTCTCTGCCAAAATAAGTAAATAAATAAACATTAAAAAAAGGTAAACTTCAAATTGAGGGGAAAATGCAACAATTATCACAAAGGCTTCAATTATTTAATATATATATAATACCTACAAATCAATATTAAAAAGCAATAACTTATGGGAAAAAATAGTCAAATGTTATTAACAGTTTATAGAAAAGGATATACAAATATATCTTAAATATATGCAAATACATTTATCTTTACCCTTAAAAGAGAAATATAAATTAAAACAATGGCCAATTACCATTTTGGTCTTTTGCAAAGATAAAATAGTTAATAAGGCAGTGTGTTAAAGAGGGTATGAGAGGACAGGAGCAGAAGATGGTGGCACAGGAGGACACTGGGCTCACTGCGTCCTGCTGATCACTTAGATTCCACGCACACCTGCCTAAATAACCCAGAAAACCACCAGAAGACTAGCAGAATGGATTCTCTGGAGCCAAGCATAGACGAGAGGCCCACGGAAGAGGGTAGGAAGGGCGGCGAGGCATGCTGCATGGACTGGTGGGAAGGAGCCGGGGCGGAGGGGCAGCCCTCCGGCCAAGCAGAGACCCTGAGTCTGGCTTGCAAAAGCAGAGGGGCCGGACGGAGTGTGTTCGGACAGCAAGCGGGACTTAACATCTGGAGAGTTATAAGTTAACAGCTCTGTTCAGAGAGTGGGAGGACTGGAAGACAACGGGAAGGAGAGTTGTTGAGTCCCGGATGACAGAGCTCAGCTTGGCAGGGAACAAAGGCTCTCACCAGCACCATCTCCCTTGCCCATCCCCCAGCCAAAATCCCAAAGGGAACCAGTTCCTGCCAGGGAACTTGCTTGCACCACGCAAACACCCAATACTGTGCTTCTGCGGATCCATCCCTCCTGTGGGTCTGACTCCCTCCCGGTGCCCCAGGGCCCCTCCCAAAGCAATCTCCAAAGGAAAAGCAAGCTGAGCCTACCACTCCCGCCCCTGTGCACCTTGCTGATCCACCCCAGCTAATACGCCAGATCCCCAGCACCACAAGCCTGGCAATGTGCAAGTAGCCCAGATGGGCCACGCCACTCCACAGTGAATCCTGTCCCTAGGAGAGGGGAAGAGAAGGTACACACCAGTCTGACTGTGGCCCCAGTGGTGGGCTGGGGGCAGACATCAAGTCTAACTGAGGCCCGGCCACCAAAGCAAGTTATTCAAGACAGCACAGGGGAAGTGCCCCACAGTTCCTCACCACTCCAGGGACTATCCAAAATGAAGAAACAGAAGAATTCCCCTCAAAAAAACCTCCAGGAAATGACGACAGCTAACAAACTGATCAAAAACGATTTAAACAATATAACAGAAAAGTGAATTTAGAATAATAGTCATAAAATTAATTGCTGAGCTTGAAAACAGTATAGAGGACAGCAGAGAATCTATTGCTACAGATATCAAGGGACTAAGGAACAGCCAGGAGGAGCTAAAAAATGCTATTAATGAGCTGCAAAATAAAATGGAGATGACCACAGCTCGGATTGAAGAGGCAGAAGAGAGAATAGGTGAACTAGAAGATAAAATTATGGAAAAAGAAGAAGCTGAGAAAAAGATAAAAAAAAATCCAGGAGTATGAGGGGAAAATTAGAGAACTAAGTGATGCACTAAAGAGAAATAATCTATGCATAATTGGTATTCCAGAGGAGGAAGAAAGAGGGAAAGGTGCTGAAGGTGCACTTGAAGAAATCATAGCTGAGAACTTCCCTGATCTGGGGAAGGAAAAAGGCATGGAAATCCAAGAGGCACAGAGAACTCCCTTCAGACGTAACTTGAATCAATCTTGTGCATGACATATCGTAGTGAAACTCGCAAAATACAAGGATAAAGAGAAAATTCTGAAAGCAGCTAGGGAAAAACGTGCTCTAACATATAAAGGGAGACCAATAAGACTAGTGACAGATCTCTCTACTGAAACTTGGCAGGCCAGAAAGGAATGGCAGGAATCTTCAATGTGATGAACAGAAAAAATATGAAGCCGAGAATCCTCTATCCAGCAAATCTGTCATTTAGAATAGAAGGAAAGATAAAGGTCTTCCCAAACAAACAAAAACTGAAGGAATCATCACCACTAAACCAGCCCTACAAGAGATCCTAAGGGGGATCCTGTGAGACAAAGTACCAGAGACATCGCTACAAGCATGAAACCTACAGACATCAAAATGACTCTAAACCCATATCTTTCTATAATAACACTGAATGTAAATGAACTAAATATGCCAACCAAAAGACATAGGGTATCAGAATGGATAAAAAAACAAGACCCATCTATTTGCTGTCTACAAGAGACTCATTTTAGACCTGAGGACACTTTCAGATTGAAAGTGAGGGGATGGAGAACTATTTATCATGCCACTGGAAGTCAAAAGAAAGCTGGAGTAGCCCTACCTATATCAGACAAACTAGACTTTAAATTAAAGGCTGTAACAAGAGATGAAGAAGGGCATTATATAATAACTACAGGGTGTATCTATCAAGAAGAACTAACAATTATAAATGTCTATGCGCCAAATATGGGAGCCCCCAATATATATAAAACAATTACTCACAAACATAAGCAACCTTATTGACAAGAATATGGTAATTTCAGGGGACTTTAATACCACACTTACAACAATGGATAGATCATCTAGACACACGGTCAATAAAGAAACAAGGGCCCTGAATGCTACATTGGATCAGATGGACTTGACAGATATATTTAGAACTCTGCATCCCAAAGCAACAGAATATACTTTCTTCTCGAGTGCACATGGAACATTCTCCAAGATAGATCACATACTGGGTCACAAAACAGCCCTTCATAAGTTTACAAGAATTGAAATCATACCATGCATACTTTCAGACCACAATGCTATGAAGTTTGAAATCAACCATAGGAAAAAGTCTAGAAAACCTCCAAAAGCATGGAGGTTAAAGAACACCCTACTAAAGAATGAATGGGTCAACCAGGCAATTAGAGAAGAAATTAAAAAATATATGGAAACAAATGAAAATGAAAGTACAATCCAAATGCTTTGGGACGCAGTGAAGGCAGTCCTGAGAGGAAAATACATTGCAATCCAGGCCTATCTCAAGAAACAAGAAAAATCCCAAACAAAATCTAACAGCACAGCTAAAGAAAATAGAAGCAGAACGGCAGAGACACCCAAACCCAGCAGAAGAAGAAAAATAATAAATATCAGAGCAGAAATAAACAATATAGAATCTAAAAAAACTGTAGAGCAGATCAATGAAACCAAGAGTTGGTTTTTTGAAAAAATAAACAAAATTGATAAACCTCTAGCCAGGCTTCTCAAAAAGAAAAGGGAGATGACCCAAATAGATAAAATCATGAATGAAAATGGAATCATTGCAACGAATCTCTCAGAAATACAAGCAATTATCAGGGAATACTATGAAAAATTATATGCCAACAAACTGGACAACCTGGAAGAAATGGACAAATTCCTAAACACCCACACACTTCCAAAACTCAATCAGGAGGAAATAGAAAGCTTGAACAGACCCATAACCAGCGAAGAAATTGAATCAGTTATCAAAAATCTCCCAACAAATAAGAGTCCAGGACCAGATGGCTTCCCTGGGGAATTCTGCCGGACATTTAAAGCAGAGATAATACCTATCCTTCTCAAGCTATTCCAAAAAATAGAAAGGGAAGGAAAACTTTCAGACTCATTCTATGAAGCCAGTATTACTTTGATTCCTAAACCAGACAGAGACCCAGTAAAAAAAGAGAACTACAGGCCAATATCCCTGATGAATATGGATGCAAAAATTCTCAATAAGATACTAGCAAATCAAATTCAACAGCTTATAAAAAGACTTATTCACCATGATCAAGTGGGATTCATTCCTGGGATGCAGGGCTGGTTCAACATTTGCAAATCAATCAACGTGATACATCACATTAATAGAAGAAAAGATAAGAACCATATGATCCTGTCAATCGATGCAGAAAAAGCATTTGACAAAATTCAGCATCCTTTCTTAATTATAACCCTCGAGAAAGTCAGGATAGAAGGAACATACTTAAACATCATAAAAGCCATATATGAAAAGCCCGCAGCTAATATCATCCTCAATGGGGAAAAACTGAGAGCTTTCCCCCTGAGATCAGGAACACGACAGGGATGTCCATTCTCACCGCTGTTGTTTAACAGTCTTGGAAGTTCTAGCTTCCGCTGTTGTTTAACATAGTGCTGGAAGTTCTAGCATCAGCAATCAGACAACAAAAGGAAATCAAAGGCATCAAAATTGGCAAAGATGAAGTCAAGCTTTCACTTTTTGAAGATGACATGATCTTATACATGGAAAATCCGATAGACTCCACCAGAAGTCTGCTAGAACTGATACATGAATTCAGCAAAGTTGCAGGATACAAAATCAATGTACAGAAATCAGTTGCATTCTTATACACTAACAATGAAGCAACAGAAAGACAAATAAAGAAACTGATCCCATTCACAATTGCACCAAGAAGCATAAAATACCTAGGAATAAAACTAACCAAAGATGTAAAAGATCTGTATGCTGAAATCTATAGAAAGCTTATGAAGGAAATTGAAGAAGATATAAAGAAATGGAAAAACATTCTGTGCTCATGGGTTGGAAGAATAAATATTGTTAAAATGTCAATACTACCCAAAGCTATCTACCCATTCAATGCAATCCCAATCAAAATTGCACCAGCACTTTTCTTGAAGCTAGAACAAGCAATCCTAAAATTCATATGGAACCACAAAAGGCCCCGAATAGCCAAAGTAATTTTGAAGAAGAAGACCAAAGCAGGAGGCATCACAATCCCAGACATTAGCCTCTACTACAAAGCTATAATCATCAAGACAGCATGGTATTGGCACAAAAACAGACACATAGACCAATGGAATAGAATAGAAATCCCAGAACTAGACCCACAAACGTATGGCCAACTAATCTTTGAGAAAGCAGGAAAGAATATTCAATGGAAAAAAGACAGTCTCTTTAACAAATGGTGCTGGGAGAACTGGACAGCAACACGCAGAAGAATGAAACTAGACCACTTTCTCACACCATTCACAAAAATAAACTCAAAATGGATAAGGACCTGAATATAAGACAGGAAACCATCAAAACGCTAGAGGAGAAAGCAGGAAAAGACCTCTCTGACCTCAGCTGCAGCAATTTCTTATTGGCACGTCCCCATAGGCAAGGGAATTAAAAGCAAAAATGAACTATTGGGACCTCATGAAGATAAAAAGCTTCTGCACAGCAAAGGAAACAATCAACAAAACTAAAAGGCAACCAATGGAATGGGAAAAGATATTTGCAAATGACATATTGGACAATGGGCTAGTATCCATAATCTATAAAGAGCTCACCAAACTCCACACCCGAAAACCAAACAACCCAGTGAAGAAATGGCCAGAAAACATGAATAGACACTTCTCTAAAGAAGACATCCGGATGGCCAACAGGCACATGAAAAGATGCTCAATGTCGCTCCTCATCAGGGAAATACAAATCAAAACCACACTCAGATATCACCTCACGCCAGTCAGAGTGGCCAAAATGAACAAATCAGGAGACTGTAGATTCTGGGGAGGATGTGGAAAAACGGGAACCCTCTTGCACTGTTGGTGGGAATGCAAACTGGTGAAGCCACTCTGGAAAAAAGTGTGGAGGTTCCTCAAAAAATTAAAAATAGACCTACCCTATGACCCAGCAGTAGCACTGCTAGGAATTTACCCAACGGATACAAGAGTAGTGATGCATAGGGGCACTTGTACCCCAATGTTTATAGCAGCACTCTTAACAATAGCCAAATTGTGGAAAGAGCCTAAATGTCCATCAACTGATGAATGGATAAAGAAATTGTGGTTTATATATACAATGGAGTACTACGTGGCAATGAGAAAGAATGAAATATGGCCCTTTGTAGCAACGTGGATAGAACTGGAGAGTGTGATGCTAAGTGAAATAAGCCATACAGAGAAAGACAGATACCATATGTTTTCACTCTTATGTGGATCCTGAGAAACTTAACAGAAACCCATGGGGTAGGGGAATGAAAAAAAAAATGAGGTTAGAGTGGGAGAGAGCCAAAGAGTAAGAGACTCTTAAAAACTGAGAACAAACTGAGGGTTGATGGGGGGTGGGAGGGAGGGTAGGGTAGGTGATGGGTATTGAAGAGAGCATCTTTTGGGATAGCACTGGGTGTTGTATGGAAACCAATTTAACAATAAATTTCATATATTAAAAAAAAGAAAAAAAAGTTAAAAAAAATAAAGAGGGTATGAGAAAATCAGCACTCTTGTTAGTTAATGGAAATATATAGTGTTATATATGTAACTTGTCAATATTTACTAAAATTTTCTAAATTTACATACTCTTTGGACCAGCACATCTATGTTTATAAATATCTATAGATAGAACAGAACACCACATAGTAATGATTTTATGGAAATACTTATATGACAAAAATATTTGCAAGAATAAAGTCCTTTATCAGTGGATTAACTTAATGAGGGCACATCCATGTAATGGAATACTATATAATTATTAAAAAGAATGAGGCAGCTCTTTCTATATTATATATGGAATGATCACAAACATATATCATTCAGTGATAAAACAAGGTAAGGAAAATGGTGTAGAGAATGCTTAAATTTGGTTTTATAATATATACCCACATATTTAATATATGTTTACATATATATAAAACATATCTGGATAGATTACATAAAAAATAGTATCAGGGGAGGGAAATAGGGTAGCCAGGGAAAAAGGATGGAAGATATACTGAAATTTATACCCCTTTTATATCTTTTAGATTTTTATACCATATGTCTGTACAACAATTTTTAAAAGAAAAATATATTAAAATACACAAAATATAAAAATAATAATAATATGTAAACTAAAATTAATAGTATTATAGGTAGAGTTTGTAAAATAATATAAATTAAGTGATATTTTCTCTCAAGTTGATAGGTTCCTCATCCATATAATAAGTTTAATTCCTGTGATCCCTTCCAACTATAAAAGTTTATGTCTATATTATGGAATTTTCTTGAGAATGATATAGGTGTATTATATTTTTTGGAAAACAAATAATATGTAATATGGCAAAAGAGCTAATTATGAAATAAATCATTTTTTTCCTGCTGTGTTTTGTAAATGTAAAGCAAGGCATTCAAATGCAATAAAGATTCCAATGAGTTAAAGTTAAAATCAAAATTACAGTCCTGGGCATGATACTACTGGTCACCCAGAATTTTTAGCTGGCCTCTAGTTATTTAGGTTCTAAGGAAGTGTTCCTTCTCAAACATTTAATTAAAAGGGTTTATTTTGGAAATACCAGAATGCATGTCACCAAGATTATATACCTGTTGAAGAATAAATGAATGAATGAATAAATATATGGGTCACAGATAAGGCATTTTACCATTAAAAGGCAAACTAATTAGCTAAATCAAAGAACAGAGAGTTAAGGGGGCATTTGGGACCAAGGTTCGGAATGAACTGAGCTCCATCTTGCCTGCCTACAGGCCTCAAGGAATAAACCTCAAGTCTTTCCCAAAACTTAAAATTATTTTAATGGTTTAATTTTGTGGTTAGGATAAAGTCCAAATTTCTTAACATGGCCTTCAATAATACCTTTGTGATCTAACTAGTTACTTACTTCTGGAAACTCATTTCATGTCCTTCTCCTTCCTCCCCGTCACACCTCGACCATTTTAAACTTGCAATCCCTTGAATGTGCCAAATTTTCATTTCCTTCCAGATCTTTGGACACATATTTTCCTGTGCTGAACCTCAACCCAATTAACTTTTCCTGTTCATGTTACATTTCGGTCTCAATTTTAATGTCAATGTACCCATAAAACCTTTCCTGACTCCTTAAACTACTCAAGGTCCCCTTGTAGTGTGTCCTCATTGATAGCATTATATATACCTCTTATCCCACTATGACAATATAATATAATCATCTGTATAATCACCTTTCCTATCCACTAGTCTATACGTTCCACGAGCATCCTGTCTCATTTTTTACTTTTTCTCCAAAATTTCAATCAGTGTCTTTCACTATCTTTTTTTTAAAATACAATTTATTGTCAACTTAGCTAACATACAGCGTATACAGTGTGCTCTTGGTTTGGGGAGTAGATTCCCATTATTCATTGCTTACATACAACAGCCAGTGCTCATCCCAAGAAGTACCCTCCTCAATGCCCATCACCCTATCTTATTTAAAATTGCTGCCCCTCTGGGGCCCCTGGGCGGCTCAGTCAGCTAAGCATCTGACTCTTGATTTCAGCTCAGGTCATGATCTCAGTTTGTGGGTTCAAGCCCTGCATCAGGCTCTGTGCTGCCAGCATGGAGCCTGCTTGGATTCTCTGTCTCCCTCTCTCTCTGCCCCTTCCCTGTGCGTGCTCTCTCTCTCTCTGAAATAAACATTAAAAATAAATAAAGAAATAAATAAAATTGCTGCCTCTAACACACACACCACACACACACACACACACACTATCCCTCTTTCTTGCCTTATTTTTCTCTGTAGCTTTTTTTTTTTCATTTAACTTACTATATTGTAACTTCATTTTATTATCTGTCCTCTTCCACTATTATGAAAACACCATAGGACAGGGATTTTCTCCATTTTGTTCATTTGGTCTAATCTGAGAGACTAGTACAGTGTCTGGCACAAAATAGACACCCAATAAAGATTTCTTAGATGAACGAATAAGTGAATGATTAACAGTAGGTAGGTCACTAAAACAATTGTGTTGTGATTGAATTCATCATGCCAACAGGCAGGATTGAGACATGGTCTATAATTTAAGATGAGTTACTTTGGATCCTTAAGGCTAACAAGTACCATCCTCTCACTTCATCAATAGCTAGACCCTCCTTGAGAGCTAAAAGGTGGCACCAGTCCATATCTTAACCCGATTCTACTTTGATCCAGTTTTTATTACATACTGAAAAGAGAGCACTCATCACTAGGGACCAGGTTTGGAGTGTCTTCTTAGCAAAAGGTAGGAAAAGATTTATTTTTCTTACACTGCCCATCAATTTATTATAGTTCCAAGGTTCCACACACATTGTTCCTTTTTGTTCATTGTCCTTCTGAGAAGCGGAAGGGATTCCAAGTTACTAATTATAGGTCACAATTTGCTTTATCCACTGTTAACACAGAATATCTTTCTATTAGTGCTTTCCCCTATTGATACAGGCAGCCCCAACCAGGGGGTAGTTAAGAAAATATATATCTGTGAGACACCTCTGCCTCTGTTTTGAAAGTCAGCGGATTTAACAAAACCTTTCCCAGGGTTAACAACCAGCAGCATTTTCAATATATGCACAGTATACTTATCTTGGAGTAAAAACCTTGGTGAAAATTTGAACTGAATTATCCAGCATAAAAGTATTCAGAAAGTCTACTGACTTCTAAAGAAAACAGTGCTCGCTATGTGTTACATCCATGGGATATTGAGTTAAAAATGATGAGACATTTTGCATAAGTCTTACTTTTGATCTTTTAATTTTTTAATCCAAAGAGAATTTTTACCAGTAATTATTCTAAACCAGCTGCCATAAGAACCACTGTGACCCCCTTCCCCTTTTCACAAGGAATACTGTGGTTCTATGTTAAATTGGGATATTTGATTCTAAAGAATGCAACATGAATATTACTATACGCCTAGTCCTAAAACTAACACTTTTTGTCAATTTCTCCACCGTTCCTAAAATGCGGCACATTGAAATAACTGATGTTGTAATACTAGGCCAAAGAACTCCAGAACTGCATAAACAGCAGATTGGTGTACCCCAAAGCACTATCACATTACTGAAATATGATGATGATGATGATAACAAAAAAGCATTTTTTCTAAGTACAAATATGATATATAATTTAGGCACAATCCCTGTGACCATAGATTACCACACTTTACCATTCCTTCCAAGCATGTCTCTGGCCAATTTTCCAACAGAAACCTATTTCCAAGGCACAAAGAGAAACAACAGGGAAGTATGACATAAAAACATACATGCATACATATGTACATACACTACTAACTTTGGACAGGGACCAAGTTACACAGTCAAAACAAATGAAAATTCTGAAGAGAACTCTGTATTGTAGGACAACAATTCCCAGGGAAAACAGATGATGTGTTGTTAGAAATAGTTTGAAGATAAAGGAGAGATGTAGGTCAATTAGCCCTGGGAATGAGAATAAGATACAGCTTGGAATATTAGGATCCAGAACAAATGTCTCAAAGAACTTTATAAATTCTAAAAGTAAATTGACCTCTAGATTCTCATCAGGAAGATGTTGTATTAGCTTAAATGTTACAAGGTTCCCATCCTTTCTCTGAGGTGATCTTGGTCTCTTTTGCCTTTTTCATTCTTCAGTGTCACACCAAATCCATGTGGCAGATTAACCCTGAACAAGTTGAAAAATCATTTTTTTGCAATAGTTTGAAATTTGCTGACATTATGAAGCTTTCACTATGTGTGCTGAGGTGTTTGACACTGGCATCATTGCTAGACCTAAAACAATAATTTCACCATATAACATTTTTCTTTAAAAAGATAATCCCTGAAGCTAAAATAATGAAAACCAGGGGCACCTAGGTGGCTCAGCTGGTTAAATGTCTGACTTCAGCTCAGCTCATGATCTATGATTCATGAGTTCAGGCCCCATATCAGAGTCTCTGCTGACAGCTTAGAGCTTGGACCCTGAAGCCTGCTTCAGATTCTGTATCTTCCCTCTTTCTCTACACACCCCCCTCCCTTGTGTTCTCTCTCTCTCTCTCTCTCTCAAAAATAAATAAACATTTAAAAAAAATAAATAAAATAGGGGCTGCTGGTGGCGCAGTAGGTTGAGGGTCTGACTTCGGCTCAGGTCACAATCTCACAATTCGTGGGTTTGAGCCCCCCATGGGACTCTGTGCTGACAGCTCAGAGCCTAGAGCCTGCTTCAGATTCTGCGTCTCCCTCTTCCTCTGTCCCTCCCCTGCTCATACTTTGTCTCTCTCTCAAAAATAAATAAATAAATTAATTAATTCCTTTTTTAAAATTAATTAATAAAATAAATTAATTACTTATTTAAATAAAGTAAAATGGAACCCCAAAACTCAAGGTCAGTTTTCTTTTAAAAACTATGGAAAGCATATCAGTAGTCTTTCCCAGTGCATCTAAGGATGCATTCTATTCATTGACAATTGGTGGAAAAAACTAAGAAGTTTCTAGAGATTACCCAGTGAGGGTAGGTAAACCAATACTGGATGAATCATGAGAAGACTAAAAGCATTTACTTTGCATATTTTGCTACTTAAAAATTCGCCCCAAGATTTAATGTCTTAAAACAACAAAGATTCATTATTAAAATATATAAGTAAATAAAAGTGGTATTAAACAAATGTTTATTTGGTCACAATAGCTAAACCTGCTATTTGGTTTAGTAATTCATATCCTAGTGAATTCTAGGATGGATTTTTGAGGAATTTTAGATCTTGTATTCTATAAACTCTAAAAGACTACTTAAGTAGTAGTTCCTTCACCATTAACAATATAATTCATAGTTAACGATTTGCTTTCTAATGTTATATTTGTTTACCATCAATAATATATAGTTTCAAACCCTCAAATTAATATCTAATTTTTCTATTGTTCAAAGAATAGTCTTTATGAGCTCTGGACTTTCTTGGATTAATAGCAAAGGATGGAACAGCACATTCTACAGTGGAATAAAATGTTCCCTCAACCTTTCAACATTCATAATGAAAGTCAGTCAAGTTTAATTTTTTTTTCATTTCAGTCATATATTACTGGATTAGCTACTTTATGAGTCTATTCCCACCTGGTCTAAGTTCTTTCTAATTTTCTAAAATAATTCAACCAACATACTTATTAGTCCTGGAACTTCAAAGAACATTAACACTTTAAGGAAATGTAATTAACCTCTAGTTCAGAAATTTTGCAGGGTTTTATCTTACAGGTTTACCTCAACTCTAATAATTTAGTAGTGCTTCCAGAGCACTATATTGAGTAGGATTCTGAGGTCATGGCTGGTCTCAGGAGGAAGAATATAGTAATTGATTAGTGATGTCTGCTATGGAAACCAGAGGAAAGACACCAGTGCCATCAACTTTCTATTCCACTCTAAGTCAAATTTGTCATTTTAAAGAAAAGAAAAGACAGCAGAAAGGATTCCAAAACCTCACTGTATTTAATGATAAAGTCCAGTCTTAGAAGTCCCATTATGACTTCCAAGACAATATTTATTTGGAGCATACATTTGTCACTTTTGACTGGCCATCATTCACTTTCCACTATTTTCACTGGTTCCTCACTATGTGCCAAAGACAATTTCCAGTGTTTGCCTTCTACTGTTGCTCCTATCTCAAACCACAGAAGCTGGGACCTTCCTCTACCATGAAACAGGCCAATGAGCTGGGTTTTGTTGATAAGGCATTTGCTTTGGAACGCTGAAACTTGGATGAGCAATGCAAAGAATGAGGAAATATAGAGGGAGTCAGATGACCCCAACCATAGCAAAAGCCCATGGATCAGATAGTTGCTGCAGTGTGACTTTAACAGCATTTCCACAGCCTAACCTGCAACTCTTTCATATTCTAAGCTTTAGACTCCCAGCCAATTGTCAGTTACAGGCATCCTTACTAGTTTCCCAATGCATCTCCTTTTGGTTAAAGGCCAGAAATGATTTCTGTGGCTTCAAACCAGGAACCCTGATTGATGTCTTATTCAGCTCCACCGTCATAACTATTAGTGATGTAATGCTTTCCTCAGTCAAGCCATACATTTCCATTTATAACTCCAACACTGAATAAAATGTGGCCCATCGGCAAATGTGTAAAATATGGTCATTTGAAAATTACAAACATCTATAACCATGTCATCTCTGATGGTGGAATCAGCTCAATTATTCCATGATATTGATCTTCAAATCTCATCAACAGTATCTTATTATTTCAATGACCATGTAAAAAGCAAGCAAACAAACAAAAATTGAACTGAAACAGACTTTATACATTTAATGAGAACCACCTTGGGAAAATGCCCTCACTTTTCTCTACCCTATTTATGCTCAGAATGTATCACATTTGCTAACTATAGCTTATAAAGAACATATATTTCTAAGATTAAAGGCTAGTTTGTAGACCATTGTTCATGTAAGATGTAGCCAACCCATAAATGTCTTGCTTCATAAAAAGTCTGCTCTAATGTATACTTGGCAATATTCTACTCTTAAGCCCTGGTTTACTTATCTGCTGTCAGGAAGAAAAGGTAAGAGGACATGCTGTTCTGGAAACTTATAATGTACTTCCATCATACTAGTATCACTTTGAGGCCAACTCATGGAGTATACATTACTCTTCTTGGCTATTTACATTAAGACTCCATTAAAAAATGTCCTTTAGTCTTTTTGTTTTTATTAATGAAAAAATGCTACATTAAGAAATTTCTGCTTGCTTTTCCTTCTTGTTTCATATAGAGACCCATGTGTAATCTGCAAAGCAGTCTGAAAAGAATGGCACAAGCAGTCAAAATATTTACATATTTCTCTGTAAATTATTTCATAGAAAGATTTAACAAGCATAAGTAAGCTATGACAAGCATGTTCACTTATCTGAAGAGAAATACTTGGAGCTGATTTCCTGGCACTGAGAGGAAAGCTGGTTAAGTGACATCTCCCTTTATGGAATGCAATGATGAAACCAATGAGTTGTGTGTTACCTTCCCCAGGAAGGTCAGTTTGATATGGAGCTCTTTTCAATAATGTTCAATACACTATACCCAAAATTGTAGAATCTTTCACTAATATTGGTAAGTAAAGGAGGACCTAATGCTGATGTTAAAACAAAAACAACAACAACAACAACAAAAGAAACAAAGAAACAAAAACAGAAAAACCCAAACCCACCACCACCAACAATAAAAACAAAATTGTCTGAGAATGTAGTGATATATATAAATAATTTCACACAAACCTGAGAAAACAGTAAATGCTTAAATACTAAGAAGTATCTTATATTTGAAGATAAGAAGTAGGGTATCTCAAAACAGAATTATATTAAATGATTTATCTATAGACTAAGTCTAGTTTTTATTTCCTCCTGAATCGTGAGAGGAACATAACTGGAGAACATCACCACGATCTTGTGTAGGATCTTTCTTCAAGAAAGAGAAGAATGAATGGGGGCAATGTAAATGCTCAAACTCTAACCAGAGAAGCAAGCTCTAATTTCACAAGTTACAGAGAAGCCGTGTAGATTCTCCTATGCTGAAGTCATCAGCATTTCACATCAGACACTACGCTGAAGGGTGTAAAATGATGAATATGAGGCATCCCAAAGACCACATTCCAGCCCAGATTTCTAACCTATCAAGATGACCTGAACTTAACCTCTACTTCCCACTCTTCCTTGCCTGGCAGTTGAGGAAAATTCTTTTCCTGAACATGATTTCAGAAATGAAATGAGTGCGCTACGTTGGTAGCATATGCAAAGTACCCTACTTTGGAGGGGAGCAGTAACTTGAAATAATGCTGGATTCACTTCCTATTACACTGAAAAGGTTTTGGTTACTAAAACATTTCCACCAAGCCTACCATAATATATCACTTATTGGTGTAAGGCCTCCTTGTTAGCAGCTCTGATCATGGAAGTTTCACTCTAATCTATCTTCAATTGCTCAGCTTAGAAGAGCATAGGCAGTAATTCTTATCTAACAGGATTTCCATAGCCTCATAAATTCTACCTTTGGAAAATATTCAAACCAAGACACCCATTCACATTCTTTACCCCTCCTACTCATTTGCACAGAATAAGATGTCTCTTAGGCCTCTTAGAAGGCCCAATTCTGGTTGTTCAGCATCTAGGATTGATTCCGATTCAGTTAAAAAAAAAAAAAAAAAAGTGTGGTCAAATGAGACAGGGTTTCCATCCTAACCTAACTACTCAAAATTTAAGATTGCAATCTGCCTGTTCCAAAATGACTCTCAAAGGAGTCGATGGCAGTTGTCAATATTTTAATTTAATTTGTCTTTCAATGCATTTTTTAAACCAAATGGAATCAGCACAGTTTGTTTTTTAATTTAAATGTTTTTCTCCTTGAGTTTAGAGATAGCTGGTAAAATGTTATTGTTTTTATAAAAAGCAATGTGAAAATACTGAACTATGGTCAGGAGTTTTTAAAAACTGAGGGAAAAGAGATAGTCATATTTCTCTGAATGTATCCTGCCTACACTCCTTTGTTCTGCCCCAGAAATAAAAAGATGGATGGATTGCCATAGGCTGCAAAAGAGATTTGACTGTCTGGAGACATCTCAAGTCTTCCTCTGAGCATAATAAAATATTTTTTATAAAACTGTTTTCATATCTATCAATTTGAAAGTCAGCTGGTGTGTGTAGGATCAGTGTAGAACATGGAATATGGAAATCCCACCTTTAGCTAGTCATAGCTGCTTAATTCTCTGAGCCTCTTTCTTCTTCAATAAAATGGGACTAATAATAGTATATGTTCCATGAGTTTTTTATAAATATTAAATGAGATTTTAAATATAAAGTGCCTACCAGGGTTTGTTTTCTTCTGGGGGGGGGGGAGGTGGGTTAGGTAAGGATCTTAAAATGTTAGTTTTGTTATATAGCTAGATGACAGATAACTAGATAGGTAAGTAACTCACTCATGAGCCTTTGCCATGGTTGTATCCCTACCTTCCAGTTACCTGGGTCTGTAGGCTTCATTACGTTCATCTCCCCTGGATTGCTATCCTCCCAGTGTTAAATACATTTTTTTCTTTTGGTATTTACTAACAGCTCTCTGTGTACCAGGCACTATGATATGTGCTCAGAAGACAAAAAGTCAGATGTATGATAGTCCCTGTCCTCTGGAGCTACCTTTCAGGTATGTGAGATGAGATGGAGGGGAGTGGATAGGAGGGGGCTGACAACATTTATAATGTATACAGTGATGAGTCATGATAGAGATGTATAGGTGCTGTTAACCTGCCTTCTTTGGGGTAGGGTGGAGGAGGTAGCCGACTTCATAAACAAAACTTTTGCTGAGCTCAATATGACTTCAGAATTAATTCCCAGCATAAGGAGAAGTAACATGCAAGAAAACAGTGATCTCCTGCAAGAGGAAGGGATTAGATGTGTTTGGAATTCATGGGAGGTTCAGGAAAGTGGCAGTTAAGTGTAGGAGTGGAGTATCATCTTTTAGAATTACAAAGCTAGAATGAACTTGATGGATTATAAAAAAGCAATAATAACAGCCATAATTATGTAACATTTGTTGTGTGCCAGGACACTTTTACATATTAACTGCTTAAATGCTTAGAAGTACTCTATAACATAAATATTATTATTATCCTCATTTTAGAGGAGAGAAAACCTGAAGTATAGAAATTTTAAGCAATTTGCCCAAGGATATGCCCGTCGAATATGTTAGCAGAGCTGAGATTCAAACCCAGTCAGTTTGGGTCCAAAGCCAGAGTCACACGCAATGGTATTTTGCTTCCTTGTTTTTGTGTTTTCAGGTAAGGAAATGTGTGCCCAGCAAGATAAATGATTGGAGCCCTTGGTGAGGGAGTGGCCTCCTGTCACAGTGGCTTTATCAGTACTACCCTGAGAGGCTGCCACTAGAGAAATAAAATTACCTAATTGCTTAGCCATCTGTAGTTAAAAGTGACATTAAATCCTTGTGGCTAAAATTAGCCCACAGCATGTGCTCATGATGGTTGTGGAGCAAAGATAGGAAATAAAGCCAAAAATACAAAGCAATGAAGAAACAAGGTGTGAAGGCTTTAGGGTTACTTCATGCTTACTGTGTCAACGACTTCTTGAAATCAAACATTCCTTCAGTGGGCGCCACAAAGGTATGCATCTGTAAAATGGGAGAAATTCCTACCTCATAATGCAGTGAGGATCCAGTGTCCTGTTATCCCTTAGACTGAAACACAGTACAGAATAGTTGTTTGTTTCTTTCCTTCCTTTATTCTTTTTTCACTTCTTTCCATTTTCACTTCTTCCTTCCTTCCTTCCTTCATTCCTTTGTTATTGTCTCCCTTCTTCCCTCTCTTCCTTCTTACCTTCCTTACTCTTATTTTTTCTTTCAGATTATTAGAAATAACTCTCCCACGTCCTTGAATGGTCTTTTGTCATTGCATCTACTAATAAAGCTTTCGTGACAAAAAAAAAAAAATAATGAGAAATACACTAATTCTGAGAATGGTTGGTGATTATTCACAGGACTATTAAATGACTTAGGAAAAAGTAGAATGATATGATCTCATTTTAAAGTTCAGAATCATAGTTAACATTGAGTTATGTCCATTTATGGTCCTTACTGTAAAATGTTTCAGGCTTTCAAGATATCAGTTATTTGTAATACCATACCCCCACCCTACCATTGAAGAGTAACTGTTTAGTAACTAATGTAATAAAATTATTATTTAGGAACAAATTTCAGTAGTGTTACAATAACAAATCTCAGGGTGGAAAGGCATCATGAAAGGAATGTGTTCCCAACACTTATTCCAATAAAGTAATAGGTCTGAGATAGAAAAATATATATATACATTCAGTTTGAGAGGTCCTGTCTTTACTTTAAATTTGTATATATAGGGGCGCTTGGGTGGCTCAGTCGGTTAAGCATCCGACTTAGGCTCTGGTCATGATCTTGCAGCTCGTGAGTTCAAGCCCTGCATTGGGCTCTGTGCTGACAGCTCAGAGCCTGGAACCGCTTTGGATTCTGTGTCTCCCTCTCTCTGCCCCTCCCCTAGTGCTCTCTCTCTCTCTCTCTCTCAAAAATAAATAAACATTAAAAAAAATAATAAATAAATTTATATATGTATTTTATGTAGGGGAAACTTTATGATATGCCATCCTTCTAGTTTTATATACACTTATTTAATGGACCATGAGTATACTTGAATTCATATTTTCATACACACACCCACACACAATATCATTAGTAAGAATTTTCACAAAACTAATCTTTACAAGTTTCAAACAAGTTTCAAAAAATATATATGTAACTTCTAAAATAAACTGAAGATAACAAAAGGAGATAACTGAAGATTCCAAAAGAAGGCATAATTTACCCCTATTTTAATATTCTATCCATTAGTTGTTGGCCTTATAAATGGAAGTATGAAGCAAATATATAATGAATTCATGTGCCATCTCCTTAGGTGTATAAAGGTTAAGAAACATTCAGTACAAATGAATAAGATCTATGACAAAGGCAGAGAAGTAAGGTGATCAGCCCCCCAAATTAATCAGCACATAAATTAATCTTGCTTCCAAACAAAAGTAGAACAGGAAGCATTGTCATCAATAATCTGCTATGCCAAGACACTCTCTATGATGAATACTAATGAATATAAGCAAAATGTAGCTGGATGAGTAATGTAAATTCTTAAAAAGTTAACTACTTGGATAGAACTGGAGGGTATTATGCTAAGTGAAATTAGTCAGTCAGAGAAAGACAAAAATCATATGACTTTACTCATATGAGGACTTTAAGAGAAAAAACAGATGAACATAAGGGAAGGGAAACAAAAATAATATAAAAACAGGAAAGGGAACAAAATAGAAGAGACTCATAAATATGGAGAACAAATTTAGGGTTACTGGAGGGGTTGTGGGAGAGGGGATGGGCTAAATGGGTAAGGGCCATTAAGGAATCTACTCCTGAAATCATTGCTTCACCATATGCTACTTGGATGTAAATTTTAAAAAATAAAGTTAAAAAAAAGTTAAAAGAAAAAGTTCACACATTTTCTAGTCTATGAACTATATATATTTTAAATATATTACTATTATTATTATTATTATCAAAAATAGTGCTATAGTAGTAACTGGTTATCATTTACAAGGCACCTACAGTGTCCTACCCTATGCAAAGAACTTTCCAAATGTACTCTCTAGTTTTCACTTACTTGCAAGGTAAGTATTATCACCTCCATTTTACAATCCCAACAACCAAACCCCAGAAAGTTTAAGTGTTGTATCTATAAATCTGTGAAAATGACCCTAGGTCTTCTTATTTTAAAGGCTAGACTCTTTTCACAATGCAGAGAAAGACTTAGAATACTTTTCCTAAAGCACAAAATTATAATGGCATAGTTTTTGTTTTTATAATCATGGTCCTTATTGACTAATTGTTATCTTCAGTTTATTTCAGAAGCTGCACATTTTCTCTACAAAGTTCTGTATTGTCTTTTAACGACCTAACTTTTGATGTGTTCTAGAAATGACTTTCCAGAAAGCAATCTGTACAAGTGAAATACTCATCTGAGGTAAAGATAGTTTCTAAGAGGATGAACTCCCCTAAGGAAGTATGATTCTTTGATGGTGACCTCAAATGAGATGGTGACCATCTCATTACACTTCACACAAGGGTGTTTTCCGCAGTTCCTCTGATTCTTTCTCTCGAATGGCCCCTCAATTCTCTTCTTCTGTTAAGGACAAGAATACATGGAAATTCTACCATTTCAACCTCAACCAACATGTATAATTATAAAATGTTCTGAAGAAAAATGTAGTCATGCATCAGGTCCAAATAACCCAGAATAAAACAGCAATTGAGAGGCTTAAGAATGAATATCAGCAGCCACATGGTACTGAGGAGACAGAAATTATAGTTCAGTCCTTGATGAAATAGAGAGATGTGTGTAAACGTTTTAGGATTTCTCAGCTGACACCTCAGAAGGGTGCCATCCTAGGATTAATGGGGCACTTAGTGACATAGTCCAGAAGTGAGGACTATGTCCTACATATAAGAGCAAAATGTAAATAGACTTATGATAACAAAGCCTAAAATAAAATCTTAACAGAAATACACTAATCTGCCAGTAACCTATGCACCTGAGAGAATAACTTGCTTTAGAGAACTGTCCATCATCAAGAGCCCCTACAAAGTTTAATCTGTCAAGCCAAAAATCATAAGGAACATACACACACAGGTACCCCCACCACACACACACACAATACCCACACCAACAAACAACACAGAACCAAACAACTGAAAGTCAAAAGAAAGAATAAACAATAGAAATAGACCTACAGATGATTCACATATTGGAGTTATCCAACAGGGACTTTCAAATAACTAAGATCAATATTTTTAAGAAAGTAAAAGAAGAGTTGGGTAAAATAGAGAAGAAAGAATTTTAAACAAAATTATAATTTACAAAACATAACCAAATGAACATTTTATTTTTTTTAGTGTTTATTTATTTATTTTAAGAAAGAGAGAGGAAGTGAAGGAGCAGAGACAGAGATTGGGAGAGAAAGAATCCCAAGCAGGCTCCATGCTGTCAGCACAGAGTCTGACTGGTGGCTCGATCTCATGAACCATGAGATCATGACCCAAGCCAAACTCAAGAGTCAGATGCTTAACTGATTGAGCCACTCAGACTCCCCAAATGAATGTTTTAAAAATGAAAATTAGAAAAAAGGAAATTTAAAATCATAAGTACCAAAGTTCAGAATTCACTTGTTAAATCTACAAATAATTATTGAGCAACTGCTACCAGACACTGTTCTAGGAGAAAATAGAAACAGTAAACAAAACAAAATCTTCCTTTCTAGATCTTATGATCTAATTAGGGAAACAGAAAATAAGCAATCAAGTAAATAAATCTCATAATATATTATAAGGGAAAAACTAAAGGTGATATTAGATGGGAAGGAGACACTGAAAAGACCATAATTAAATGAGGGAGGTAAAATAACAAGACAAATAAAATCTGAAGAAAGGCCTTCCTGGCAGAGGAAATAACTAACCTAAAGGGCTGAGTGGGTGGTAATTTGTCTGCTAAAGATAAATAAGGCGTTTATTGCAGTTTTAATAATAGGACATGGCTTTTCAACCACTGTAAGGGCTTTGGATTTTACTGTAAATGAGATGAGAAAGTATTAAAGAGCTTTTAGTGGAAGAGTGAGATGACCTAATGTACATTTTAACATGTTTAAATTTGAGATTAGACCGTAGGAGCTAAGAAAAAAAATTAGAGTATTTTGGAATATATTGAAATAATTCAAACAAGAGATGGTAGTGATAAAACTAAGACGGTAGCAGTGGAGAAAGTGAGAAATATTTATATTCTGGATGCACTTTAATCAAGGGTCAGCAGGGAATATAAAAGATAGAGGTGGGGGGGCATGGAGGGGGTACCTGGGTGGCTCAGTCAGTTGCATGTCTTACTCTTGGTGTTCAGCATAGGCCATGATCTCATGGTTTATGGGATTGAGCCCTGTGTCAGGCACCCGTCAGGCTCCACACTCTCCTTCTCTTTCTGCTCCTACCCCGCAAAAAATTAAATACATAAACTTTAAAAACTGATAGAGGGGACTTAATGGTGACTCCAAATTCGAACTTTTTTGCCTGATCAAGTGAAGGGATGAAGTTGCTGGTGAGTGAAATGGAGAAAACAGAGTATAGAAGATTTAGGGGTGGGGATCAGGAATTGAGTTTCAGATATGTTGAATGGGAGATAACTATTAGACATCTAAGTTGAGATGGCCAACTAAAGAGTCAAGTACATGAAACAGGAATTTTAGGTAAAAGTCCAGACAGGATCCAAATCTTAGGAATTTATATATATATATATATATATATATATATATATATATATATATATATATTATATTTAAAATTATGAGACCAGATGAAATCCCCAAAGTGTAATAAGCAGAGGCATGTGAAAAAATTTTAAATTATTCTTCTCTGAAAAAGAATAAAACACGGATAGTATACACATTTGTTTATGGAAAGTGAAATGGTTTGCTGTTTGGAGTATTGTTTTAAGAAACGTTCTCTCAGGGCCTCTGGGTAACTCAGCTGGTTAAGCTTCCAATTTTGACTCAGGTCATGATCTCACAGTTCTGCTGTCAGCCCAGACCCCGCTTCAGATCCTCTGCCCCTCTCTCTCTCTCTGCTCCTTCCCTCCTCATGCTACCTCTCTCTCTTAAAAATACATAAACTTTAAAAAAAAATTTTTTTTAAAGATACATTCTCTCATTTTATCTGAGAGTAAAGAATCACCTAGATATAATTTTAATACTAATATTAATATTTTTACTATACTTAATATTTAAATCAATCAATTAATTTTAAATTAATTAATTATTTCAATCAATTAAATTAAAATAATATCTAATGCTAATACTAATATTTTAATAAATAATATTTTTAAACTAAAGGTCATCTTCCTGAAACCATAAAAACCCTAGAAGAAAGCACAGGCAGTAATTTCTCTGACATTGACTGTAGCAACACCTTTCTAGATATGTTTCTTGAGACAGGGAAATAAAAGCAAAATTAAACTATTGGGACTACATCAAAATAAAAATTTCTTCACAGTGAAGGAAACAATCAATAAAACTAAAGACAATGTACTGATTGGAAGAAGATATTTGCAAATGACCTATTTGATAAAGGGTTAGTATCCAAATTATATAAAGAACTTATAAAGCTCAGTACCTAAAAAAGAAATAATCCAATTAAAAAATGGACAGAAGACATGAACAGATATTTCTCCAAAGAAGACATCCAGATGGCCAATGGACACATGAAAAGATGATCAACATTGCTCATCATCAGGGATATGCAAATGAAAACTATAGAGATATTTCCTCACACCTGTCAGAATGGCTAAAATCAAAACCAGAAGAAACAACAAGGGTTGGCAAGGATGTGGAGAAACAGGAACCCTCATGCACTGTTGGTCAGAATGTAAACTGATGCAGCCATTGTGGAAAAGAGTATGGAGGTTCCCCAAAAAGTTAAAAATAGAACTACCCTAGAGTCCAGTAATTGCATTACTGGATATTTACCCCCAAAATACAAAAATATTAATTCAAAGAAATACATGCACTCATATATTTATTGATCACTATTTACAATAGTCAAATTATGGAATCAGCTCAGGTGTCCATCAATAGATGAATGGATAAAAAAAGACATGAAATTATATATATATATATATATATATATATGAAGTTATATACATGTATATATATAATTATATATATAATGTATATGTATATGTATATATACATATAATATATGTATACAAATAATATACAAATATACAAATATACAAATATATACAAATAATATATATACAAATATATATATAATATATATACAAACATACAAATATATACAAATAATATACAAAATATACAAATATACAAATATACAAAATATACAAATAATATATATGCATATAATATATATAATATATATACATATATACATATACATATAAATTTATATAATGTAATGTATATATTACATATATATGTATATATACACATATATACGAAATTATATATATGTGTATATATATACATTAGTCAAATAATATTCCATTATATATATAACTTATATAATATCTATTAAAAAAGAATGAAATTTTGCCATTTGCAACAACATGGATGACGTTAGAGAGTATAATGCTAAGCAGAATACGTCAAAAAGAAAGACTAATACTGTATGATTTCACTCATATGTGGAATTTATAAAACAAAACAAACTAGCAAATTAAAAAAAAAAAAAGAGAGAGAGAGGGGAGGCTGGGTGGCTCAGTCAGTTAAGCATCCAACCTCAGCTCAGGTCATGATCTTGCAGTTTGTGGGTTTGAGCCCCGCGTTCGGCTCTGTGCTGACAGCTCAGAGCCTGGAGCCGGTTTCAGAATCTATGTCTCCTTCTCTCTCTCCCCCTCCCCCATTCACACTCTGTCTGTCTCTCTCAAAAATAAATAAACATTACCAAAAAATTAAAAAAAAAAAAAAAAGATAGGGAAATCAAGAAACGGACTGTTAACTATAGAGAACAAACTGATGGTTACCAGAGGAGAGGTGCATGGGGGAATGGGTGAAATAGGTGATAGAGACTAAGGAATACACTTGCTGTGATAAGCATTGGGTGTTATATGGAAGTGTTGAATCACTAAATTGTACACCTGAAACTAATATAATACTGTATGTTAACTATATTAGATTAAAATTTAGAAGTTAATAAAAAAATAAAGTAAGGGTTATCTTTGTAGGATACTAGTAAATCAATTCATTATTTGAGAACTTGTAAGTGAAGAGGGAAATAACTATCAAGCATCTATCTTGCCTTTCCTTACAAACTTTACCATGCAGTAACCAAATTGTAACTTAGGGGAAAATTTTCTTTAATAGAAGTATTCCAACTAATAATGTAGAGGGGAAATAGAATTAGAATATCATTATTTGTCATCCCCTAGACATTAAGAATCAGTGGCTGCTAAATTCATTTTAAAGAAGAAAAAAAAAAGACAGTATGCTTCCTGAATGAAGTAGCCTAGTTGATAACAAACAAAAACTAACCTGAATCTTATCATGAATTCCAACCACCAACTTACAGGAAATTCAAAAGTTAGAGGGATGAATTCAATGGACTGTTTAAAGGGGAAGAAGAAAGGATTAGGCTCATCTGAAATGACATTAGCAATGGAGATAAAGAAGGTAGCAATCGAGTAGTACTCTGAATAGTAATTATGATTTCAAAAAGAGAAGGAATCTAAAAGTGTTTCTCAAATTGAGGGAACAGTCTGAGTAAAGACAAGGAAAGTGTGATATATTAATAGATCGACAATATTCTGTGTAGCTGAGGAAGAAGCTTAGCAGAATATTTTCACTAGAAAGTAAACTTGGGAGTATGTATATTTGTTTCTTACCTGTACTTTCTAAATTTTTTCTGAAACTGACAAGGAAATGCATGTAATAAATATATTTCTATAATCACATAAATTCAAGTTTTTTAATGGAATTAAATAAAGGGAGTTTTGAGCCAACTAATGGAAGCCTTCACATACCATGACCAAGATGTTTTACTTTCTTCCCCTCACCATGAAGATATACTTGGCTGCAACTCTGTTGCATTAAATGTTGATGCTAAGGGAGGCACCTGCCATAAATGTTAGAAAAACTTAGGTAGCTTTTTCAGAAATTTAAAATCATTACCATTAGTGAAATGTTCAATTTCAAGCCCAGTTGAAGAACACACATCTCCTAATCTATTTTTGGGGAAGTCATCCAAGCAGATTTAATGTTCATGCCAATAAATTTTAAAATTCACTATGAATGTAAACAGAGTCAATACAGTTTGATATTGGCTCAAATTAGACAGATATTCAAGCTATAACTTGATTTCATAACTGCTCTTCATCCTACCGACTAGTGACAATGTAACAGCTGATGATAAATGATGGCCAAATGGGAGGAGCAGAGACAAAATTGTGAGAGAAGATAAAAATGGAAAGAGTGATCAGTTAAGAAGAGAGGAATACCTTTAAAGACTTGAAAACTGCAAGGACTTAAACAAAACACAAGGCTCTTAATCTCTGATTCCTGGCAAAGGAAGAGTAAGATAGGGCTTAGGGAACCAAAACAGGTCTGCTCAGACTGTTACCCAAACGTGAAGAGCAGACACAGTTCAAGAAGGGTGATCAATTTTTGGCTGGGAAAAGAAAAAGGGGGGGGAACTAAGATCTATTCAGAAAACTGGTATCAGGCCCAAGAGAAGTGTTTAAAAAATCAAGATATCTGGGTCTGAGGAGACCTAGACTAGATAGAGAAATACAGCAGAGATGTCAGGAGACATAAGACATCGTCACAACCTTTGAGACTGTCAAGGATGCGGAGAACAAAACAGTCTTGCTCAATTAAAGAGGCAATGTCAGACTAGACCCTTATATTTTGCCTTACTATGTCTTATTTTAGGAAAATTCACCCCAATTTTGTCCTTTCTCACCTGTATTAATCAACCTACATCTGATCGCAAATATTAATATTTGCCTATATTTCTCCATGCATATGTTATTTGGATAATGTAAAATTATTCATGGACATTTGCAGTGTATTTCCTGTTGAGGGCACCAGACATTCATTCATATTAACAAATATTAATTGAGTACATACTATTTGTAATCTTTGTTGAAACTGCTGGGTGGGTAGAAGTGAATAAAGCAGACTTGACCTCCGTTCTCATGGGACACATTCCAGTTGAGAGATGTGCACATTAAATAAATAACCAATATTATATGGTAACAAATTCTAGGTAGGTCAAGGCTTGTAAGAATGAGATGTGACAGGGGCTACTTTAGACTGGGGTGGTCAGGTCAGGAAAGATCCTTGAAGAGGGGGCATTTAAGCTGCATCCTGAATTATATGAAAGAGTCAGCTGGAATGAGCAGGATTCCGTGCCTAGGTGAAGGATATGGGATAGAGACAAAACAGGAGTCGTGTGATCTATCTGATTGATACCTTGGAAGATGTTTGGAAAAACCACAGGTGTTTGAGTCTAATCTCATGTGTACTTTGAGCCTCTCTTTTCAGAGGCATCTCTAAGAGAAAAATGCCCAGAGGGAATTTTTTTTAAAGTTTGGAATCTTCTCTAAGGGAGAAGCATGAACAACTACCACTAACTTGAAAGGAAAATGTAGATTTCTGCAGAGGAACAGAGATAAAACCATCAGGTTTTTCTTGTACAAGCTGAGCTTCAAAGGTGAATTTGATACTTGCTCCATCCCCCGCATGCCTGAATGAAATAAATGAGAAATGCAGGAGATGAAGGTACAAATCCAATTTCCCTTTTGCAACAAGACAGAGTCAGTAAGTCTTTGCTGCTTTCTTCATTTGAAAACTCATCCATATTTTATCTTCCTTCATAAACAATGTTTAGATAAAGCCAGTGAATAATGGGTTTGAAAGCAAATTTTAAAGGTCATTTCGTCTATACCCCTTGCTTCAGGCAAGATTGCATTCATGCCCACCCAAGAAGCAGCCTTCTCTTATGTCAGGTTTTGTTTTAGACACTGTTTATTTTTTCCGGGGGGGGGGGGGGGGTTGGTGGTGGAGCTGGGGTAGGGAGGAGAGTAATGAAGACCATGTTTGCCTTAAAAGCCAAAGCAGAGTTATTTTTAATGTAGGTGCCCTCCCCTCCCTATAATGTCAGGGGCAGAGTATTCTCCAAATGCCTTATACACTTACTTCCAGTTCTAAATGTATTTGTGCAAATCTCATGAATCATCAAGGCTTTTGAAAATATTTATAGGGAGAGAAACTCTACCCTTTTCATTAGAGTGAGTAAAACTCACATTTGTATCTCGCTATTGTTTAAGGAGAACAATGGATGGGTGGATGAAAGAGAATGTCAGCTGGATCAACAAACAGCTGTTCCAACAGAAGTCCTGCTATCCTATACAGTACAACAGTATTAATTGCTGCCTTCCCTGGAGTCTGTAAAGATGCTCGATCAGTACACAGTACCCTGTTTAACTGAAATCAGAAGTTAGGACTAAAATGCACTTCATCACAGTGGCCACCTCACTTCTAGACAGAAAGCTGTAGGCCTTTAAAGCTTTCTTTACTGGATCTCTCAAGAAGACTCCACCACTTTTCAAGGCAACATGTTCTAGTGTTTTCTTCAAATGATCTAACTGAAACTTCTGCCATTACAACATAATCCAATGTCTTCATGTCCAGGCTTTGATGGAAGCAGGAACTCTCATTTTGCATATAATATATAGCCCTCACAATACTCATAGCCTCTTACAATATTATTTTCTCTAGGCCAAAGAAATCAAATTTCTTCCAAAGGTAGCATGGTAGTCAGTAAAGGTTATAGGAATTGGACTCAGTTCTAGACGAGAATCTTGGGTCTCCCATTTACCAATTGTATGGGCAACTTACTTATTAATTGTGAGACCCATTTTACTCAACTTTCTTTAAAAAAGTTTTGGGGTTTGTTGTGAGGGTCAAATGTGATAACGTCTAAAAATCATTTATAACAACATGTTTATATATATTAGATGGCAATTTTTGTCACCATTGACCCACTTTTTCCCCTTAATTTTTGGATGTTTTCCACCTTTTTATCTGTTGTCTAAGCCATAGGGTATGGATATAGTTTCAGTTATCTAAAACCTATAATTGATCCAAGTAATACAAAGATAATTTTATACCTCATAACCAATTCACATATCCAAATACTTCATTGACAATAAATTATGAATATTGTGAATTCATGTTTTGCTTATGATCCAAAATGACCCACATATTCTTTTCTGGACTCTTCTTAAAGCTTGCCCTGTGTAACATATATTCAGATATTATTCTTCTTTTCTTTCCATAGTAATTACAAACAGTATTAAATCATATCTTTACATTTATCAAATTCCTAATGCATTTTAAATATATTTTTTTTTTCCTCCTCGTGTCAGACAACATATTTTGGCCACAACAATACTGCTGGTCGCCATCCTGCCATACAAATTGTAAATTAAAATAGTAAATAGGGCCATTGTAAGTATCAATTTGGGGGTTAGAATATGATATACCTGTATATTCAGTGTCTGAAATGTGTTTTCAAACCAAGTTTTCTTATGCTTATGTGTTATGTCACAATTTTTTTTGGATCACCTATAATGTGCCAGGCACTGTGGCAAGAAAGTTGAATGACATATTCTTGTAGATTTCAATTTAAGGGGAATAAAAAAAATGAAGGTGTGTAAGTTAAAACATAACTTGGCAAATGTTAAAGCAGATGTACAAGCAAAGTGGCAAGAAACAGTTGAGATAGGATGCTTGAGGTACTTTAGATACAGCATGGTATCTATAGTACATTATCTATAGTAATGGATTTTTACTAGCCACAAGACTTGAGGCTATCAGTTCACATTGATATGATTCTCAGTCTCATCTGTAAAGTAGAGATTTTATATCAGGAAAGTTATAGAATGAAGACTTCAGGGTCTGTTATGGAATCCTTTTTCTTTCCAGAGATCCCATATCCCTGATTATAGAAGGGAATTCCAGATAGCTTATGTTGATTTATTTTTGAGAGAGAGGACAGAGTATAAGCAGGGGAGAGGCAGAGAGAGAGAGGAAGACACAATGTGAAACAGGCTCCAGGCTCTGAGCGGTCAGTGCAAAGCCCCATGCAGGGCTCAAACCCATGAACTGTGAGATCATGACCTGAGCCAAAGTCTGATGCTTAACTGACTGAGCCACCCAGGCACCCCCTCATGCCAAGTGTTTTGATTCAACGTCATCTGAGTCCCCAGTTTCTTATGCTAAAATAAAGTGCAAATTCTCTACCATGATTTAACAGCTCCTCATATCCTCGTCCATGTATCTCTCTGGCCTCATTATTCACTACCCTCCCCAGATGAAGGAGCCAAGAAACATTCCAGTCAGGGAAAGAAAATATGCAAATAAAGCCTCAGAGACATGAAAAATCATGGTATATTAAGGAATATTTGGAAATTTAAGGTAGCTGGAAGATGATGGAAGCCATGTGAAGGACAGCAGGAGGTGGTCCAGTGAGGTAGGTTGAGATGAGATTAAATCTGAAGATAAAGAAGTAGACTTAATTCTATAAGCAACAGAAAACTAAAAGAGGGATTTGGTTCCTTCTTTTTCATTTTATTTTGTTTGGAACAGAAGTAAATTCTAATAAGATTTTTTTTTTGAATATCATTCTGATAGTGGTGAGGAGGGTGAAGCAGAAGGGTTAACAGGTGGAGGCTGAGAGATCAGTCAGCTCCGGCAAAGTTCCAGGTCGAGGATAACAGAGGGCTGATGAAAGTCTATGTTAAATAAATCTTCTTACCATGGGGTCAAATAATAAAATATTATGGCAATTATGTGCAACCACCAAATTAACTCTATAATCTGTCACAGAACATGTCTTAGAAACACAGGACTTAGAACCAGAGAATATGTTTCCTCCAACTTGCCATGTCATGTTTTAGTCCTCTCTACTTTGGGAAGTGAGGTTTCAGAACCCAATTCTTGGGTTCCATGATGACTGCCTGAATTTACCAGCCAAATTAACAAAGATGATACAAATCTGATTAAATCTTTTTTTTTTTTTCCAGAAACCCTTTAACTATTACATTAGCTTGGAGAGCCCTACTCAGTCCATCTCTCAACAATGACCCTCAGTTCAATTTTAAATGCCCAGGATTTTGCTAGCAAATTGCCTATAGGAAGACTCAGAAACCAAACCCTGTTTTAACTATTGCAGTCTACTCTGGAGGCTCTGTTATCTTCACTTGGTTTAGAGTGGATGGCTATTACACACCCCAGGATTCCAGAACCTAGTGCTCCTCTCAGATAAAGAAACATAACCTAAAGTCTGCCCTATTCAAGGCTTTGTCAGTTGCTGATAAAGCTAAGAGGATATAAAGATCATCACAGCCATTTCACTGCCCCTGAAGTAATAGTCAAACATTACCTAACAATAGACTATCAGGATTAGAATGTAGATGGCTTGCTGAGATGGTCTGTCTTAGCCCTGGTCCAGTCAATATCTCTTTTGGCAGCTTAACTCCAGTGGTGTCAGAATATTGCATGAGTCTATTAAGATTTACCAAGATATTTACACTATGCTATCTATTAAAATAAAAGGCTTCTTTTCTAACCTTTCTTTCTATTTACCTGACATTCTCTCCCAATAAAGCACCTACGCACTCCTTGGGAACAAATGCCAATTTCACATTTTCCACAACTAACCTTCATGACAGCCATAGATGTTTGACAGCATGTAACTTAAACATTTCAGCAGAGCTTAGCATATTTTCTCAAGAAGCAATTGGTGGATGTGGAAAGGAAACAATATACTTTTTCAGTAATCAATCTGTATCTAACTGTCTGCCTCTCTCTTCCTCTTTCCCCTTCCTGTTCAGGGACATGCCATGGTGCCAAATTACATGTGTCGTGAGTACTGCTGTTTACAATTTAAAATGAAGTATATACCTATTATAGAAAATATGGGGGGAATATGGAACAGTAGAAAGAGCAAGAAAAAAATCAACCTCTAATAAATCAATAATCACTGTTGTGGAACAGTTCAATACAGTACTTTTTCCCAATGAATAAAATTTTGGAATTTTGCTGAATTTTTATTTGTTTTGTTTCTAGTGTGTTTACACCAGTAGGATCCACATTAACTTGTTAGACTCAGGAACTTTTTGGTCTCAAGTGACAAAAATCCAAATCAAATTAGTTTAAGAAAAGAAAGAGATTAGTGAAAAAGAAAATGCTTATTCATGTATCTTGGAAGAGCAGGTGTGAATCATATGTTTTTCTCAATTACTACAAATAAGAAATGTTTACATACTACAGCAAGAAGAAGGAGAAGGTTTGGATGTCCTTCCAGTTTAGTACTCCAGAGAAATGAGGGACATTCTGGCTCCCAGGGAAGATCTCTGGTTGACCTAGAATCCTTCATTATCTTGGGGCAAACCCACCTCCCCTGAGAACCATAAGAAGCTGGGGAACAGCAGTTTCCCAACAAAAGGGGAGCTGCTGTTTCTAAAAGCATACGTAGGAGGAATAATGGAGAGTCAAAACCAAAAGATTAGTATTTTCTAATGTCACAAACCATCCAGAAAGTAAGAATATTTCTTATCCTAGGAAGAAGGAGAGTAGCCCAACTTCATGAAGTACATTTCAAAATACACCTTTTTCCTTTTGTAAAAGATTTTTATTTATCTCTCCTTGGTACTTCAGCTGTGAATCTATGCATAGTGAACCATTGTTACAGACAAAGATGTTGCATCCTTCAGATGTGTTGGGGTAGATTAAGGATCAATTGTTTGCCCACAAATAATGAATCAAAATAAACACATCAACTGACTTATTGCTGGAGATGTAGGTTGTCTCTATTCTTTTATTGTTTTAAATAATGCTACTTTGAAGACAGCTTTCTAGATTGAGAATTATATAAGACCAATCTCTAGAAGCAGAATTACTGGTTCAAAGAGTGTAGTTCATTTTAAGACCCTCAGTACATGCTCCCTGGTTTCACTGAAACAGTATTTCAGCAGTCTCAGTTTCCTGGTGCTGGCTGGAGCCGCTGGTTTATTTTGATATTAATTGCCCAGTGGTCTGCTTGTATCAGCTCATGTATTTACAGTTGTTAGTGCTAAGAACAGTGCCTTGCATATGAAATGCATTCAACAAATGTTTCCTAATGATGAACAAGAAGATGCTGATGCTGAGAGTCCAGGGATTTTTTCCTAATTAATCTATATTTAGGATGAAGGCATGAAGAGGAAATTCCTTTTATATATTCCTGGATACTGAAGACAAATGACTGAGAGAGGAAAGTCACCTAGTTCATTAAGTACAAGGGGTAATTTAAGTTTCACCTGCCTGTCTGCTCCTGGCAGGAGCTTAACCTACTCCATATGTCCAAAGAAGATTAAGCAAACCAGTGTTTATGGAAAGAAGCCACTTGGTACATAGTGTGGAAAGAGCTCCAGTTCTGGAGTCATGGGACGTCAACTCCAGTGGAGGCTTTTAACTTCTCCAAGTGTTGGTTTCCTTATTTGATCAATGAAGCTAAGAATGCCTGCCATAGCTGCTTCTTGGGGGTTGCTATAAAGAATGAACAGTCTAATGCATGAAGAAGTTCTTTGCAAATTGTAAAATTCTTCCTACCACTATTATTGCAAGTTCAGAAGAGTTGCTTTTAAACAGCTTGAGGTTGTAGATCTTTATGTAAATGTAATTCAGGTCATGAGTTCTCTCTCCCAAAAAAAAAAGCACACTCTTTAAACAATTATATAGACTTTCCAGGAGTTTATGAAATTTCTAAACTCAGGGGTAACTGGATCTCAAGTTGAGAATTCTGAGCTTAAAATAATATAATATTTAAAAATTATAAACCATTTCAGGTGACAGAAAAGTCCAGAAAATTATATAATTTATATAATTATAAAGTATACCTATCACTGACATTTAAAAAAATGTTAACTTTGTGACATGTTTACTACAAATATTTTTGTTAAGAAATATATTATTGCAGATATGGCCAAATCTACACATGCTACTTCATCCTAGAGAGTTTTATGCAAATAAAACCCAAAACGTCCTCCCTGATCCCACATTATTTGCATTCTAGTCACAGAGACATACATAAAAAAAATTAATAAATAAAAATGAGAAGCAAACAGGATGTGGTAATTATGGATGATTGTAAAGAAGAGAGAGAAAGCTTTTTCACCAGGAAAGCTAAAGCCATGCAGAAACATCATCATGGTTGAGGCTTCATTTGAGATGTTCCAAATCTCTTTGTTAAAAATAAAGGGCAAAATGGGGTACCTGGGGTGTTCAGTCAGTTAAGCATTGGACTTTGGCTCAGGTCATGATCTCATGGTTCATGAGTTCGAGCCCCACATGGGGCTCTGTGCTGACAGTGAGGATCCTCTTTGGGATTCTCTCATTCCCTCTCTCTCTGCCTCTCTCCCATTCTCTCTCTCTTTCTCTCTCTCTCTCTCTCTCTCTCTCTCTCTCTAAAAAAAAAAAAATTAATAAACTTAAAAAAATAAAAAAGGGGCACCTGAGTGGCTTAGTCGGTTAAGCGACTGCCTTTGGCTCAGGTCATGATCTCACAATCCATGAGTTGGAGCCCAGCATCAGGCTCTGTGCTGACAGCTCAGAGCCGGGATCCTGCTTCAGATTCTGTGTCTCCCTCTCTCTCTCTACCCCTTCCCCACTCACACTCTGTCTCTCTCTCTCAAAAATAAATAAACATTAAAAAATAAATAAAATAAAGGGCAAAACATGTGTGGGTAAGAGATACTGGCCCACAATGTAAGTCAAGAAACATATGTTCCCTATTATATCCAGGCACTATGCTGGGTCTCGGTCACATAATATAAATAAGTTAGACATGTTTGTCAATCTTAAGAAGCTCCTGCTATAGAGAAAAAAAAACATAAATGCAGAACAAATAAAGAGAATGTGATAAGGTAAAGCCTAGTACTTTTTATGGGAAGGTACACAAATGTTTTCCAGAGAAAGTGTCATTTGAGGCCGGTTTTGAAGTGTAAATAGAATTTAAGTAGAGATAATAGCATCTGGAAAGAAATAGTGATCTGAAACAGTATGCTACTATTACTGGAACATAATTGGAGCCCATGACAAGTGAAGCCAGAGCCAGAGTGGACGCAGAGTGCTTTTCTTAGGAAAAAGCACTTCATCCTGACGATAAATCCCAAATTTGCTTGAGGAGCAGAATAATCAAATGTTATACTAAAAAACAGATTCCTAGCCCCCACCTCCTAAGATTCTCATTCAGAAGATGAACAGGAACCTCTAATGCTTACTGGTGTCCTAGGAGATTGTTATTTTCAGGCAAGTTTAAAAAATAGTACTCTAAGTAATGAATATTCAGTGGGGGGTTTGCAGCTGTGAAAAGGTATAATCAGTCCTGGAATTTGGAATCATTCCATACTGGCAGTGTGGACTCTTATTAGGTGAAGTTTGAAGCAGGAAAAATCTCACGATAACCCATGGTAACTCATCACAAGATGTAATAGCATTTTTATGTCTAGGTTATCCTCGTTTCATGTATTCTTTACCTCAGCAGAGATAACCAATAGCCGGTCATGACCCTCTTTACCAAACCTCATTGTTTCATATCTCAGTTCCCTTTCTGATTTCCTTTGTGCTTCATGGGCTCAGCCTATGTTTTCTAAAACCTTGGTCTTAAGCACTATTTTCTTTAACTTAGGCTTTGGTCTCCTCGAGTCTTCTCCACATTTACCAAGTTCTGAAGCCCCAATAGGAAATGCAAGAGATTACAATGCCAGACCAATTTCTTAGTAATTTCTGCACCCTTTTTATGGCTTGACATTTCACTTACATTCACATCTTAAATAGCTAAACAAAAGTGATGACACATCATCAACCAATTCTGCTATTTATTCATGTAACAAGTATTATACGGTTGCCTATTATACTTTAGGCACTATACTAGGTACTTGGAACACAAAGACGAATGAAAATAAAAAGTTTGTGCCTTTCTGGAGTTCAGAGGGTAGGAGTAGGGTGGGGGTGGGGAAGCAAGAAATAAACAAAATCGCCAAAAATGTACTTACTTTTAGAATAGATGGAAATAAAGTATTTGGGGAGTACAGAGAATGGAATTATCTAATGTTGATTTGTGGGGTCAAGGAAAGTTTCACAGAGAAGGTGACATTTAAATTGAAGGAATAACAGAAAGTTTCAGACTATAAGGGGATGTGGTCAGGGGAGCGGAGCAGTGCCTGTACTCTCAGTGTTCTATGACATTCTTGAGTTTCCCAGCTACTGTCATTTTAGTTTATCCCTGATCTTGTTAAACTTTTCCCTAGACATTTATGATCTTTTATCCTTTTTGTTTCATAGTTTTAAGTCACAGCTAGGTGGGAGGATTACAAACATTTCCCTGGGTGTAAGCCAGGAGAATTATACAAATTTACCCAGGTTCGTCTGAACATTCTATAACTATTGTCTAAGTCTTTCTTTGGAAACCAAACCTGAAACCAGATAATTTTCATGCGGTTTCAAGTTTCACCATCAACAATTCACATGATACTAGGCCCAATTCATGTATTATATAAGCAGGTGTAAAATTTCAGCCACAAGTCACTATAGACATATGTTGAACAGGACTTGAAGTTCCCCATAATGATTTGAGCTTCCACAGATAAAATGTTTCCACTTGTCATCACTGCAAGTATTCTCCCCTCCAACACATAAACTGATAGCCACTGGCCTAATTGTGGAAATAACACTTCCTGATTTGCACAAGCTCAGGCAACAGACGCACCATCTCTAAACTGACAGCCTGGTATGTCAAGGCATAACAATGGCCAGCCACAAAGCTTAGTGAAAACTAACACAATGTTTTAGAGTAATGGGAGATGATGAAGTAGATCTGCAACAAGGACTTAATATGTGATTTTTAAAACCACTAAAATATGAGGAAACTCTCCAACTTACAACAGTGTTGAAAGTAATTCAATAATGTGTTTGATTAGAAAGTACTTCAGGGTGTATTAATGTAAGCACTTAGCAAGTCTCTCAAACATACCATTCGGCAGCAAGCATATAGATTTTTTCAAACGTATCCATTTCCACTTAGGTTGTGCTCTAGCTGATGGCTCTAAATGCAAGGGAAGTTCTACAAGCTTTTTTAATGTACACTAAGTTCAAATCCCTTGATCCCATTTTGTTTTGATATTTTTAAATGGAAAAAAACAAAACACTTGAGTCTCTGTATTTCTTTATAAGCTGTGCACATTAGCTTGTTTCTAGACTATCTTTCCATTTTGAATCCTTGTAAAACAGTCATTTAACACTATATTCTTTCCTTTGGGTTCTCTGGGGATCCTGATTTACTTTAAATTCAAAAGGCCAAAAGACTCCATCAAACAATAAGTCAGTAGTTAACCTGGAAAGACTTATGTTTAACTAGTCTCCTTGGCACTGTTTGAGTTCAGCTGTTTGGACATAAGGAGCAACATTTGAGAGCCAGGTAGAGAAAAAGAATGCAAGACTCAGGGAAGAAAAGAAAAAGGTTTGGCTCTTGAGATAAAAATAATAGAAAAATGCCTTAAACTTTAGAAGTTTTTCCAAGACTAAGTACCACAGGTGAGTTTGGGAAGACAGAAAGATACATTAACAAAAGGGGAAAAAAGTGATAAAAGATTCCAACTGTAAAAGTAAACATAGGTTTACCATCAGTGGGCAGAACTCTATCAGAAAATGAACCAGGAGGTCTGGATCACTCCCACAGAAATCTGACCATTAGCAGAATGCATGCTGAGAAGAGAAGAGAAGACAGCCGGCAGGGAAGAAACACAAACCCCCCAGAAGCCTGCCTGGAGCTGTAGAAAGGACAGCCATTACTTGAGAGTTACCAACTTAGGTGTTCACCCAAATCACCTGAGGAGCTTTTAGTAAGAATACACATGCCTGGTCACTGATCTGAAAATAAAATTCTCAACTGCAAAGTACAGACTGTCCCCAATATTCCTACCACAAGAATCTACATCTTTTTTTTCTTTTGTAACACCTACAGTAATTCTCTCACTAGTCATGGTTGAAAACGTTTCTTCACCTTCTGCCTTCATAACGTCCATATCTTCATTAGTGCCGCTGTAATCATCTTACAGATCCATACCAGCCTCTGGATGCAATGAAATACCTAAATCTTTGTCCCTAGGTGTATACGTTTCCTCAGACTGCTGTAACAATATACCACAAACTGAATGGCTAGGAGCAACAGAAATTTATTGTGTCATAGCTCTGGAAGCCTCGAAGCTTGAGACTGAGGTATTTGTAAAATTGGATCCTTTTGAGGGCTATGAGGGAGAGTCTGTTTCATAAATCTCTCCCGGCTTCTGTGGGTTTGCTGAAAATCTTTGGTGTTCCCTGGCTTGTGGAGGCATAACTCCAGTCTTTATGTGGTTTTCTTCCTAAGCCTCTCTCTCTGTGTCCAGATTTCCCCTTTGTATAAGAACACTGCTATATTGGATTAGGGTCTATCCTAATAACCTCATCTTAACTTGACCATCTCCAAAGACCCTATTTCCAAATAATGCCACATTCACAGGTACTAGAGGTTAGGACTCCAATATCTTATTTTTTGAGGGTGGGGGAGGGAGACACAAATCAATCCATAACACTAGTTCCCTTATTCACCCAGGCAAGAATTATTTATGGATCAAAGTCTATGAGCTAGGAATTGTCCTAGGCAATGCATGTGCCAAAATTAACAAGACAACTTCAAAATAACTGAATTTTCTATAAGATGCTGATATCAGTATCTATTATAAGAATAATGAACGCACTGTATTCCTGGGAAAAAGTTCATTCATTTGTTCATTCATTGATAATTTCTATCATGTAGAATATTGTGTTAGAAACCATGTATGAAAAGACAAAGCATAGTTCATGCCCTCAGGGTACATATATTCTAGGAACACACACAGTGACTAGCTATCACTATGTGATACACTCTAAAAGAGGGGAATATATATTATAGGGAAACAAGGCATCTAACCGAAGCAGGAGGAAACTCTAAGAGGAGAGGATACTTGAAATGTGTCTTGAAAGACATGCAGAAGTTGAGTTAGGGGACAAGGGATTAAGGATGTTCTGGGCAGAGAGGCATTGAAAAGAGCATATGTAAAAGCAAGGAGATGGAGAGAAAGCATGAAATGTTTGGAGAACTGTGAGTGAATCAGTTTTTCCAGGAAAGCGTGAATGTGGACATGGGATATGACAAGAGAAGGGGTCCTCTATAGTGTCTTAGAGTCTGACCTTCATCCAGGAGGTAGTGGAGACAAAAGAAAGGGGAGTGATGAGATTGGATATAGGTTTTGGGAAACTCATTTTGAGAACAGTGTGGATAATGGGATGGAGGCAATCCAGGCTGAAGGCATGAAGGCTAACATGATAGTTCACAGAAGAAAGAATGAGGACCTGAGCTAAGGCAGTGGTTGCAGAACAGATAAAACAGAGAGGCAGAGCTTCAGGAGATATTGGGGAGATCAAATTTACAGTGACTGACTACACATACAAAAAACTTTTCAATTGGGGTACAGAATGGTGGGGGAATGAAATAAAAGGATAAACCTAGAACACGTATGTTACCAGAGAAGTTAAAGTTATTCTCAATTTATGGATGCTTTGAATACTTGCTCTCTGCCTGAAATGTGTTTTCTTCCATGAATAAGAAAGAGCTCATCTTTCAAAATTCAGTCCAACATCGTATCTAGAAAGCTTCCTGGTTCATCTCTCCCCAGTATATTCCCATAGTACATTTTATGCCCATATTCTTGTGAATTTTGTAAATACATTTTTTGAAATAGTGCACTCTTACCTTCAGCACAGCGATTCAATCACATAGATACTCAAAAAAAAATGTTGCTGGAATGAACTTACGTGTTTGATATATGTTCTACCCAGACCATAGAAGTTTGGCAATTTAGGCAGTTTTCCAGTAAAATAAATAAATAAAATGTGAACTCTATTACTGGAAGAGTTAAGCTATAGTGATCTGGAAAATTTGGTAAGTCTAGCTAAATGATACATCACTCTCTCTTTGATTTGATAAAAGTTGATTAGTGTTTGTATTTAACGCTGGAAATAATTACAGCAAGACTTATCTCTCCCAGTAGTTTAGTCTTTATACTTCATCAAGCTGGAATGAAAGAGTAGATAGAAATGCTTGTATTGCAAATGGAAGTGGAGTGGACACCCTCAAAAAAAAAAAAAAAACACAAGCAGCAGCTAATTTTTTTTTTCCTAGCACACCATCCATGGAAAGTGGCTTCATGCATGCCCCCACTTGTCCACTCTAGTTTGGCTTTTAATGTGTTTATGAAGTTAATTGTTGAAGACACTGCAACATTTTCCCAATGTTGGAAGCCCATCTGACCCAGCTTCTTTAAACTTTAGTTCCAGAGGCATTACAGGAATCTATGAATGAAATGAAAATGTTTTGAAACCCAAGTCTCTTTAATAGCCTAAGCAATCATCAGTAAATTGCAGACTTTACAGGTATAATTTTCAGTAAGGGTCAGGGAAATTCATTCATTAGAATTACGGGAGATAAAAATTTAAACGTCTCTGTAATATTTATAGGAAAAGTGTCATCAGTATAAAGCGGCCTTAAATCACATTCATTCATTATTAAGCACTCCTCTACATTTCTGAGTGAAGTTTCTAATGGGATGAAATCTCCTCAGCAGCAATAACGTCATGACTGTCTATTTATAGCCAAGTGGTCTTTGGTTATGGTAGTGCCTCTTTAGGCTGGGTATTAAACCAGGTTTTCCTTTCGAAGGGAGACATCTAACTTTAGGTGAAAGAAATCCATTATCTAGTAAGTAGGAGAGTTCACTAAAATTGGCAATACCTACTAATTATAATTATATAGTGAATGCCTGCCATGCAAGCACAGTACTACAGTTTGTCTGAAGACCAATCTTTGAGTTCTGTTATGTTTTGTTTTTAAGGACTAGGGTTCCACTTTTTATTTTAAAATGGGAAAACAACCCCAGAGACCATAAAGATCTCTGATTGAGAAAATCAGGTTGAATGTGTTTCCCCTTTACCCTTAAGCACCCTGGAGGTCAAGTAGACCATTCTCTCCTTAAATCATTAAAGATCAATTATCATTCCATTAATGTTCATTTCCTTCCCACACATACCTGAGCCTTTGACAATAATAGCCCTCTCATAACTATCACTAATAAATTGAGAACATGCTGTTTAAATACACAAGCATGAAGAAACACCAATGTATCTGTTCATTTCCTATTCATAAATGATATCACCTATGTAATTATTTGCTATTCAATTTGCAAAATTGTGCCTTTCGCTAAGAAAGCCTTAGGGTGCAACCAAATCATTAATTATGATATGTAAAATATTTAAATCCAGTGGCAGCACTAGTGAAACATAAGAAGAACAACGCAGCAGGAGCAGAGCTTAAAAATAGCAATAGGCAGCATTCACTGCCTGCACTTTCCTGCCCCAATTACACAGATAATTCAGGCATGAGCAAGGATAATTGAGTCATTCTTCCACTTTGTTCTGAAGTTGTAGATGTGGCCAAATACCAGCATCCATCAGGATTGATGGAGATCTTCTTTTAAATATACCCAGAGGCTAACAAATGATAAATGAAATGAGTAATGAAATGTACCCTCAACAACTGGTAGGAAATTTTGTACCATAAGTATTGATTTGAGGTATAATTTACTTTATTAGATAAATTTAGCAGTATCTGCTAAACTTTACCTCATGAAAAAGTTTAAGAAACAGCAGTCCAATAAGAGAAATTCCAAAAAGTTCAACCATAAAGGGGGAGAAAGGCAGATTAATAGACTAAACAAACAAACAAACAAACAAACAAACAAAATATGGGAATCAGAGGATCTAAATCATAAACTTTGGAAAATGGGATCAGTGGAGGTTAGACAAAACCCTAATGAAGCTTTTAGATGTTGTTGGTCAATCCGGATTTCAATGATTTTATTCCAAATGATTTGGAGACTCAAAATGTAATCCCTATGGACCCTCTACCAAAGAAGGCATCCATGCAACAGCCTGGTCAAGTTGTCTTGGAAAAAGACCCATGATGGGTGCCCTAAGGAGCAAAGATTGAAGGTCAAGGAAACAGCAAGTAAAATCCCTTTTTGTATGTTACCTTTTCTGAAAACCAAAATGCCTGGGTAATATGTCTACTCCTTGTGGTAACTTTTCACCCCTTACGCTAGAATGGTCCTCAAAACCAACTTAAAGGGGTTTCTCATAAAACCAACAAAAAATTAGGTTAAAGTGAGAATTATAAAAAGGGGGATAAATCTTTAATATTTATTGGGCATATACTGGACCTAAACATCAAAATCTTAATGTAGCCCTGATAAAAACCCCATGAGATGCATCTTACATGTGAGGAGCCAGTCAGAGCAGTGAGATTTAGATAAAATTGGATTTAATAGCCCTCTGTGTTTAAAGTAATGTTTTTCTATAAAAATTAGTTCTTTTCTATCTAATATCTGATACCATATTTGTATTGGCAGTTATTCCCTTGGCAAGAGATCACTCAAACAGACTATATCAGTAATTAAAACCCAGAACTCAGTGTGTTAGTGTTCACTGCGGTAAACATTGGTTTTCTACCACAGTCTGCCAAATCCCCCTGTGAGTGTAACCAGGCACACAGACACTCAGGCCTCTACGCCCACCTTGCTCATCCCCTTCTGTGCATGCAGCTGTCAGCATCCCTCACTCATCCCAATATTCTAGTACATTGTCTTAATATTGAGATGTTTTTGTTGGTTTATCTTAATTCAGGTCTATAATAGTATCCATTTTAAAACACCTTCTCTAGAATGAGCTTCCCTCTAATACCTCTTTCTCTTTTTCCACAATCTATCCTTTTCTTAGGAAACTCTTTATACTTACTGTTTAAGGTTCAGCTATCAATTTTTGACACAGTTAGTCTTTCACACACTCTGGAGCCAGTGCTTTGGTGGAGAGTTAGGGTATAAATGATGAGTGTGCATGGGATAGGCCCTGAGGTCCCATGTTACATGTTAGAGAACCAAGAATCTATGCAGACTGGGGGCTCTCTTCTTTAAGGTTATTCGGGCCTTGTCCAGGGCTAAGTTTTATACACTTAAGTAAAATATAAAGTTCCAGAATTATATCACTATATCAATGTGAAACCACAGCCTAGTTAATATACCAACTCCCTCCCCGCTACCCCTTATCTTTGTCTTCACTGAAATTAGTTCTTTACATGAAAATTCCCCTACATAAATGTTACTAAGTTAGTGCATTCTGCAGATTTTATTTTTTGGCATTTAAAAATCAAATCATAGCACACTGTAAGTCTGGGAACCATGTGTTTTAGAGAACAAACGCTTCTAAGTCAGGGTACATCAAGTCACAGCTACAGCTGACCCACAATACAAAATCGCCAAATGTGTTCAACAAAACCCATTCTTGTTCACTATATAGTGTACGAGCAATAAATTCTGAAAACATTTTGAGCCACTTGTTTTCTTCATTTGATGGTAGGAAAGTTTAGATAGAAACCAAATATTCACTACAGAAATCTTATGTACTCCGGGCAAGTGTAACTGGGGCCTTTCATTCTTGTCTAGTGGTCATGCTGTTAGTCAAGCTGATTCAGAGCTGGGTATTTCTCAGCTCTTATATTAGCACTTAAAGAAATATTCATTCTCAAAATGAAGAGCTTGACTCCACCACTGGCAAAGAAGATCCTTTTACAGAAGGTGGTGCTTCTTCCACCTCCCAGCTCTTTTGACTCTCCAGCAGGGCTGGAGTGTATCAGCCAGGGGCAGGCACATTTCACTCTGACCCTGAAGGTATGTTTAATCTCTTAAGTGAAAATCTCTGCAGGTTTCATAGGATTGTTTTCAGCTTTCTTTGCACACAATGGTTTCCTTGGTAAAAAAAAAAAAAAATGCAGTCAGAGAACTCAGGCAGCAGTACCTAACTTTCATACAAAAAGGGTTTGGTGGTAGCAGGAATCAACCACACGATAGGCAAACCAGAGAGAGAAATGAGCCTGACACTCAGACTAGAAAACAAAAGGCTCTGAATAGGCCTGGAGAGGGTGCGGGAGGGTTTATGAGGAGCTATTCAGTGACTGGAAATGAATAGGCAGGTGCTTTTGACACCATGGTCATCAAAGGACCAATGATCCAGTGTGCATAGAGAAACATTCAGAAAGGTGATCTATTTGGAAATATTGCTTGGATACTGTTTTAATCTCCTACTAATATGAGAAAATGCCTTAAAAGTTGGCAGTGATTGAAAATTTTTCAAAAAGCTTTCTCAGTTTGGCCCAAATCAATTAGAATTAATTTCTCTCAAGGAAGAGCTAACTTGACAAAAGGAAATGTAGAAGAATCTAGGCAGAACAACACTTAATATATTGAAACCACTCTCTGCACATGTACATGCATACACTAGACAGATAAATATTTATGAGACTTGAAACTAGAAAGCCAATTGATATTTGTTTTTATGAATATTTTAGACAAAGAAATAGTCTGTATTTTGATTCACCTTTTACATCTTTTTTGAAAACCATCCTATTCTTTTCACCACGTGATATGAAAATTTCTGGCACTCCTTTAGAAGACACTTGTAGCAATGCCCTGTTGACTGCAATTTTTTATTCTTTCATTTAATCCATTTGTCTTTATCAAAAGAAGTGATTATAAACTCTACTATATAGATAAGTTATCCTCCCTAAAACACAACATATGTATGTATGTGTAGGTGTATACAAACTTGAACAACATGGGATTGAAGTTCACAGGACTACTTATACATGGATTTTTTACAGTAGTACTATAAATGTATTTTCTCTTCCTTATGGTTTTCTTAACATTTTCTTTTCTGCAGTTTACTTTATTGTAAGAATATAATACACTAAATAATGCATTTAACATACAAAATATGTATTAATCAAATGTTTATGTTATCAACTTTTGGTCAACAGTGGGTTGTCAGTAGTTAAGTTTTGGGAGAGTCAAAAATCATACAGGGATTTTTGACTACCTGGGGGATTGATGCCCCTGACCTCCACTTCTTCAGGGGTCAGGTGTGTGTATGTATATATATGCTTATAGAAGTTTCTAAAGTTGAAAATCCACAGCTCCAAATAAAAGAGCAGCATATCCAGTCTTCCGTACAACTCTCACTTCAGGCTTATCTAAAAAGCAAGAATATGTCAGACAAATGTCTGCAATTATAACTTTTATCATTATGAAAGTCATCTTGACCCTTGATCATTTTCTTCTAGCCTGCTCTTTTCCAAGGTGTCCAAAGAAAATCCTCAGGCCCTCAAGTAAACTTTTGACATGGATGACACAAGGAACCATCATTCCCTTTCATAACTCATCATTTCATATTCGGTGAGGCAATTCTAATTCTTTAATATTGTAATTTCATATTATAGAAAGTGTTACACATGTTCTGGTTTCTACCTTGGCAAAGTAAACGATTACATTTAAATTACAGAAAAATTAAGTGAATAGTAAGTGTGAAGATAACTATCACCAGAGTCATGAAAATTAAATAAGATAACCAATTAAAACACACTCTTATGATACTGAACATAACGAAAGTATTCCATAATTTCTTTTGCTATCATTTTCTTTTTACAATGTTTTCTATATGTGTATTAACTGAGGCAGCATACTCTAGGATAGTAGCTAGGAGTACTTAGTTTTGAATCAGAGAAACCTGGTTTCAAACCTTGATTCTGTCATGTGACCTTAGGCAAGCACTGAATCTCTTTGAGGCTAACCTTGATTTTCTCTGCTGATGAAATGGGAACAATAATACTTACTGCCTAGAATTGTAAAGATTCTTGAATGTAATAACACACTTATAATCCTCAACTCAGCAGCCCATGGTAGGTATTCAATAAGCTATATCTATCATTTTTTGCCTTCACTTTTTCCCTTAGGCTCTCTGAGTTCCTTATTTGGATTTTATATTTAAGAATACTAAGGGTGAAGAAGAGACTCCCAGTTGCTAGAGAGAAGATGAGGAAGACAAGAACAAGCATCTTTGGACCCGTGGCTAAGGCATCCCTTTTCCAGTTGGAGGGATCCAATTATGGTAGTCCAGATACATAGAAATCATCTGGACTGCATTCTCCATTGCTGACAAAGCCCAATGGACTCCAAGACAGTAAACAAAGAGCTTGAAATGTATTTATCACATTAAGATATTTAGTTTAATAACTGAAAAGTCCACTACTCATTTAATAGATGAATTTCAACAAGGTGCATGTTGAAAGGGAAAATCCACTATAATTTTAATCTGCTGCGAATTTAAAGACTTGCAGAAAAGCAATGTTGATTCTTTTTTTTTTATAATTTTTTTTAATTTTTTTAACATTTATTTATTTTTGAGACAGAGAGAGACAAAGCACGAACGGGGGAGGGTCAGAGAGAGGGAGACACAGAATCTGAAACAGGCTCCAGGCTCTGAGCTGTCAGCACAGAGCCCGACGTGGGGCTCGAACTCATGGACCGCGAGATCACAACCTGAGCCAAAGTTGGCCGCCTAACCGACTGAGCCACCCAGGCGCCCCGCAATGTTGATTCTTTTAAATAAACTTCACAGTGAGCTATGGGATAGCCTTCCCAATGTCATTCAGGTTGATTTTCTGACATTTTTATGGTGTTGAATATTTAATTTTTATATCATTTTTGTCTTGGTGTACTTTTTTCAGATTACCAATATAGTTTAGTTCTCACCCCAACTAATGTAGAAAAGACATCTGTATCTGAATTATTTTAATACAGATATAGGAGCCCAAAAAAGGAACAATTTCCACTTTTTAGGCTTCCACTGTGCCCTGGATCCATGTTTGATTTAATAATGTTCATATTAAGTTTAATGAAGTAACATACGTAAAACACTAATTTTCTTATCATTTCAAATCTGGTGTTAATTGTGAGTCCACTGATTAGGCAAATAGTAAATTTCTCCAGTGAAGATGTCAAATAACAAATTATACAATGGTAAGATCCAAGTATCTATTACTGACTCAATAAAACTATCCAAGGATATCTACACATCATTCTTCCACACAACCTTATCACTTTTATCATAAATTCATAAATTACCTTAACATGTGCCATGATCAAATCCTTTTTTTAACGGTTTCAAAAAACTTTCAAACACATAGTCTGAAGTTTAAAAAAAGTATATATTTTGTATTTATATCTAGAGTTTATTTGTGTATATTTAGAGTTTTATTATTTTACTTTATTTATATTTAGAGTTTATTTATATATATATTTATTTTTATTTTTATTTTTATTTTTTTTCAATATATGAAGTTTATTGTCATATTGGTTTCCATACAACACCCAGTGCTCATCCCAAAAGGTGCCCTCCTCAATACTCATCCCCCACCCTACCCTCCCTCCCACCCCCCATCAACCCTCAGTTTGTTCTCAGTTTTTAAGAGTCTCTTATGCTTTGGCTCTCTTCCACTCTAACCTCTTTTTCTTTTCCCTTCCCCTCCCCCATGGGTTTCTGTTAAGTTTCTCAGGATCCACATAAGAGTGAAGCCATATGGTATCTGTCTTTCTCTGTATGGCTTATTTCACTTAGCATAACACTCTCCAGTTCCATCCATGTTGCTACAAAGGGCCATATTTCATTCTTTCTCATTGCCACATAGTACTCCATTGTGTATATAAACCACAATTTCTTTATCCATTCTATTTATATATATTTAGAGTTAGCAGTGTACAAACTCTACCACAACTTACTTGAATGACCTTTGGAAAGTCATATTACTGCTCAAGCCTTAGTTTTGTTATCTCTAAAATGGAGGCACTGAACAAGATGACATTTAAAGACACTTTCCAGCTCTAGTACTCTTGGATTTTGCCTCCACTGAGGAAGCCAAGCATAAGGTGTGAAAGTTACTGAAAACTCTAGATCTGCTTTTGGCTTCTTTTATCCTCTTAAGGGCTAAGTATTCTGTTTCCACAAGGTTTTACAAACACATTTCATAGGCTTGTAGAATAAATAACTTCTGTTGTGTGTTATACAATATAGGGCATACAAACAAACCAACAGTTTAAGTAGCATTGATGAGAAGGATAAGTTTTAGGGTCAGGTAGACCTAGATTAGAGTACAGATTTTATCATTCACTTAGTCTATGATATTGAGTAAGTCATTTAATCTCTCTGAAGAGATCAAATTTCTCATGTGGGGTTAGCAATAATATTTATTTTATGGTCCTACTATTAAATGAGAAATTGGGCATAAAGTTCTTAATATGGTACCTGCAACAAGAACCCAGTTAGGGATAATTTTAATATATTTCTATTACTAAGAGGATATTTTTTATTTCAAGTCTTTTTCACTACAAGTAGTTAACATATTCCTTTCCCATTGAGAGCCCCCACATTTTATATCCAATAAGTAAAGTATTCTAGTTTCTCCAGTGTTATGCTTTTACATGGAACCTGGTAGTACAAGAATGTTGGGGGAGGACTCACCTTTATAAATGATTCTAAAGGCGGCAGAGAAAAGCTCCATAGAACTTTGCATTTAGGCTAGTAAGAGACATTATTTGAGCTGATTATGGCTTAGAAGATCATTCCCTCATTTTAAAAAGCCTTAACATTCATTCAGTGACTATTCATTGAGCTCCTCCTCTGTGTCAGTAATCCTGTTTCTTGCCCTCATGGAACATATACTCTAGTAGGTAACCAAGATAATTCAGGTAATCAAGATGCATGCACCTGTGTGAAGTTCATGTCTAGGAAAGTTCATGGAAGGGACACCAGTTCCCAACTTCATGGATCAGGTAAAGTATCTCAGAGACCTAAAGGATGCATAGGAAGAGTCAGGGAAGTAGATAAGAGTACTTGGGAGGAGAACAGATGTATTTCCTATTTTCATTATCTGATATTCCCCTTTATGGAAGAACTAAATGCAGAAAATTTCACTTGTTCATCTAATCAAATGATTGTCCGTCCATATATTTAACATATTTTATCAAGAATGCCCTACATTCCAGACTTTGTACTCCATAAACAGAGCAAAACAGCAGTGAACAAATTAATACCCTGCTGTCTTGAAGCCTAATTTCTAAAGCAGGAGTCAGACAATAATGAAACTAATTAGACATACAGCACAAGGTTAGTTATTGAAAAGTTTTACAAGGAAAAGTACAGTGGAGAAGGACATAGGACAGTTTTTAATAGTATAAGCAGGAAAGGCCTCAGTGGAGGTAGCTGTTGAGTTGAGATTTGTCAGAAGTATGGTATGTTGGCTCTATAAATATTAAGAGAAAGAGTATTCTAAGCAGAGGGATTTCGACTACAAATGCCCCGAGGCAGGAATATGCTTGGTGTCCTGTGCACCATGCACTGTGCTAGGCAATTAGCCATCAGGGGCAAGACATAAAGCTCTGGTAATCATGGAGCCCAGGGATTCAACTACATAAAGTCTGGAAGACAGAGACAGGTAATAATTGAATAATAACAAATAATAATGTCAGTAAAAAAAAAAAAACTATAAGGGATAAAGGTAATTAGGACAATGATTGCACATGATAGGAGGAAATGACAAGTCAGAGGACTTACTGCATACCTCTTTTAAAAAGGTAAAAGTGAACTTTATTGATTTCCAATGAGTTATAAAATCATAAAACACAGAATACAGGGACCAAATCTGCTTTAAACGGTCACTTCTTTACCTGTCACATACTTAGGACAATGATTACACTATATATACACATGTATATACATATATATATGATGCATATACAATCACCTAGGAGGTTAGGGCTTCAGCATAGGTATTTTGAGGGGGCACAGTTCAGTCTCCCTCAGTGTATAATACTGAACTGAGGGTATTATTAAGTGTATAATACTGAACTGAGGGGGACTGAACTGTGGCCCCTAAAAATACCTATGCTGAATCTCTAACCTCCCAGGTGATTGTATTTGGAGATCAAGCTTTCCAGGAGGTACTTAAGGTTAAATGAAGTCATAAGGGTGGGATCTTAATTCATAGGACTGGTTTCCTTATAAAACAAGGAAGAGACACCAGACTCACTCTTTCCATGTGTGCACAGAGGAAAGACCATGTGAGGACATTGAGAGAAGGAAGCTACATACAAACCAAGAAGAGGCCTACCCAGAGCCAACCCTGACAACACCTTGATCTTGGACTTCTAGCCTCCAGAACCAGAAGAAAACAAATTTCTGTTGTTTAAATTACTGTGGTATTTTGTTATGCCAGCCCAAGCTGACTAAAACACTATGCATGTAACTGTCTTTATATAGAATTTGTCTCCTATTTTCCAATGCCTTTGCTTAATTTCTATTAGCTATCTTAGTGAGCTGGGCCTTTGAGTAGACTGATGAATTTGCCGCTATTGTATTCATGTGAGCAGCAGTCCCTTCCTAGCATGGACTGTGGCTGATGTAGTCATCAGCAGCTGCAGGAGGTTGTCTTTAAATGACGTCATCTGAGCCTCAGTTTATTTACTGCCCATTGGCGCTTAAAGGGAGTAAAAACAGAAGAGGAGGAACACTATGTCCTGTGTCCAGGTCAAAGTATGGACACCAAAGAATTGTTAGAAGAAGCCTTTTTTTTTTTTTTTTTATTTTTGGGACAGAGAGAGACAGAGCATGAACGGGGGAGGGGCAGAGAGAGAGGGAGACACAGAATCGGAAACAGGCTCCAGGCTCCGAGCTGTCAGCCCAGAGCCTGACGCGGGGCTCGAACTCACGGACCGTGAGATCGTGACCTGGCTGAAGTCGGACGCTTAACCGACTGCGCCACCCAGGCGCCCCAGAAGAAGACTTTCTGAAGTCAGCATATACTCTCAACTAAGGCAAGGGAAGAAGGTAGGAGAAGTCCCTTCATCTTTAGATACCTCCAGAGGGATGAAATAAAATGTTTCTTCAAAAATACTGTTGAAAAGTTTAAAAATAAGACCTTACCTTTCTTCAGATGACAATAATAATAAAATTTTTAATGCTTATTATATTCTTTCTACGTGTCAGGAATTATGCCATGTGCATAACATATGCCATTGCCTCTAAAAGACAGAACAGCTAACACTAATATTAACCCTTAAAATGTTTTGGGCACTATTCTAAGGACTTCTGTTGTATGATCTCATTTCATCATATACCAGTCCTACGCGGTGGGAGAACTAGTCCCATTTCATAAGGAAACTTATGTTTAGAGAGACCACAAGTAACTTGAAGGCACAAGGGCTGGCAGCCTGCAGAGGCAACATTTCATCCCAGGGATCCTCTCTTGTGCGTGATTTCCATGACTTAGCAGAAATTATGAAGATAGAAACTCAGAAAGTTGTGGTACTACAGAAAAGACTGCTAGGAGCATCTCTTCTGAACCCCTCATTCTATAAGAGGACAAACGAAGGGCCAAAGTTGGGAAAGACCTTTCCTGACATACCCACTGTCCATGTGATGCATATTGCTCCTTGTGAAAGAGAACCTAACTTAGTCACAATCCATAGAAGGAAAAAAAAGGCATTATTTAATGGAATGTAGAGGCCTGGGGAAAGTGGAAAGTCCTATCACTTTCTCTTCTCTTTCTATCCCAAATAAAATAGCATCCCAGCCATATCATCCAGGGCCTAGATACTACCTGTGATCCCAATATCTGAATTGAGGGCATTGAAAGGGCTCTGTTTCTAGAGGGAATTGTGTTTGTTTTTTTAATAGAAAAAAATGGATATTGGACCAAAAACTGGTGGTGAGATCTGGGGTAAGGTAAATCAAAGACAAGCCTGTTTTTACCATTTAATAGCAGATGCCACTGTAGGAGTTATTCCTCCCTCTTTAACCCTTTGAGTTCCTTGGGTGCAGAGATGTTATTTAATTGTGCAAGTGGTTCTGGTGTTCTGAGTCCCCGAGCCAGTGTAGCACAAGGGAAACTCTAGAGCGAATAGCCAGGAGAATCCTTTGTTTTCCTTTGTTTTGTTAGGTGTTTCTTGACAGGTGCGAGTAATGGGAATTTAAATCAGAGGAAGCCTCACTGATTGTTGGTCCTAGCCCTGGCTTTCCAACCATCCCACAGTTTAGTGGACTAACCCAGGACCCATTGGAGCTCAGAGATGGTCCTGACACTCATTTCGTGATATCTACCTTCTGGAAGCAGCTTTCCTGCCTTGGTTCAGGGAGGTTCAAATGCATTAATATCACTAGGAATTTGCTATTGTCAATCATAAGAGCTATGAAAGAGCTATCTTTTCTGCACTGATTCTGAAGGCAGCTTCAGAAGTACATTGAAAAATATACATGTAATGTTTTTTCTGTCTTAAACAGCTCTCCAAAGTGTGTGTGTGTGGTGGGGGGAAAAATACAAGATTTTCTTTCATACTTGACCAGATGTAAAATGATATAAATATCTGAAAATACCTTGGGGAATTATTTGAGTCCCTTCAGGATGGATGTCAGAGTTCGTCACTAATTGTGTCAAATTTTCTATTACTCCTGCAAACAGCATTTTCAAAATAACAAACATTTGAATTGAGGGTTAGTTGGAAAAATAGCTTGTTGTTGTTGATGATGATTGGTCTTTTGTTTTGTTTTTGAGCTTTTAATAAGCAAAAGGCTGTGTATATATCCAGACTACTAAAAAGCCCCTTTTGACCTCAGTATCTTTCAAAGCAGGGACATCAGCCCCTTTCAAAAATATCCTTCCTTTTAAATTATTTGTTAAATTCTCAAAGTTTTCTATTTGTAGTACTTAAAAATCATAGCAATAATATTCTGCATTTCACCCATCAAAAGGTGCAGTCATTTTTCCACCCCTTGAAACTGGTCTGTCCTCATGAATTGCTTTGACATATAAAACATGGCAGAAGTGACACAGCATGAGTTCCAGACCAAAGCCTCAAGAGACTCTCTAGATTCTGCCTTAGCTTTCATGCAACTCTGAGACCACCTTGCTGTGAAAAAGCCATGGGAAGAAGGCCCAGCCACCTCATTCTTTGCAGCCGACCCAGGTGGTGACCCAAACATGAGAGCGAAGCCAGCTGAATACAAGTACGTGAAGGATTCTAGGTAAGCCCAGCACCACCTAGTCAAGCCATAAAAATGTGAAAAATAATAAGTCAGTGTTGTTTTAAGCCACCAAACTTAGGTTAT